>NC_138769.1:37259307-37608421 GCF_965119305.1 Pelophylax lessonae
GGGGCTGCTACACACAGAAGGTATTTTACTTCCATGCATAGAATGCACCTTGTGCCTTTAAACCCCTTAAATAAGTGTTAATTTGTGTAATATGTGCAGCTTTTTACTAAAAATCTCTCTGCTTTGCAGGGAGAAGAAACAAAGAGGTTGTTTCCTCCTGTAAGGAGCCCTGTGTTTGTCAACACAGGGCTCTAGGCTGTGATTGGACACATCCTATCAGCAGGTCCTATCCATGAATTATTGGCCAGGACCTGCTAACAAAAGCGGGCAGGGGCGCGTGCACACACCCTGTAACTGGAAGAGGCCGGCTGCTGTAGGAGCTGCCTAATTGCAGTAGCAGGCAGGGGGGTCCTGAAGAGTTTAAAGTGGAACTTCACCCAAAAGGGGACGTTCTGCTTGTTTACATCATCTCCCCCTTCTCTTTAAAGCGGAGTTCCGGCTTCGGGGGTCGAATTTAGATAAAAATACCCCCGGAACAGTCAGGGCTAGTACATTCCACAATGGATAGCCTCTGAACTGTCCCGGGTCACACTTACCTTTTAGAAGAAATACTTACCTTGAAAAGTTCTTCTCCAGCGCTGCCATCTCAGGTGTGGGCAGCTGAAGCCAGCGCGTCCTCTTCTGCAGCCTCTTCGGAGTCCCACAATGCACTGCACCGGCCCCGCTCGTCACTTCCGGTGCAGGCGCGGCATCCCTGCACAGCTTCTGGGCATGCCCAGAAGCTGTTTAGCAGGCAATGATGTGCCTGCCCCGGAACTGACGAGCGGGGCCGGTGCAGACGCATTGATTCCTGGGAGCGATGACGTTCAGCTCCCAGGAGTCATCGCAAACCGGAAGTGACGGCGCGGGCCGCGGCCGCTGAGGGAGGAAGTGGAAGGAAGGTGAGTATATTTTCTTCAATATCAAGGTAAGTGACCAAAAAAAAAAAATTGGGAGCATCCATTTCTTTTTTAGCAAGCGGATGGCCCAAAATCAATTTTTTCGATTTTGAGGCCGGAACTCCGCTTTAACAGTTGGAATTTTTAGGGAGGGGGGGGAACGGGTCCTTCTTCCGGTTAGAATTGCGGCGATCTGAGCAGAAGTTTGCCCCACCCCTTTCCTTCTCCCAGAGCCTTCTGGGACACATCACAGGTCCCAGAAGACTTCGTGACCATTCACAAAGCACCGTCAGATGCCAGGGCTTGGACCCAAAGCCAACTAAAGAATCAGCTCGGTTGAGGACATCGCTGGATCCCCGGACAGGTAAGTGTCCTTATACTAAAAATCAGCAGCCACAGTATTTGTAGCTGCTGACTTTAAATTTTTTTATGGGGAGACTGGAGCTCCTCTGGAATGATGATGCCAGTGGTTTTGTAGTTACATAGTAGTACCATAATAGAAGCACGTAGGAGAAGGAGAACCATGTACTTATATGTATTTAATGATGATGCCAGTGGCTTTGTAATTACATGAAGTACCAAAATAACTTTGAGGAGGCTAAGCATGTATAATTATTTTATGATGTTCTAAGAAGAACTTTTTTTTTTTAACCACTTGCTATCAGAGCCAATTCTGGCAATTCTGTCATACATGAAAAAAATCAGCATTTTTGGCTAGCAAATTATTTAGAACCCCCAAACATTATACACTATATTGTCAAAAGTATTGGGACGCCTGCCTTTGCACGCACATGAACTTTAATGGCATCCCAGTCTTAGTCCGTAGGGTTCAATATTGAGTTGGCCCACCCTTTGCAGCTATAACAGCTTCAACTCTTATAGGAAGGTGTCTGGAACTCTCCTAGAAGTGTGTCTATGGGAATGTTTGACCATTCTTCCAGAAGCGCATTTGTGAGGTCAGGCACTTATGTTGGAGAGAAGGCCTGGCTTGCAGTCTCCGCTCCAATTCATCCCAAAGGTGTTCTAGTGGGTTGAGGTCAGGACTCTGTGAAGGCCAGTTAAGCTCCTCCACCCCAAACTCGCTCATCTAGTCCTAATAAGCAAAAAGTTTTTGTCTATATACTGCACAAGAGGGGATGTGGTGTGACAGACTAGAGGACCGGTGATTAAAACTTCCTGACTGTTCCACAAATTAACCCCCCCCCCCCCCTTCATGACCAGGCTATTTTTTGCGCTACGGCATTGCTTTACTTTAACTGACAATTACGTGGTCGTGCGACACTGTAACCAAATAAAATGTATATCCTTTTTTTTTCACAAATAGAGCTTTCTTTTGATGGCATACAATCATCTCTGCAATATTTGAAGAAAAAAATAAATAAATAATTTTTTTGCATTCTGCTATAAAACATATCCAATAAAATGTTTTTTTTTAAAAATCGAATTTCTTCATAAATTTAGGCAAATACGTATTCTGCTGCATATTTTTGGTAAAAAAAAATCTCAATAAGCGTATATTGATTGGTTTACGCAAACGTTATAGCGTCTACAAACATTGGAATTTTTATTTATTTTTTACTAGTAATGGCGGAAATCAGCGACTTACAGTGGGACTGCGATATTGTGGCGGACAAATCGGACCCCTACACTTTTGATACTTTTTTTGGGGACCAGTGACACTAATACAGTAATCAGTGCTAAAACTATGCACGGTCACTGTACTAATGACACTGGCTGGGAAGGGGTTAACATCAGGGGCGAACAAAGGGTTAATTGTGTGCCTAGCCAGTGTTTGGGTACAGTGTGGGAGGTGATTTTTCTAGGGGAAGGCCTTGATCTGTGTCCCTATGCAGGAACACAGGATCAATCCCTTCCCTCCTGACAGAACGGCCATCAGCCTTGTTTAACGTTGTTGTTCTCCCTGTACCGAAAGATCTGCGGTTGCTGGCAGACATCAAGTTTGCGGTACCCGCTGATCAGTTCCCGCTGTGTATAATCACAGCAGGAGCGAGCTGGCTGCGACACACATTTGCTCCCGCTACCCAGAGGTGCAGCATCACATATATATACACGTGATCCTGCGCACAGCGGCTGCCCTGTAGCATTAAAACTGCTATAGGGCAGTCGGAAAATGGTTAAATTGTATGTCTAGTCAATGCTTTTTAATAGAGTGGGGAAGGTTTAGAGCCCCTGTCTGGTTTTTACACCCAGTTAGAGGGATTTCACCTCCATTACTATCCCTATGACAGTGTTTTTCCAGACAGGAAGTGAGAGAAAATTTTCAAAACCAACACAAACGAAAAATGTAATTGAGATTGCTTTCTGTGTCAATGTTACTTATTTTTCCCTACTCCTGTGTCACTGTAAAAGTAAAATCTCCCACCCCCAAAATATTATATATTTTCTGAAAGCAGAGACCCTAGAAAATAAAATGGTGGTAGTTCCAATTTTTTGTGTCACACAATATTAAAGCAACGGTTTATGAAATGCAACCATTTCAGTAAAAAAATACACTAAAAAAATACAGGCACAAACACAAAATATTACTGTCAGGAACCATGAATCAGACTGAGACGGAAAATGCAGTAAAAATCACACCTTTAATGTAATGGTAAAAAAATGGTACAGAACAGTAAACGTAGTCAAAACCATAAGCCAGGTGTCGGAAGCCAAAATGGGAAGTCAGATGAGCCAGTGACCAAGGAAAACAGAAATCAGTGTAGTGGGAGGCAGAGGAACGGGACCAGGAACCAGATGGGACGTCAGCCAGGCAAAGTCTTTCACAGGAACACAAAATAAAAGCAATAAATTATTCAGCGCTAAATCAAAACAGAACCTAATATAAAAGCAGCTGAACACTGGAGAAAGGTCAAACCAAACAGACCTAGAAAATGAAAGAAACAATAGTGCAGCGCTAGAAATGATGCCAATTTTAAACATAGCACACAATGGTATGAGAGTCCATAAAGTCCAATAAGGGGAGATGCCTTTAGTGCAGAAAGGGTGAGTAATAAATACCGTTGTTTCAAGATGTGAACCCTTCCACCATAGAGTATACTGCCTCTCACCTCCAGCAATCGACCACTAGGGTCACCACGCCAAAGAGCAATACTGCAGACACCAATCCTTCTGTGTGAAATCTCGACTTGGTATGGGCAGGTCATCCATTCATAAAAAGAGTAAGGACAAACGAAGTGCTCCCAGTGTGGCAAATATTTTTATGGCACACTGGGAGGAAGAGGCCATCTTTGCAAACTGACCCCCCCCCCCCCAACTTAGCTGTTACCGACGATTCATAGACAACCTTATTAACCTTATTTTGATCTGGAAAGGTGATATGCCAAGCCTTGAACGGTTCATGGGAAGGCTGGATGCCAACAACCGGAACATCAAGTTGACTTGGAATGTGAGTACAGACAAAATGGTCTTCTTTGACCTTGAGATTTTTAAGGAAGGTGACAGTCTGTGGACCCGCACCTTCTTTAAGCCAACTGACCGGAATTCGTACATATCCAGAAAGAGTTGCCACCACCAACTGTTGCTATGTAACATTCCGAGGGGACAATTCATGCGCATAAGGCGCAATTGTTCATCGGAGAATGATCAATCGCATTTACTTGCCACTAGGTTCTTTGATGAGGGTTATGATCCCTCCTTTATTAATAAAGAAATAGAGAAGGTTGGTTCGATTGAGAGGGAGGAAATTTTGGCAGGAACTCAAAGGGCAGTCTCGAGCAACTAATTTAGTTTGATATTGGACTACAGAAAATGTCCAGTACAGAAAATTTGAGAATATCATTGCTAAGCACTGGCCCATACTAAAGCATGACCGGATTTTGGGCCCAGTTCTCCCTGCATGGCCCAAATTTATCTACAGGAAGGCCCCCTCACTATGGGACCGTGTAGCACCAGGGGTGGTTGATCCCCCAGTGACTGTGGATAAGAGGTTATTCCCCTTCTTAAAGGGCTTCTACGCGTGTGGCAAGTGTGCGGAATGCAGGAATTCCAAAAGCAATCTGAAAAAGAAATAGGAACTCACGGCCACTGCTACTAGGGAGGTGCATTTGATAAAGGACTTTATAACCTGCACCACACAAGCCGTAGTTTATATGCTGGAGTGTGAATGCGGATTACAATACATCGGGAGAGCCTCTAGGGCTCTCCATGTACGAGTGGGGGAACACATAAGTAAGATCAGACAAGGTAAAACAAATCATAGTGTCCCCAGACATTTTAAAAACTGTCACCAACGTGGCCCAACAGGTTTGAAATTCTGGGGCTTGGAGAAGGTGGAGCATCACTGGAGGGGTGGTAACTTCATACGCAAGCTAAGCCGTAGAGAATCCTATTGTATCTATCATACTCATGTATTGTCACCTGGTGGTTTAAACTTAGATTTTGATTTAAATTGCTTTATTTCTAATAGGCAGTATTATTTTGAGATGGGTGTCATATATATTTCATATTTTGTTTAGTTTATTAATTTTATTCTGATCTATTATTCATTTATTTTGATTAATTGTGATTTCGGCTGAGTGTTTATTGGTTGAAGTTTACGTCAAACTCAATTAACCACTCTACAACCGCTCACAGTAATACTACTGCGGCAGAGTGGTTCGTTATCGTCCAGCGACGTAGTATTAATGTCATTGGACACTCCCCCTTCTGGGCGGCGCTTGCGCGCCGCCGGAGGCTCGCTCCCGCTGTTTTCATTCACAGCGGGAGTCGGGCCAGGGGAGGAGCAGCGGCGATCGCCGCTGCTCTTACCCGATCGTCGGGGATCGAGTCTGGAGATCCGCCCGCTGTGTGTAAACACAGCGGGCGGATCTCCATAGTGACAGGGAGTGACAGATCGGACTGTTCAGCATAGCTTGACATCCGATCTGTCCATGACTCACACAGTCACCTCCCCCCCTACACGTCAGTAAGCACCAGGCATACATTAACCCCTCCCTCTCCAATAAAATTAACCCCTTCCCTGCCAGTGTCATTTTTACAGTAACAGTGCATATTTATAGCACTGATTACTGCAGTAATGTCACTGGTACCCCCAAAAGTGTCAAAAATGTCAGTCAAGGGTCCGATCTGTCCGCCGCAATGTCGCAGTCCCGCAAAAAAAAACGCAGATCGCCGCCATTACGCGTTAAAAAAAAAACACCAAAAATGACAGAAATCTTTCCCTTTGTTAGTAAACGCAATAACTTTTGCGCAAACCAATCAAAATACGCTTATTGCGATTTTTTTTACCAAACATATGTAGCATAAAACAAATTGGCCAAAAATTTTTTAAAAAATTGGTTTTTACATCTTTTTTGGGGGGAATTTCATATAAAAAATTTTTTAAAAATTATTGTTATTTTTTCAAAATAAACGCTCTTCTTTTGTTTATAGCGCAAAAAGTAAAAATCGCACAGGTGATCAAATACCACCAAAAGAAAGCTCTGTTTGTGGGAAAAAAAGGACGTAAATTTCGTTTGGGTACGGCGTCGCACGACCGCGCAATTGTCAGTTGAAGTCGCACAGCGCCGAATCGCAAAAAGTGGCCTGGACGGAAGACAGCAAAATCCTCCGGTGGTAAAGTGGTTAATTATATATTTATGTATTTTTATACAATATATATTTTATACAATATATTTTAATGGGGGGGTTTATATTTCCACCTATGGCTGGATGTCATGCTTCTGGTAAGCAGGCGTCTGTTTATGCCATTTATATAGTATCCCCTTTATTTATTATGTATTTAGGGTTAACCGTATCTGTTGCCCATTATTATAGCAGGCTTTTTACTATATTGAGTTTCCGGGGTCCACAGGAAATAGGGCAGGTCCCCATATGGGGAAGACGAGCGGGGCTGTTCTCCTGACTTCCTGGTAACTGACCTTAGCGTCCTGTTGCTAGGACACAGTATACTTAATGAGCAGGGAAAGACGCATCTCCAGCCCCGCTGATGAAGTCACGCCCATTGACGTAACGCGTACGGGGGGGAGGAGTCTGAAGTCACCCGTGGCCGCCCGTTGTGGATGATAGATCCAAAATATGGAAAATATGCAAATATGCCTGCATTAAGCACTGTTTCAGTGCTTTGCTTGTAAGTGTATTTTAAATTGTAAGTCACAGGAGGATTGGTGTCTGCAGTATTGCTCTTGGGCGTGGGGACCCCTAGTGAGTGGTCGATTGCTGGAGGTGAGAGGCAGTAATACTCTATGGTGGAAGGGTTTACATCTTGAAACAAAGGTGTTTATTACTCACCTTTTCTGCACTAAAGGCATCTCCCCTTTTTGGACTTTATGGACTCTCTTACCATTGTGTGCTATGTTTAAAATTGGCATCATTTCTAGCGCTGCACTATTGTTTCTTTCACAGGAACACAGCAGAGAAACTCCAGATATGTTGACCAGGCGAAGGCAAGAAAGGAGTGAACAAGGCAGCTTAGATCATTACCTGCAGCTTCCCCTTTATTTCAGAGTTCCCTTGCACTGTAAGGGGGAATCCTGCACACTCTGATATATGGGGAAACTCTGCGCTGGTTGGGTTATATTAACCTGACATTCATGAAAATGCAGAAATATGGTTTTTGACTTTTGTTTAACTTAAACACATTGCTAATAGCACTAGCTACACATTTATAGTTTAAATATTGATATTTGCACTGAAGACAGCCATTTTAGGTACTTTTTTGCAGTGTCGGTGGGGGGGGGGGGGGATCAAGCCTTTACCCCTGTGCCAAACATGTCAAGCTTTAAAATTGCGTGGACCCATGAAACTTCAGTACACTATATTTTTCATAGGCAAAGCATTAAAGAGTGACTTCACTTCTGTTGAGAAAAAAACATTCCCCTCTGGGTGATCTCTGTAAATTACAAGGGTTATAACAAACTTTGTTGCAGATTCCTACCTTCTGTTAGTCTGAAGAAATCCCTGTTTGTTCGTCTGTGTCCATGTGGGAAAGTGAATCTAATGGGAGTGGATTTATAATGATCAATCAGCTGCGGACATCAATTTTATTTGGGTAAAGCGTCGCACGACCACGCAATTGCCAGTTAAAGTAACGCAGTGCCATATCGCAAAAAATGACCTGGTCATTAAGGGGGTAAAACCTTCCAGTCCTTAAGTGATTAAATTACAATTGCGCAGTCATGCAATGCTGTATCCAAACAAATTTTATATCATTTTTATTTTTTGAGACAGAGCATTCTGTTGGTGGTGAGAGCTTTCTTTCTCACTGATTCGCGGCACTGATGTGAACTGAAAGGCAGCACTGACTGGAATCACTGATGGCCACTGAAAGGCAGCACTGACTGGCATCACTGATGGCCACTGATTTGCATCACTGCCGGTCACTGTTGGGGCTTCACTGATAGTCAGTCATGCTGTCAGTGTGAGGGAAGCAATGATGATAAATGGCATATCCTTGTTTACATGTGATCAACTGTAATTGGACACAGCTGATCACATGGGTCAAGTGCCTCGTCATCGGCTTCTTACCGAGATCATGATGCACCGTGTCCCAGGGACACAACGCATCACCGATCGCAGTGCTGTGTGGCAAGAGTGTGTCGATGTCATATGAAATCGTCCCAGAACGAGAGAGCCGCCGCCCACCCGTCAAATGACTATACAGCGGGCAGGAGGTAGTTAAAGTGGTTGTAAACCTCAGTCATGAAATCTGAGCAAAGCACATATTGCTGTAGTGTTTACTTATCTCTCTCTAAAGCTCTAAGTGTGGTTTCTCTCTGGTGCTCCGTTCCCCTGTTATCAGCATGTGTCAATTCTGAGAAGTTTTCCTGAAACCAAGAGATAACATTTGTGTCAGGGAGGGACCCCAGAAGAGAGCTGGTCTATTCCTGTGTGGAGGGGGGGGGGGGGTGTTCCTTTCCTCCAATCAGCTCTCACACACTTTTACTGCAGCCTCTCCACCCCCTCCTCTGTGATACTAACAGACGCAGAAGGATTTTAAAAGGATTCTGCAGATAAACAAGTAAAACTTATGTAGGAGGATTTGTTTCATCTCTTTGTATCACCTGAGGATAGTCACTTCACGGGGTACAGCGCCTTGAAAAAGTATTCATACCCCTTGAAATTTTCCATATTTTGTCATGTTCCAACCAAAACCGTAATTGTCTTTTATTGGGATTTAAAACCACTTTAACCCACAAAGCTCTGCTTTGGGCTTTGCGGTGCTGGTCATGGAATTACGGGGTGGATGTTTTTGTTTTGTTTTTTTTTCAAACTGGAGGTGAAGTTACCACCTCTTTGGAGAGTGTACCTGGAATCAGGGGGGTCCACAAGTAATGTGCAGGATATGGTGGGGCCAACTCTTCAGTAGTATTCTGAAGGACTAGGGTAGTTCAGATCCTACCTGTTTAACCATATTACCTGGATCAGTACCCAACACCACCCCCTTTTAGCTTTAAATGACAACACTAACTCAGCATTGGGATTAAATGTCCGGTTCGGCCTTTTATTAAACAAAACCATATATAACAGAAAAACATAAAACAGTCAAACCAATCCAGATCAAAGAATGGTTGCAGATCCTTGACGATACCATCTCCCACAACTTTGGAGTCTATGGTACCACTAAGTTAGGTTCTGTCCCCAGCAAAACACCACCTTGAGAACGATCCTAACTGACCACAGACCCCTACCACCTTACACTACCCGGTTGGTCTAGACTGAACCAGACCAACCATAGGACTCCATACATGAGATGGGTCCCACCATTTTATTGTTCGACACCATGTTTTGGACCCTCGTTAAGGACCCCAACCACCAACGTCCAAAATGGCATCACCAGGGCAGACGGGAGGGATGTTTCTCCTATGATCTGCAGTCTGCAAGCAGGGTAGGACTGGGCTGGTGGGCAGGGAGGCAATTGCCCTCCAGGCTGCTCTGATACCTCCCAAAAAGGCTGCTTGCTCCACACTGCTTCCACCACTGCAGACAGGCATCACACCAACTACACTGTGTTGTACTTGCAGAGCTGCAGCAGAGCAGTCCGAGTATGCTGTGTGTGCTCCTGGACCCGGCCGGCAAAAGTCCAACACAGTCACTTCCCTGTCATGCGGAGTGATCTCCGCCCGACCCTCCGCCTGACCCTCCGCCTGACAGGAGCTTCCTATTCCCGGCCCGGCGTGATGTAATTTAGAAGCCGGGAGGCAGGAAGAAAGAGCAGAGGAGAGTGCTGCTGCTAAGACCTGCGAGGTGCCAGTGAAGCCCTGTGCAACAGTGAAAGTGAGTTTGAAGAGGCTAATACACCTTACCTAAGGCACTGTGAACTGGCTGAAGTTATTAAACTGGATAATTTACAATACTGTTTGTAATATGCAGCAAGGAGGGGGATTAATGTACTGCTACTGGCCACTGATTAGTAACCAGTGGCAGTTAATTTGTCCCACCCCAGCTGCAGTATATTGTTCTTGTCTCAGGGTCTGATGAGGAAGCCACAGCTGTTCACAGTGAATGGCTGCAGCTTCCACATCAGACCCTGAGACATGAGGGCAGAGGATGGGATCAGCAGGGCAGAGGATGTGGCAGCACTGGTGGCCACTGATCAGGGGCAATGAAGAAGCTGCACTGATATGCGGCACTGATGGACACTTATAGGCAGCACTGAAGGGCACTGATTGGGGACACTGATAGGCTGCACTAATAGGCTGCACTGATGGGCACTGATGAGGCTAAGCTAATGGGCACTGGGGAGGCTGCAATGATGGGCACTGATCAGGCTGCATTGATGAGCACTGATTAGGCTGCACTGATGGGCACTGGTGACATTGCATTGATGGGCACTGATGAGGCTGCACGATGGGCACTGATGAGACTGAGCTGATGGGCACTAGTGAGGCTGCATAGATGGGCACTGGTGAGGCTGCATTGATGGGCACTGGTCAGGCTGCATTGGTGGACACTGGTGAGGCTGCATTGATGGCCACTGATGAGGCTAAGCTGATGGGCACAGGTGAGGCTGCATTGATGGGCACTGGTGAGGCTGCATTGATGGCCACTGATGAGGCTAAGCTGATGGGCACAGGTGAGGCTGCATTGATGGGCACTGGTGAGGCTGCATTGATGGGCACTGGTGAGGCTGCATTGATGGGCACTGGTGAGGCTGCATTGAAGGGGCACTGGTGAGGCTGCATTGAAGGGGCACTAGTGAGGCTGCATTGATGGGCCCTGAGCAGACTGCATTGATGGGCACTGGTTTGGCTGTATTGATGGGTACTGGTGAGACTGCATTGATGGGCACTGATGAGGCTGAGCTGATGAGCACTAGTGAGGCTGCATTGATAGGCAGTCATCAGGCTGCATTGGTGGACACTGGTGAGGCTGCATTGATGGGCACTGATGAGGCTGAGCTTATGGGCACCGGTGAGGCTACATTGATGAGCAGTGATGAGGTTGCATTGATGGGCACTGGTGAGCCTGCATTGATGCATTATTTTTGTTAAACCTCCTTTGTTGCTATTAACATTATATTATGTTACCCCATATTTGTCTTGCTTCATAACATCAATAACCATTATAAAATCAGTTGGGCATGGATGGTGAGCTGATTCAGTGGTTCAGTGAGCCACTTGACTGGACTTGCCCTCCAGGCCTAAGGCTGCCAGCCCTCCCCTGTCTGCAAGTGAAGCACCTTCACTCCTCCCCTCCAACTACTCTCTCTCCTGCTCCTCCCCATCATCTTGTCTGCTCTGCCAATAAGGTAAGAGTCCTGACCTCTTATATCCCAACAACTAATTTAACCTCTACTGCCTGGTTTTCCTTCCACCCTGTCATGTATGCCCTATGCTTATTTCCTTCAAGCTCCGCGTATGTCTATAGTACTCTTTAGTAGTAGTCTGCAGACTTTATTCATGTGACAGGTTCACTTTAACCACTTACCTACCGCCCACCGCAGTTTTACGTTGGTCCTGTGACGTTGAATACCGGGGTTATAGCAGCAGATATTTTTTAAAACGGTGGGCGATCGGCTTTCAGATAAGGGTGGTCCCAGTGGCGAATTCGCCGCGGGATCACCCTTACGGTGTGGCGGAAGAGGTGCCCTCCCCCTCCTGCCGCGTCCTGGCCGCTTTCCCAACTTACTGGACCCGCCGGCAGTGGGGAAAACGATCCGGTGCCGGATCCTCAGAGACAGGAAGTCAAGTGAGGGCAAGATGGCTCTCACTCGACTCTATGGTCTTGGAGGACCGGAGCGACGTCAACGTCATTGCCTAGCAGCCGGTATAAAGGGACGATTTTTTTTCAACATTTTCTTTTTTCTTTTCTAGTGTAGTTGTGAGGTGTGAGGTCTTTTTGACCCCAGATCTCACAATAAAGAGGTCCTGTCAGAGGCGTAACTAGAACCTTCAGGGCCCCGATGCAAGAAACCATGAAGGGCCCCCCAGACCTTCCCTTCAAGCCCGGGGCTCTTCCCACTGATCCTGGGGCTCTTTACTCTCGTTGCATGGCCTTTTATTATGGTCCCGCAGCAGGATCCTTTCACAAGTTCTGCAGTGGGCCCCCTTCCTGCAATCTTGGGGCCTCCCCACAGTGGTGCAATGCCAGGGTCCGGTCGCAAGTGTGACCTTTGAGATCCTGGAAGTTCACCCACTGGTTTGCTACCGGGCCCCCTGGAGCATGGGGCCCGGTAGCAATTGCAACCCCTGCAACCCCTGTAGTTACGCCCCTGGGTCCTGTCATGCCTATTTCTATTACAAGGGATGTTTACATTCCTTGTAATAGGAATAAAAATGATCAAAATGTTTTTTTTTTTTTTTTAAAACTGTGTAAAAATAAAAAATAATAAATAGGAAAAAAAAAATTAAAGCGCCCTGTCCCCGTTAGCTTGCGCGCAGAAGCGAACGCATACGGAAGTCCCGCCCACATATGTAAACGGTGTTCAAACCACACATGTGAAGTATCACCGCAATTGTTAGAGCGAGAGCAATAATTTGAGCCCCAGACCTCCTCTGTAACTCTAAGCCGGTAACCTGTAGAAATTTTTAAAATGTCCCCTTTGGGGATTTTTAAGTACCAAAGTTTGTCTCCATTCTGCGAGCGTGCGCAATTTTGAAGCATGACATGTTGGGTATCTATTTACTCGGTGTAACATTATCTTTCACATTATGGAAAGAAATTGGACTAACTTTACTGTTTTCTTATTTTTTTAAAAGTTAATTTTTCCCCCAAAAAATTGCGTTTTGGAAGACCGCTGCGCAAATACGGTGTGATAAAAAATATATTGCAACAATCTCCATTTTATTCTCTAGGGTCTCTGCTAAAAAAATATATAATGTTGGGGGGTTCCAAGTAGTTTTCTAGCAAAAAAAAATGATTTTAGCTTGTAAACACCATGTTTTAAAAATAGGCCCGGTCTTAAAGTGGTTAAATAAAATGTTTTTACAGGCATTAACGTCACGGCTCATTAAACATACAGTATATATATACTGTTCTAAGGAAGCATAAATAAATTACTTATTCAATGGCACTGCCTGTTTTCCAGTTAACAAAGTTATGCAGCTGATTTGAGAAAATTAAAACCAGAACATGCTCTTTCAAGCAAAAGCCATATAAGCGGAGCTAATGCACGCTGCCTGCAGAGAAAATTAATAAAACATGTTACGTAAAGTAGATGTAAATCCAATCACTAAAATCTTATGTAAGTTTTATCATTTATTTTTTTTAACCCATTATAATATATTAACATACAAAAAAATCTCGTATAACATATTATAATTTTAAAATATATTTTTCAAAATTATTTTTAATCCTTTTAAAACTGCAGATTTAAAAAAAAAATACCTGGAGATCCTGCCATAAAAGTTATTTATCGGCCATTTAACCCTTTGTCTACCATCGCTGTTTATAAACGGTGGCTGGTAGCAAGGGTGTTTAAGCACACTCCCCACCTGTTTTGCTTGGGGATCAAATACTTTTTTGTACTCACTGAACTGCAACTCGATTCATATTATTTGTATTATGTGTTTGTTCTGGATTTTTGGTTGAGTGTGTCTATGGGAATGTTTGACCATTCTTCGCATTTGTGAGGTCAGGCACTGATTTGGATGAGAAAGCCTGGCTAGTAGTCTCTGCTCTAATTCCAAAGGTGTTCCATTAGGTTGAGGTCAGGACTCTGTGCAGGCCAGTCAAGTTCCTCCACCCAAACTCGCTCATCCATGTCTTTATGGACCTTGTTTTGTGCAGTGCTGTGCACAGTGCTGTATCTTGGCCTAGGCCAACAAGGCCCAGGCCTAGGGCAGCACTTTGCAGGGGGGCAGCAAAAAAGCTGATGTGGCTGCACTGATATGCTGCCCTGATATGTTGCAGTGATGGGCACTAATAGACTGCACTGATGAGGCAGGACTGATAAGCTGCACTGATAGGGCTGCACTGATAAGGCAGCACTGATGGGCACTGATATGGGCAATAAGAGGCTGCACTGGTGGCCACTGATGGGGCTGTACTGATGGCCACTGATGAGGTCGCACTGATGAGGCTGCACTGATGGGCAGTAATGAGTCTGCACTGATGAGCACTGATAAGGCTGCACTGATGGGCACTGATGAAGCTGAACTTATGGGAACTCATGAGGCTGTACTGATAGGCTGTGGTTGTGGTCTGTGGTTTACAGATGACAGGGCGGGTCATAAACAGGAAAGGGTGTGGCCTTTACAGGAATGGGTGGGTCATATTTAAATTAGGGATGCCCAAGTTTAGTCAGGCCTAGGGCAGCACAAAACCTAAATACACCACTGGCTGTGCAGTCATGTTGGAGCAGGAAGGGGCCATCCCCAATCTGTTCCCACAAAGTTGGGAGCATGAAATTGTCCAAAATGTCTTGGTATGGTGATGGCCTAAGAGATCCCTTCATTGGAACTAAGGGGCCAAGCCCAACCCCTGAAAAACAATCCCACACCATAATCCCCCCTCCATGAAATGATTTGGACCAGTGCAAAGTCCAAAAAGACATGAATGAGTGAGTTTGGGGTGGAGAAACTTGACTGGCCTGCACAGAGTCCTGACCTCAACCCGATAGAACACCTTAGGGATGAATTAGAGTGGAGACTGCGAGCCAGTACCTGATCTCATAAAAGCGCTTCTGGAAGAATGGTTAAACATTCCTATAGACACACTCCTAAACCTTGTGTTGTGGACAGCCTTCCCAGAAGAGTTGAAGCTGTTATAGCTGCAAAGGGTGGGCCAACTTAATATTGAATCATACGGACTAAGACTGGGATGCCATTAAAGTTCATGTGTGTGTAAAGGCAGGCGTCCCAATACTTTTGGTAACAGTGTATGTACATGTTGTGTGTTGGGTGCACTTACTGTACATACATGCAACTGCGTTACACATATAAGTTATCACCACACAGGCCGGAGTGAGCGTAACAATTCTAGGGCCATCATTCATAGTTAACAGTAAACTGATCACCTTTAAAGTTTTTTTAAAGTGTCATCTATGGACAATTTTGGGCACTGATGTTTGTCGCCATTTTACAGGCATGCACAATTTTTTAGGCTTGACTTGTTTGGCATCTTTTTACTCAACACAAACTCATCTCATATATATATGTTGTGTGCACAGAAATTAATTTTGGCGTATTTTATATTTTTTACTGAAAATATATGTTTGATAAACATGTGAGCAATTATTGTGTAAAATAAAAATGCAGGTACCACCATTTTATTCTCCAGGGTCTCAGCTTTCAAGCAATATATAATCTTTAAGGGTTTTTTTCTAATCTTGAGGCCTATAATGTGTGTTTTAACATGTACCAAAAAATGCAAAGACTTTTGCACTTCGGTAGTGAAATGGTTGTAGGGGGACAACCATCTCTCAATGTACTTCTACATCATCACCGGGTCACATGCACCCCCTGGTGGAGACTGCAAGTACACATTGTGCATGCCTGGCCCACCATTGTCACCACCAAACCAGCTGGTCCAGATTAATTGATGTACAGCTTATAATGTAGACTGGAAGTTAAGGCCCCTTTCACACTATCCGTCCGCCGGACGGATTCCGTTTTTCTCAGCGGGGGATCGAGCCACGATCCCCCGCTGAGCAGCAGGAGGACAGCTGTGTCTCCGCGCTGTGTGCGGAGACACAGCTGTCAGTTCCCCATGCATCTCTATGGGGGAAATCGGATGGGAACGGACCGTCAGTCTGTTCTCATCCGATCCTATCCGCTGGACAGATGGAAAATAGGGTTTCCATCCGTCCAGATTTGACGGATCGGATCGGGTCGGATGTCAGCGGACATGTCTCCGCTGCCATCCGATGCCGCATAGGAATGCATGGGGGGACCGTTCAGATCCGCCTGTCCGTTTTTTTGGCGGATCTGAACGGTCCCCCCAGGCATCCCCGGTCCGCCTGTGTGAAAGGGGCCTAAAGGTTAGACCGCTTCTCGTTCAACTTCATTGATTGGCTGCAAATTTTCTTAAGTGACCTGAGACTGAATAGTTTTCTCCCTATGCTAGAATTACTGTTTATATATATTTTTAAATTGCAATCAAATCCCCTCTTAGGTCCCTTTTACCCAGGTGCCTCCGCTAAGCCGAGTCCGCTTGCTCAGCGGGGGATTTCTCAGCTGATCACCGCTGAGCAGGCGGATGACAGGTCCATGTCCCGCTCTCCTCTATGGGGCAATCAGATGGAAACTGACCACTTGTCCGTTTCCATCCGATGCCACCCCATCCAATCCGCTGGACAGATGGTGAATAGGACCACTAGCCATCTGTTTTTGGTGGACAGGATCAGATCGGATGGCGGCGTGTGTCAGTGGACATTTGTCCACTGACATCCACCGCTCAAAGAAAAGACTGGAGGGTCTGATCAGGTCTGCCTGAAAAACTGAGAGGTGGACCTGATCGGACAGCCCATGTGAAAGGGGCCTTATGCCTCTCTTCTCAAAGAAGAACAAGTTTTAGGCTTGTAGTCGATCCTCATAATTGAGGTCCTCCAGTCCCCTTATCAGCTTAGTTGCCCTTCTCTGGACTCTCTGGAGTTCCAGCGCATCCTTCCTGAGGACTGGAGACCAGAACTGGATGGCATACTCAGGATGTGGCCGAACCAGAGTTTTGTAATGCGGTAAAATTATGATTTTCTCTTTTTAGTAAATTCCCCTTTCGATGCATGTTAACAGTCTGCTTGCTTGCTTTACTTGGCATTGTATGCTATTGCTAAGCCTGTGGTCTACAAGGCCCCCAGATCCTTTTCCATCGTAAATTCCCCCAGAAGTTCTCCCCCTAGTGTGTACCTTGCATTCCTATTTTTAGTCCCCAAGTGCATTACTTTATGTTGATCAGTATTAAACCTAATTTGGGATAGTGTAAGGAGTAACGGCGCCTCCCTTTGAAATAAAGCACTGTATAGTGTAGCGCTGCCTTCAATTTAAGTACAATAAAACTTAAATGTGAGATAGTGGATGTGGTGAGGCGCTAATACTATACCATGAGCATAAATGTAAACCAACACAATATAATAAAACAAGACCAGCACTAATCACAATTTCAACTGCAAAATTCCACCCACTGTGACGTGAGGCAATAATATGAATCAAAGTGAAAAATAGAAAATGATAATAAATATATACAATAACCATTGCTGATGACAAAAACATACTGTAATGACAGAAAGTGCTAATAGAATATAGCAATATAAAAAATATCAGCGTAGACAATGGTGTCAAGCGTGCATGAATTAGCCGATGACAAAGTGAATAGTGTTAGTGCTATAAGTGGAGTGTGTGCACTAATTATGCAAAATAGGACTGTGACGTAAAGTGCTCAGTGCAACATCAAAAAAAAATATTATAGAAATATATTCTTCTGTAAGTCAACCAAAGAGTAGGTGCTAAACAATTAGATATTTAGTTGATATGGCGTAAAAAAAGGATATAATTAGATAGTGTCCATAAACTATCGGTGGGGTGATATCAAATTTTATGTTGTGCTTCTTCCCTTGGTGAGGTTCAGTGATACGTCCAATATCTGATCCTCCACCCAGTAAGTAGTGGCCACTTACCAGAAGCAGGGCCACATGAAATGGCCTGGAGGGCTGAATTCAGGCCCGTGGGCCTTGTGTTTGACACATGCTCTCTAGTGTGTTCTAGAAGTGATTGTGTGAGAAAAGCATATTGCTGGCCAGTCATGGCATTGGGTCAGGGTTTTTAAAAGGCCAGGGCTGGATGACTCATCTTGGCAGCCCTCTCTGGTACCTCCCCCTGGTCTGGAATGTTGGAGAATCTTCTAGAACTAGAGGGTGGGGGTTAGGAGGGGCTGTCATGAAAATTTTTAGAACCAATTCCCAGAGGTGGCCTGGCAGGGGACTGGGACAACCCCATAAATAAAAATGGGCCATGCCATCATGGCAGTCAGGTGGAAGATGTAGATTCAGTGTTGAGGAGGCTGTCATGGCCCTAAAGGGGTACCCCCTAGTCTAGGGGGGGGGGGTGGCTTGCCTTGGGCCTGGGTTTGGGTGCTGGAAGGATCCTGCCAAAACACATTGGGAGGAGGCTTTTCTGAAGGCACGGGAGCAAGAGAGGACAGAGTGCATAGTGAAACTGTGTGGGAACGTGTATGTGCAAGCATTGTCAAGATTTACCCCAAACTCTCCCTCTCCAGTTATAGAATATGTGCCAAAGTTTTTTTTACCTTATTTCTGTAGTCTGCATTACTCTGTGACAGCGTCATCAGGTTTGTAACATTCTTACAGCTGCTAGGAGCTCAGTTCCTAATGACATAAACATGCACCCAAAACTACATCTCCCAAGAACCATTTTTTTTAATACTGTGTGTAAGCAGGCTCTTGGAAATCAAGGCAGTAGCAAAGTTTTAATTGGAAAAATAAACCTCAATCTATGCATGCAGAGAAGGGCAGAGAAGGGTTGGAACTAGACCAAGGATGCTCAACTTGTGGCCCTCCAGCTGTTTCAAACCTACAAATCCGATGAGGCATTCCAAGGCTGACAGTTACAAGCATGACTCCCAAAGACAGAGGCATGATGGGACTTGTAGTTCTGCAACAGCTGGAGGGCCACAGGTTAAGCAACCATGGGATAGTCGGAGTTCTGTAGTCCAGCAGGCAGGGCTGACAATGCTAGCTGGGATTTCAGTGCAGCAAAGGCGCTGTGCTGCCAGCCCAAACAGGAAGTGAGGAACATACCGGAATTCTGGCAGGCAAACTGATACTTTTCTGTATTTGCAACATCTTTAACCACTTCCCGCCTGTCATATAGCAGTATGATGGCTGCAAAGTGGTTAAGTTATCGTGACTGGGCATCATATGACATCCAGCAAGATGCGCCGCTAATGTCCCACAGGCCATCAGTACTGCCATCAGTAACCTGTCACACAGGCCATCAGTACCACCATCAGTGACCTGTCACATAAGCCATCAGTACTGCCATCAGTGACCTGTCACACAGGCCATCACTACCGCCATCAGTGGCCAGTCACACAGGCCATCACACACCACCACCAGTACCACCATCAATGATCTGTCCAACAGGACTTAAGAACTAGCCGCCATGTTCAAAAGATTTTTTTACATCTGATGAGGCACATACAATCCTTAATGTGGAATGATAATAGCAGCGGGGAGCTCTCGTCATTCGATTCTGGTTTGGAATTAAAGCCAGTATAGGGTAGTGGATCGGGGACCGAATCAGAGAAAAAACAGTACCTCCTAAAAAAAAAAAAAAAAAGAAAAAAAAGAAAAGGAGAACAAGATCAGAAGACCTGCCTACCACCAGCAGCGCCACACACCCCAACTGCACCAATACAAATGGAGCTAGACCCCAGGAAGAGGAGCCCAGTACCAGCACTGGAATAACACACCAAACCAGAAGAATCCAGACCCAAGCCTACCTTCCCGATGCCCTAGCAAACCCTTTATGGTTGCCTGGCAGCTCAGGGTCAGCTATAATTCCCCCTTTCACCCCACAGCCAGGTGTGCAGTCCAACACTACAATTTTTTTCAATTAGATTACTTTTATTTATTTTTTTCCCTCAAGATTTGTTGCAGTATATGGTGGACCAAACAAATCTTTTTGCAGAGCAATTTATTGCCTTCACCCCCAATTTGTCCTACGCCCGTATGTTACATTGGTGACGTCTCACACTAGATGAATTTAAATAGTTTTTGGGCCTTACATTTAATATGGGCCTTACAAAGAAAAAACGAAGTGCATGCTTACTAGTCCACCAACCCATTCACCACATGCCGATTTATTCTGCTGACACACTATGACATGATCATGCGCTTCCTACATTTTAATGATAACTCGCAGTGCCCGCCCTAAGATCATCCCAACCACGATAAATTGTATAAAATATGCCCCTAATAAATTCTTTTTCCAAACGATTTTCTGAAGTGTATGTCCCAGACCAAAATTTTTGTGTAGACTAATCCCTTATACACTTTACTGGCCGGTTGCACTTCAAACAGTATATTCCCAGTAAGAGAGCCAGGTACAGGGTACAGGGTGATATAAAAAAGTTGCATTTCATCTCTTTCATATGGCCATGTATAATTCGTATATATCTGCTATCAGAAGTCAACAGAAAGCCAACCCATCACCTACCTCGAATATATTGAAGATACCTTCACTGCCCTGATTTACCAACAAGGACCTGCCCCAGGAAGCATTCGATCTGATAGTGTGAGTCGACTTCATGAGCAACATTTTCCCTATAACATTCCTCCTACAGAATCAGGAGGAAGACATTAAAAGAAATGTCGTGTGTGACTGGAAGGAATTAGAAGAGACACTAGTTATCATTGTCCCCAATCTTGCTTACGTATCGGAGAATGCTTCCGAATTTATCACACCAGCGTAAGATATTAATTCTCCTTATTTTTAACAGACTGTCATTTCCCCGTTTCAAAAGTCTGTGCGGATCATTTGCCTGCTACCGCGTTCCTACCTTCCACGGTAACTGACCCTGGCCTGTTTACTGACGATGCATTTGTCTGCCATTTTAAACCATGTTTTTGACTTCCACATGCACCAACCTCAAACTGTTTATCGACGATGCCTTTGCCTGCGGTTTTAAACCACGTTTCGGACTTTCATGTGCACCGACCTTGGCCTGTTAATCCACCACGCTTTTTGCCTGCCACTTGGACTGATATTTTGCCCTTCTAATTTAGTACACAGGGGTCTCACATACAGTATGTGAAAAGTGTTCTGAGTAGAGAAAACCAGTTTTTGGTTTTCTGTGTTCCCAAAACAGGGTCTGGAGTCTGAAGGCTTCAAAGAGATTTGGGTGGGAGAAGCCTCTACCCCTGTCCCCATTCTTTCCTGACAGAGGCCCTAAGCTTGATGGTCCTTCCTGCTGCCTGGACCAATACTTTGGATGTGCTGACAATATAGCTGCCTGTAATGACCCATAACTTTATGGACCACATCTCTGCCTGCTACCTGAACCAATGCTTTGGCTGTGCTGACAGTATCTCTGCCTGCTGTCTGTACTGATTATGGACAGTATTCCTTCCTGCTGCCTGGACGATTGCTTTTGCGGTCACTGACCACATCCCTGCCTGCTACTTGGATGCTCTTCTCTGCTCCTCTGTGGACCACTCAGAGTTGTATAAAGTACTCCAAACCCATACTTGAGTAAACGTACAAGTGCTCGATCAAAAAGTGACTTGAGTAGAAGTGGAAGTGCTCGATCAAAAAGTGACTTGAGTAGAAGTACTAAAGTATTCAACATTTTTTTGTACTTAAGTATTGCAAGTTGTTTTTTTTTTCAATTTTGCTACTCAAGTACTGAAAGTAAAAGTACAAGTACTGTGTTATGTAGTTATTAAAGAAAGAAGTCAAAAGTTTGAACATCATATTGTTTTTTATTATTTCAAATGCAGCTTTTATTTATACATACAGTAGCTTTTATTTTCGTATGCGCTGATAATACATGTTTTGAGCTTCATGAAACCTGCCATCTACTGTTCTGGCAGTGGTAATTTTTATAATTGTAACGAGTAACTATGCAGCACAAAAAAAAAAATAGCGGAGTAGAAGTATTGAAATCATTGAAAAAATATAGTGAACTAAAAGTGGAAGTAGGAGGAAAAAATTCTACTCTAGGAAAGTACAGATACCGCCTTTCGGTACTTAAGTACAGTAGTGAAGTAGTTCTACTAAGTTACTATACATCTCTGGGACCACTGCACTACTAAAACCACAGGTAATCTTTTGTTTACCCTTTGCTCAGCAGAATGTATTTTGTAGTTTAATTGGTATGTGCATGCTATGTGTTAGAAATACGAAGAGCCTTAAAAAATGCAATAGGTTGTCAGGAAATTAAATGTATAATTTATGCTCTTAGAACGTCTGAAGGTGACTACTTGGATGTTAGGCCTCTGTGTGTGGCCAGGTTGTGTAAAAGTCTCACACATGTGGTATTGCTATACTCAGAAAGAGTAGCATAATGTATTTTGGGGTGTAATTTTTGCTATGTACATGCTGTGTGTTAGAAATATCGTAAAAATTGACAACTGTGTGTAAAAAAAAAAAAAAAAAAAAGATACGTTTTCATTTTCTTTCCACGTTTTCCAAAACAGTGTCCTAACCTCGGAGCAAGATGGAAGCCTAATCCTGGTGCTCCGGCTGAAAGAAGGATAATCCACTGCCTAGAGGAGATCTACAGCTGCACAAACATGGGGAAATCCAACTGGAGCCGGTCCCTATACCGATCCAGATCACCACAGAGCTTGGGCGCGCAGACAAGTTGAGAGTATGAAACCCTAGGCACCCAGCGCGACAGCGGCCTCCCTGCCTGCCTCACAAGTTCCTACATTGGAAACTAATGCTATACAACAGCCGATCCAGCAGACAAAAGGCATGGTAAGAGAGTTTACCACTCCTATAGCATCTGCACAAAAACCTACCTTTAGTCTACATGATCTATTCTGCATGCAGTAGCAAAGGTCATTAAAGACATGCTCACAGTGGCCTTTTCAGCTGCTATTGCTGATCTCCACCATGATCTATAAGATATGGCAGACAGAATGCAAGAGGTAGAAATCTCCACCACTCAGCATGAGACACAAATAGTACAACTCCAAACTGATCAATAGGCACATACCCTACAACTGAGAGAAATGCAAAGGTATCTGGAAGATTTAGATAATCTTGGACGCAGGAACAACCTAAGGGTCTGAGGTATCCCAGATAGTGCTGTATTTTGGCCTAGGCCAACAAGGCCCAGGCCTAGGGCGGCACTTTGCAGGGGGGCAGCAAAAAGCAGCCCCCCTCCATCTGAGACTCTACTGGCCACTGGTTGCTAGAGCTGCCTCTCTCTCTTACTCTCACCCCACCTCTCTCTCTCACTCACCCCCCCCCTCTCTCTCATCCCCCTCTGTCTCTCTCGCCCCCCTCTGTCTCTCTCGCCCCCCTCTGTCTCTCTCGCCCCCCTCTGTCTCTCTCGCCCCCCTCTGTCTCTCTCGCCCCCCTCTCTCTCTCATCCTCTCACTCACCCACCCTCTCTCTCATCCCCCTCTGTCTCTCTCAGCCCCCTCTGTCTCTCTCGCCCCCCTCTCTCACCCCCACTCTCTCTCATCCCCCATCTCTCTCTCCCTCCCTCACCCACCCCCCTCTCTCTCACCACCCCCACCCCCCTCTCTCTCACCACCCCCACCCCCCTCTCTCTCACCCACCCCCCTCTCTCTCTCTCTCTCTCTCTCTCTCACAACCCCCTCTCTCTCTCACAACCCCCCCTCTCGTGAGATCTCAGGGGTTCACGCTGGGGCTTGACTTCAATTTTGGAGGGAGTCACATCCGTTAAGGAAGGAGTGGGGCAAATTTACTTTGGAGGGGGAGGGGGGGGGGGCGCCCAATTTTAGTCTTGCCTAGGGCAGCACAAAACCAAAATACACCACTGATCCCAGAGGCTAATGAATATGACCAAATACAACAGACTGTAACAGTTATCTTTAACAACCTCCTATACAGACCAGCCACAAGCCCCATTAAGATGAAAAGAATACATTGAGCACTACGCCCTAAAGGGAAAGACACCGACCCACCACAAGATATAATCTGTTGCCTAACCAGCTTTCGTACTAAAGAAGAAATCCTCAGAAAAGCACGCACCAGAATACACATTACTCATGATTCTGCTGATGTTAAAATATATCAGGACTTATCCCACATAACACTACAACATCACAAAGACCTCAGGTCTCTACTAGATGTCCTGAAGGCAAGGGGAATCCACTATAGATGGAAATTCCCATTCTTCTTGTCAGCATCCACAGCGGGCAGAGCAGCTCTACTTAAAGTGCCAGAGGATCTATCACAATTATGTGACTGCTTGGGCATCGCCATAGTCCAAGTCCCTGATTGGAATGCAGATTTCCGAGCTCCCCCTATCAGCAGAGAACATCACAGTGTTGAAAGAATGGAGACACAAACCTCTCACTATCGTCGCCACAGATCACCAAGACCAGAGTTAAGAGCCGTACACACTTGACGAAAATCGGCGAAATATCCTCCGATTTTTCTCGGTCTTCTCAGCGTTCATTACCGTTTTTAGTCGACAGTGCATAAATGTTCACAAAATTTCTCGCCCGATTTTTTATTTTTTTTTGGCACATTTGTTCCTAGACTTCCTGGGTGTCAGCAACTTCAGATCATGCGCAGTCTTTCGTATCCGATTTTTCACGGACGTACTGCATACACATTAAACGAAAATCGGTTGTCTGGGGACGGATGAAAAAAATTTTGGTGTTTGTCCCTCCGTTTTTTTTTCGTTGAAAATGTCGGCATCGGCTGCTGAAAGTTGTGTACACACTAGGCGAAAATCGGACGATTTCACATCGGGCGGAAATTTTCGGCAGATTTTCTACTAGTGTGTACCCCATTTTACCTTCAACAAATGTTTGCAGATCTCTCCAGGGCCCAAGCCCTACTGCTTCCCCTGCCCATCAAAGGCATATACAAGACTTATAACCCATCTAGTAAAAGCAACCAATTGGCTTACAGCTAAGTATTGTATAACACGATTCTTTCAAACACGCTATACTATGTTTGCTCAATTGTGTAGTTTCATATGGAAGACTTGATCAGTTAACTTCTATCACTTAAAACACCCCTGAATACTGACAAATAACATTATCTTTAGCAGAGTTCCGCCACCCCTGTTCTTTTGTACACACAGATTGGTTAAGACTAGGGTTGAGCGGACACCTAGATGTCCGTGTTCGACGGGTTCGGCCGAACTTTAAAAAAAAGTCCGGGTCCGTGTCCCGGACTTTTACCGAACTTTTCCCGGACACCGAACCCCATTGAAGTCAATGGGGACCCGAACTTTAAGGCACTAAAATGGCTCTAAAACACCAAAGGAAAGGGCTAGAGTGCTGCAAATGGCAGCAAAACGTAATTAAGAGCATGGCAAGTGCTCTGCAAACAAATGTGGATAGGGAAATAACTTAAAACAACAAAAAAAAACAGAAAAATAAAACAATGTTCTTCTTCATCTCTGAAGGACGAGGCCCATATGGAGTAGGAGGGAGGTTGAGGTGGTGGTGGATGTGGCGGTGACATAGGCGTGCGCACAGGGTGTGCTGGGTGTGCCTGGGCACACCCTAATCACCTAGGGCACATAGCATTGCCAGTGAGGAGATGGGAAAGATCTCCCTGGGACCTGCTCTGCTCTATTTCTCCTTGCCTACAGGTACATGGCCCCGATACATTACTCTCCCTGCTGGCAAACACATGCATGTGTATTTCAACTTTGGGGTGCACACCTTAATGCAATAGGCTGCGCACACCTATGGGCGGTGTAGGTGGAAGCGGCGGTGGAGGAGGACCAGGGCCGGATTAACAGCATCATGGGCTTGGTGCTGAGGATTTTGAAGGGCCTTAAGGGCCGTGCCTTGCCATGCACCCAGAGGAGGAAGGGTGCAGCCATGCATGCCTAATTCAACATGGGATGCTGTCTCTGAAGCCCATAAACACATCCATGCATCGCCAACTGTCCCTCCTTGTCCGGCCTTCACGCTGTGTGGGGAGGTTCTGAGGGTGCTGCCTGGGGAAGCGAGCATAGAAGCCAGACTTCTGTGTTTACAAGTGACAGAAGAGCGGTAACAGTGAATATGGCCAACCCGGGGCCTATATAAAAGGTAGGGGCCTGGAGCTGCAGCTCCAATAGCCCCTACATTAATCTGGCCCTGAGGAGGAGGACGAGGTAGCCAACACTGCTTCTTTTCAAAAATTTTAAATGAGGGTACACCCCAAAAGAGTGAGAAAGAGCAAAAATGGAACAATGGGTGGGTAAGGTCGGTATCCATTGCTATTCTGCATAAGGTACGGAAAAGTCCCGTGGGATCCATGCCTGGTTCATTTTAATGAACGTGAGCTTGTCCACATTGTCTCTGGACAGGCGGCTGCGCTTGTCTGTTATAACGCCCCCAGCCGTGCTAAATACCCGTTCAGATAATACACTGGCTGCAGGGCACGCCAGCACCTCCAAGGCGTAAAGGGCAAGCTCAGGCCATGTGCCCAATTTGGAGACCCAGAAGTTGAAGGGGGCAGACCCGTCATTCACTACATGTAGGCGTGTGCACACATACTGCTCCACCATGTTGGTAAAATGCTGCCTCCTGCTAAGACGTTCCATCTGAGCTGCTGGTGCTGCTGTTTGTTGTGGCGTGCTGACAAAGCTTTTCCACATTTCGGCCATGCTAACCCTGCCTTCTGAGGTGCTGGCGGTGCCCTGGTTGCGTTGGCGACCTCCTCCTCCTCCTCCTCTGCCTTGTGCTTCCACTGTGGCCCCGCTGTCAGATGGGAATGCCAGCAGCATGGCGTCTACCAGCGTGCGCTTGTACTCGCGCATCTTGCGATCGCGCTCCAGTGAGTGAATTAAGGACGGTACGTTGTCCTTGTAACGGGGATCCAGCAGCGTGGCCACCCAGTAATCAGCACAAGTTAGAATGTGGGCAACTCGGCGGTCGTTGTGGAGACACTGCAGCATGTAATCGCTCATGTGTGCCAGGCTGCCCAGAGGCGACGAAAGGCTGTCCTCTGTGGGAGGTGTATCGTCCGTGTCCTCTGTATCCCCCCAGCCACGCACCAGTGATGGCCATGAGCTGGCCTGGGTGCCACCCTGCTGTGAACATGGTTCCATCTCCTCCTCCAGCTCCTCCTCCTCCTCATCCTCCTCATCCTCCAGAACTGTGCCCCTGCTGGACAATTGTGTCCCTGGCGTTTGTGTGTGCAGGAACCCACCCTCGGAGCCCCTTGCGAATGACTGCCCTGAAAGCCTTTGAAATGTTACCTCTTCATCCTCCTCCTCCTCCTCCTCATCCTGTGCCACATCCTCTTCCATCATCGCCCAAATTGTTTTTTCAAGGAGGCATAGAAGTGGGATAGTTAAGCTGAGAATGGCGTCATTGCCACTGGCCATGTTGGTGGAGTACCCAAAACAGCGCAACAAGGCACAATATATGCAAATGTCAAATATGCAAACTATGCCACAATTTAATGTTTTTTACACCAAAAGGGTGTGTATTGAATAGCGGAATAGGATAAAAAACTGTGTATCTCACACGTACAAACACAGACTAGGCCCGATTAAATTTTTTCCTACCCTAAAGGGAGGATGAGGAAGAGGAGTATGGAACATGCAGCACCCTCAAATCTTCAGAAGTATGAGATGAACCCCAAAAACTTGGAAAGGTGGATCTCTCTCACACGTACCAACACAGACTATCCCCCAATTTAACTGATCCCCAAAGGTTTTTGATTAAATAGCAGAATAGAAAATATGATCCAAAAAAAGTGTATGTATATCACACGTACACAACCACACTAGGCCCCAATTACTATTGTTTGTACCCCTAAAAGGCTAGATGAGGAGTAGGGGGGGTATGGAACAGGCAGCACCCTCAAACCTTCAGAAGTATGAGATGAACCCCAACAACTTGGAAAGGTGGATCTCTCTCACACGTACCAACACAGACTATCCCCCAATTTAACTGATCCCCAAAGGTTTTTGATTAAATAGCGGAATAGAAAATATGATCCAAAAAAAGTGTATGTATATCACACGTACACAACCACACTAGGCCCCAATTACTATTGTTTGTACCCCTAAAAGGCTAGATGAGGAGTAGGGGGGGTATGGAACAGGCAGCACCCTCAAACCTTCAGAAGTATGAGATGAACCCCAACAACTTGGAAAGGTGGATCTCTCTCACACGTACCAACACAGACTATCCCCCAATTTAACTGATCCCCAAAGGTTTTTGATTAAATAGCGGAATAGAAAATATGATCCAAAAAAAGTGTATGTATATCACACGTACACAACCACACTGGGCCCCAATTACTATTGTTTGTACCCCTAAAAGGCTAGATGAGGAGTAGGGGGAGTATGGAACAGGCAGCACCCTCAAACCTTCAGAAGTATGAGATGAACCCCAACAACTTGGAAAGGTGGATCTCTCTCACACGTACCAACACAGACTATCCCCCAATTTAACTGATCCCCAAAGGTTTTTGATTAAATAGCGGAATAGAAAATATGATCCAAAAAAAGTGTATGTATATCACACGTACACAACCACACTAGGCCCCAATTACTATTGTTTGTACCCCTAAAAGGCTAGATGAGGAGTAGGGGGGGTATGGAACAGGCAGCACCCTCAAACCTTCAGAAGTATGAGATGAACCCCAACAACTTGGAAAGGTGGATCTCTCTCACACGTACCAACACAGACTATCCCCCAATTTAACTGATCCCCAAAGGTTTTTGATTAAATAGCGGAATAGAAAATATGATCCAAAAAAAGTGTATGTATATCACACGTACACAACCACACTAGGCCCCAATTACTATTGTTTGTACCCCTAAAAGGCTAGGAGTAGGGGGAGTATGGAACAGGCAGCACCCTCAAACCTTCAGAAGTATGAGATGAACCCCAACAACTTGGAAAGGTGGATCTCTCTCACACGTACCAACACAGACTATCCCCCAATTTAACTGATCCCCAAAGGTTTTTGATTAAATAGCGGAATAGAAAATATGATCCAAAAAAAGTGTATGTATATCACACGTACACAACCACACTAGGCCCCAATTACTATTGTTTGTACCCCTAAAAGGCTAGATGAGGAGTAGGGGGGGTATGGAACAGGCAGCACCCTCAAACCTTCAGAAGTATGAGATGAACCCCAAAAACTTGGAAAGGTGGATCTCTCTCACACGTACCAACACAGACTATCCCCCAATTTAACTGATCCCCAAAGGTTTTTGATTAAATAGCGGAATAGAAAATATGATCCAAAAAAAGTGTATGTATATCACACGTACACAACCACACTAGGCCCCAATTACTATTGTTTGTACCCCTAAAAGGCTAGATGAGGAGTAGGGGGGGTATGGAACAGGCAGCACCCTCAAACCTTCAGAAGTATGAGATGAACCCCAACAACTTGGAAAGGTGGATCTCTCTCACACGTACCAACACAGACTATCCCCCAATTTAACTGATCCCCAAAGGTTTTTGATTAAATAGAGGAATAGAAAATATGATCCAAAAAAAGTGTATGTATATCACACGTACACAACCACACTGGGCCCCAATTACTATTGTTTGTACCCCTAAAAGGCTAGATGAGGAGTAGGGGGAGTATGGAACAGGCAGCACCCTCAAACCTTCAGAAGTATGAGATGAACCCCAACAACTTGGAAAGGTGGATCTCTCTCACACGTACCAACACAGACTATCCCCCAATTTAACTGATCCCCAAAGGTTTTTGATTAAATAGCGGAATAGAAAATATGATCCAAAAAAAGTGTATGTATATCACACGTACACAACCACACTAGGCCCCAATTACTATTGTTTGTCCCCCTAAAAGGCTAGATGAGGAGTAGGGGGGGTATGGAACAGGCAGCACCCTCAAACCTTCAGAAGTATGAGATGAACCCCAACAACTTGGAAAGGTGGATCTCTCTCACACGTACCAACACAGACTATCCCCCAATTTAACTGATCCCCAAAGGTTTTTGATTAAATAGCGGAATAGAAAATATGATCCAAAAAAAGTGTATGTATATCACACGTACACAACCACACTAGGCCCCAATTACTATTGTTTGTACCCCTAAAAGGCTAGATGAGGAGTAGGGGGAGTATGGAACAGGCAGCACCCTCAAATCTTCAGAAGTATGAGATTGTGTTCACTGTACCCCACAAAGATTGAGTTCACTGCACCCCACAATGATTGTGTTCACTGCACCCCACAAAGATTGTGTTCACTGCACCTCACAAAGATTGTGTTCACTGTACCCCCCAAAGATTGTGTTCACTGCACCCCACAAAGATTCTGTTCACTGTACCCCACAAAGATTGTGTTCACTGCACCCTAAAAGGATGTTGTTCACTGCACCCCACAAAGATTGTGTTCACTGCACCCTAAAAGGATGTTGTTCACTGCACCCCAAAAAGATTGTGTTCACTGTACCCCCCCAAAGATTGTGTTCACTGCACCCCACAAAGATTGTGTTCACTGCACCCCAAAAAGATTGTGTTCACTGTACCCCCCAAAGATTGTGTTCACTGCACCCCAAAAAGATTGTGTTCACTGTACCCCCCAAAGATTGTGTTCACTGCACCCCACAAAGATTCTGTTCACTGTACCCCACAAAGATTGTGTTCACTGCACCCCAAAAAGATTGTGTTCACTGTACCCCCCCAAAGATTGTGTTCACTGCACCCCACAAAGATTCTGTTCACTGCACCCCACAAAGGATTTTGTTCACTGCACCCCAAAAAGATTGTGTTCACTGCACCCCAAAAAGGATTTTGATCACTGCACCCCAAAAAGGATGTTGTTCACTGCACCCCAAAAATGATTTTGTTCACTCCACCCCAAAAAGATTGTGTTCACTGCACCCCACAAAGATTGTGTTCACTGCACCCCAAAAAGATTGTGTTCACTGTACCCCCCAAAGATTGTGTTCACTGCACCCCACAAAGATTCTGTTCACTGTACCCCACAAAGATTGTGTTCACTGCACCCCAAAAAGATTGTGTTCACTGCACCCCAAAAAGGATGTTGTTCACTGCACCCCAAAAAGGATGTTGTTCACTCCACCCCAAAAAGATTGTGTTCACTGCACCCCACAAAGATTGTGTTCACTGCACCCCAAAAAGATTGTGTTCACTGCACCCCAAAAATGATTTTGTTCACTGCACCCCAAAAAGGATTTTGTTCACTGCACCCCAAAAAGGATGTTGTTCACTCCACCCCAAAAAGATTGTGTTCACTGCACCCCAAAAAGATTGTGTTCACTGCACCCCACAAAGGATTTTGTTCACTGCACCCCAAAAAGATTGTGTTCACTGCACCCCAAAAAGGATGTTGTTCACTGCACCCCAAAAAGGATTTTGTTCACTGCACCCCAAAAAGATTGTGTTCACTGCACCCCACAAAGGATTTTGTTCACTGCACCCCACAAAGATTGTGTTCACTGCACACCAAAAAGGATTGTGTTCACTGCACCCCAAAAAGATTTTGTTCACTGCACCCCAAAAAGATTGTGTTCACTGCAGCCCAAAAAGATTGTGTTCACTGCAGCCCAAAAAGATTGTGTTCACTGCAGCCCAAAAAGATTGTGTTCACTGCAGCTCACACACAGAAAAATGGATGTGGATCACTGACACCTGCCTATCTCCAATCCCACACCACACAGCAATATCGATTGTAGTTTGTAGAACACAGTTTCCCTAAAATTCAGCAGACTCTGTCCCTAACAGGATTGAGAAGAGATCGTAGATCAGGATTGAGTGCAGATTCACCCCACCCCCCACACAGCAATATCGATTGTAGTTTGTAGAAGACACTGACCCTATAATTCAGCAGACTCTATCCCTAAAATGCCTACAACTCGCCCTGCCTAAACACTCCGACCTGTCCCTCAATTCTATCCGGACACAAATGGTTTTTTCCTGCCTATCTTTCCCTAATCAGCAGCCAGCACATTGATGTGTGCTCTGTCCCTTAGCTAAGCAGCAGAATGACGCTGCTGCGGCGGCTGCCTCGAACTTATAAAGACTTGGTCACATGCTTCAGACGGCCAATCACAGCTACTAAGACATTTGCAGGCATGGCTGGGATGGCTTAAGGCACACCAGTTAAACGATTGTTGATTGGCTGTTGAAAGCCCGCCATGAAAAGAGCGCCAAAGCATGCAAAACCCGGAAATAAAACGACCGAACACGGATTTTTACCCGAACATACAGTAAAGTGTCCGTGTCCGTGTTCGGGTAAAAAAAATCCAATTATTCGGTACGAACACGAATAATACAGTCCGTGTTCGCTCAACACTAGTTAAGACTGATCGATACTTCTGACAACTTAGATTAAAACTTTGAGTACTCATTTAATACACAGACCCTGCTGATACTAACACTCCGATTTAGACCTACGTATATGAAAAAGCCTTTTCCAAGACAAAGCTTACCTTGTTTAGAACAGTATTAAACAACAATTCATATATTGGCAAAGATCCCAACATACTGCTTACGGAACCCAGATCTCTGAAATATCCTTTCACATGTAAAAACCTTTTGGTATTATTATGCAAAATGCATGTAGCTATATTACATATATATATATATATATATACATATCTGAATAAATCCCTATATGTTTTATGCAATGAGATGGTGCACCTTCTCATACTAAAACTCCCTCAAATCAATTATGGCTTTAAAACGATTGTATTTCCATAAGGATGATAACCACAAAATTACATGGGAACTCCCCAGCCTTCTGGCTAAAAAACTCATAAATCCAAACTAAGCGGTGCGAAACCTCTGACTCTCTTGTTCTCATACTCAATTCTACATATATTCTACCACCTTGAGGTATCAAGGCATTTATCTCAAGCTAAACATTATACTGGTAGTACATAAAAACTTATTTGTGGTAGGTAGTACATAAAAACTTATTTGTGGTAATCAATCTATGTAGTTGAAATACTATCAAGAACCTTACCCGTGGAATTGAAAAGGGATTTACTGTCCACAGCCTATAACCTAGATAATCCCTGGGATTTGCACACTTACATAGACCATAAGTGGCACCACTTGGAACTATACTTCTTTATAGCTCCAAAGGTAAATTAACAACTATAAGATGATAATAAAACAAAACAACAAAACAAAACAAAACAAAAAAAAAAAAGGTCTCCACATAACCCTACAACACTCAGATCCTCTACCAGGCCTCAGCCTTCATCTTGAATCTCACCTAGGTTACACCACCCCGCAGCAGATAATCTCTTGAAAAATACAAACGAGATATTGTTAATTTGCTAATTTCTGCTGATTCCTGGAAATTATTCTCATCCTTTTTTTCCCCTTCCTCTCACTTCAGGCAAGTTAGCGGGTTCTTCCTTGCCTCCCAGGTACACCCCACCCCCTCCCGTCCCTTTCACCCTCTATACATCACAGACCCTTTTCATATAACTAAAACAGAATTCACTCCTCCAATAGAGTGACCTACATCTCTGTTTAGCATTTTTCTCATATCCCCCAACACTGGAACACAACTTCTAAACTGCGCTCTACTCTTCTTCCCCATCACACCTTCCACAACACAAACCTTTTAAGACACTTTACAACAAATACATTAAATACCCTCATAAAAAACACTAATGACAGACATACTACAAAGGGGATCAGACCCCAAAACCCTGAAACTGATATCGGTTAATGCCCAAGGTTTAAATATACCAGAAAAAAGATCACAACTTCTAACTCTAATGCAGAAACAAAAAGCGGATATTATACTTGTCCAAGAGACATTTTTGAACTGACCAGATACCTAAATTAACTAACGAAGCCTTACCCACGGTCTATCACGCTACCAAACGTCAAACCCAAACTGAAGGAGTATCTATAATCATCTTGAAACACTTACCCATAACCATTACTGACACTCTTGCTGATAAGGAAGGGAGATACATTTTTCTTAAAGATAACCTATATGACAAACCAATTACAATAGTGAATATCTATTGCCCGAACATGAAACAAGTCTCATTCCTCAATTCAATGGTTTCACAATTATCCACCTTCAAAAAATGTGATCTTGATTGTTGGGGGAGATCTAAACATTCCCCTCCAACCCTTACTAGACACATCCACTTGCACTTTATCTATTCCTTATTCAGATTTGAAAAAGATCAGTCTTTCACTACAAGAACTTTTGGTTCATCACCGTGCATACTTTAAATCCACACACATGTGTCTACACACATTTCTCAGTTCCACACAACAAACATTCCATACCCGACTACTTCTTTCCATCATATTAAAGAGGTTGTAAACCCATACAAACTTTTTTTTTTTTCGACCTGAAAGAGAAACACATAATGAGCTAGTATGCATCGCATACTAGCTCATTATGAAATACTTACCTTAGAACGAGCCCCCGCCGTGCCGTCCACTTACCTGTATGATGGGCGACATGTCCAGTCGCCCGTCTTCCGGGATCGCGGCATCCGGCCATCTGATTGGCCGGAGCCGTGGTGATGTCTCTCCCGCGCACGGAAGCCGATGGTCACGGCACGGGGCTCTGAAGGAACGGCCCCAGCGGCCGTTCCTTCAGAGCGCATGCGCCAGTGACGTCACTGGCTGCATGTAAGGTAAATATCTCCTAAACGGTACATGTTTAGGAGATATTTACAGTACCTATAGGTAAGCCTTATCATAGGCTTACCTATAGGTAAATGTTGCAGAGGAGGGTTTACTTCCTCTTTAAGACTAAAGCCCCGTACACACGTACCGATCGTCAGCCGACCGATTTGCCGTCTTTTGTCCCCGGGCTGTCGTGTCCGCTGAAAAGTGCAAAAGACTGCACACTAATTTTGTCCGCCGACTGCAGAAGTGATGTCATGTGATGGTTAACTTTCCCTGTGTTTTTTCTTTTCTGAGCATGCCCAGTCTTGCAAATCTGCTGTCTGTCGGCCGAATTCTGTACTGACTAGCGAACAATCGGCCGTTCTGGTGTCGGCATCCAAAAATTTTAATGCTTGCACGACAGATTCTGTTCGGCCGAAAGTGCGCTGTCGGAAGCATCATACTAACAAGCCGAAAATCGGCCGATCGGTCGTCGGCCGAATCTTTTCGGCCGACAATCTGCACGTGTGTACGGGCCTTTACACTTGTTAACGCAATCTACCATAGAACCAGTGATCCTATCAGATCACAACCCAGTCACACTAACTTTGACCATACTCAATCATACAACACACACAAAAATTTGGCGCTTAAGCCCCGTACACACGCACAGATTGTTGGCCAACTGATCGGCCAACTTTTGTCCAGTGTTTGTTGGTTGAAATGTGCTCTAGACTTGCACTGGACTTTTGTTGGCCAACAAAAACCAACTTCAGAAGTGATGTCATGTGATGGTTGACTTTCCCTGTGTTTTTTCTTCTCTGAGCATGCCCAGTCTTGCTCATCTGATTTTTGTCTGCCGAAATCTGTACTGACTGAGGAACAATCGGCCGTTCTTTGTTGGCCAACAAAAATTTTATAGCATGCACACCAGATTTTTTTCGGCCGAAAATTCGCAGTTGGTTGTCGGAAGCATCATACTAACAAGCCTACAATCGACAGATCGGATGTTGGCCAACAATTTACGGCCAACAACCTGTACGTGTGTACGGGGCTTTAGATGCTTCATTACTCACAGATAAGGAATAAGCCAAGAAATTCACACTTTGCTTAAAAACATACTTAAGAGAAAACATAGACCCCTCATTATCTCCTAATTCGATCTGGGAAGCTCCCAAGTGTGTAATGAGAGGAGAACTCATAGCAGCAGCTTCACATAGAAGAAAAGAGTAACAAGCTCATATAAACAATTTACGACACAAATTAAATCTCTAGAAGCAACACAAACAATCACGAGCGGAGCAGACATTCCAGGAACTCCTACAAGCCAGGAGAGAACTACTCGAAAAACTGGAGAGGAATATCAAACGCAAATACATACTTACTAAGAAATTGTTTTATGAACAGGGAAATAAAGGTGGAAAATTGTTAGCAAGAGCTCTTCAAACCAAACTTGCTAAATAAACCATCCACCATATGAAAACATCAGATGGTAGTCTTGTGTCTTCTAACAACGACATTGCTCTCAGTTTGTTCAATATTACACAAAACTCTACAACTTGCACCTTAAAAACCCCTTCCTCGACCGACCAGATCACCCGTCAACACAGTTATAACAAACTTTCTTTCACAATATAATCCAAAAGTGCTATCCACATAAGACTCAGACCAAATAGATCGCCCAGTCTCCAGAGAAGAACTTAACATGGTCGTGAAACAACTAAAAGTAGCAAAAAGCCCAGGCCCAGATGGACTATCCACAGTTTATTATAAAACTTTTGTAGAAAGCCAATCCATTCTTAGAAGCTTTCAACTCCCTGGCCCCCAAGCCCAATGGTTTACAAGGTTTGCTAGAAGCACACATATCCATAATCCTTAAAGAAAATAAAGATCATAAGCTAGTAACTAACTATAGACCTATCTCAATACTGAATGTAGATCTTAAGACCTTTCCTAAAATTCTAGCAAACAGTTTATCTATACACATGAATTCACTAATCAATAAAGATCAAGTGGGTTTCACACCGGGCAGAGAGGCCAGACATAACACCATGAAAGCCCTAAACCTACACCATTGGATAACCAAAACAGATCAGAAAGGCTTCTTCTTATCTCAAGGTGCGGAGAAAGCATTTGACAAGGTGGCCTGGGACTACATGAAAGCAGTGCTGGAGAAAATAGGATTAGGACGGACAATGCTTAACTTTATTTTTGCGTTGTACTCATTCCCATCCGCCAAAGTCCGGGTCAATGGCCACCTATCAAATGCTTTCTCCATCTCACATGGAACCAGACAGGGATGTCCCCTCTCACCCTTGATATACGTACTCTCCCTTGAACCTTTATACGTCACATAAGAGTAAATGAAAACATTACAAGTTATTGATGTTACAGGCCACACACATAAGATAGCCGCATTTGCAAATGACATATTACTCCTCCTATCTAATCCACAAACCACTATTCCCCCCTTGATAAATGAATTTGAACAGTACAAATCCCTATCCAATCTACAAATTAACTTCTCCAAGCCATATGCCCTAATATATAGCTTTATCATCAATTGAAGTGGCCGAATGTAAAGCCAAATATCCCTTCTCCTGGAAGACACAATCTATTACCTATCTAGGTATACAATTACTCAGTTGTCTTTTTAATTTATACCAACGAACTATTTGCCCATACTAAAAGATATTGAACAAGATCTCCAAAATTGGCACAGAGGTTAATTTTCTTGGTTTGATCGTGCCGCCATAACAAAAATGAATATTCTACCCCAAATCTTGTATGTCCTTCAAACAATACCTATATGCCTCCCCAAAGCTTTTTTCGCATCTTATAGAAGGGCTTGCACACTGTATCTGGAGGCCATAAGCGACCAAGACTCAGATACAGTACGATCTGATCACTCTACCTAAATTAAAAGGAAGTATTGGCCTACCAGATGTATTTAAATATTATATAGCTTGTCACCTCACAAGAATTGCTGACTGGAACCTACACGCTAAAACCAAAGCCTGGATTCAGATATAAGGTGATTTGAGCTCCTGCATTTTCTAACTAATTGCCTGGCTACCAGCCTCACACACACTTAAATACAACAAAGGTCATCCAACTATAGGCCCGTCACTTCAATGTCTACATACCATCAACAAAAACTCAAAGCTGACCTCTTACTCAGGTTCATTATCCCTGATCAGACACAACCCTGACTTCTAACTAGGCCTCACCTCTTAATTTCTAAGTGCAGGGTGGCCACCTAAACATATTGGAGCTAAACAACTTTACCAGAGGGGCTCCCTAATCCAATATGACGCACTCCAAGCTAAAATGATTGATTCCAACTTTCCCTTCCCTACGTTCAATTAAGAAACTTTTTCAAATGTCGAAACACATCCCCAGACTGGTATAGGGAACACACACCATTTGAAGCTTTTTGTAATAGATCATCCTCACAACGCCATATAGTGTCTTACATGTACACCCTACTTTATTCAAATCAAGAAGTAAAGCTCAGTGAACCATGTCAAAGATGGGAAAAAAATCAGGACCTTTCCCTTACGGAAATGGGATGGGACAATATCCTGCACAACATGCATAAAGGCACAGTAAATGTTACAACTCAAGAATCTGGCTACAAAGTACTGGCTAACTGGTATCCCACACCCATTCGATTAAGTACATTTTCCCTCACCTCATCATCACCTCTCTGCTGGAGATGTGGAGGTGAACGTGGATCCCTATTACACATTTGGTGGTCATGTTTGAAAGTTCAACTCTTTTTGGAAAGAAATACATGAAACCATATCAAAAAATATTACAAATGCTTTAGATTTTACACACACGCAATACCTCTTACACCACTCTTTCCTCCCACACTCCATGTATCAAAAATCCCTGGCACTACATCTTGTAAACACAGCTAAAAGATGTATTCCACTAAATTGTGGCTTATCCACCCCACAATCTATAATGGATTGGATCCGCTATGTACGTCAAACAGCAGGAATGGAAGAACTGATACACAAAGCTAAAGATAACCTACCAAATTCCTTAATACTGAATTCACTACTCAGAATCTCTTCATCTAGAATCCCCTCCTCATTGAACAAATAAACCGTACCAGAGATACTGCTTAATCTGTGAACATCAATGATCACATTGACCACGACTCAAGGTCCCAAAAATATCACAGTATACAGTACCAACATTTAAAGTTGTAAAGGCTTTCTTTATATACACATATGATACTTACTTTAAGGTTTCCTTTAATTCCACTTTAACTTTGAATTAACACGAAACACTCAGAAACTCAAAAGTTAAAAATACAAATGTATTTCTTGATAATGAGAAGGAATTATACTTGGGAGTGATAATTGGCCATGTTCACACCTGGATACAATATGTTCCCATCGGGGTGTCCAGACATATTGGTGACATGACCAATATCACTACTCTGTTGTGGATTTTTTATTACACAATGTTGGCTTAGTTATATTATAATTTTTTACATTGTTTGTTTGCATTATATAGACCAAGTTTGGTTTTAATGTGTCTATCCTGCTTAAGACAGGAAATTGAACACGGTTTATTCGATTGCTTGACATTTTCATTCTCTTTGAACATTTTTCAATAAAAATACAGTAAAACAAAAGTGTGATAGATCGTCATGAAATTTGATGCGTCATTTTTGCTCCTAGAATGCCTAAAGGTGCTACATGGATGTTGGGTCTCTGTATGTGGCCAGGCTGTGAAAAAGTCTCACACATGTGGTATTGCAATACTATGGAGGAGTAGCAGAATGTATTTTGGGGTGTATATTGCCTCATAGAATATATGTTTTTGGTGTTTGCTTTCCACAATGGGGTCATTTTGTGGGTGTTTTTTTATTGTCCTGGTACTACAGGGCCTTCAAAAGTGTGATCGGTCGTTATGAAATTATATGTGTAATTTATGCTCCTAGCACGCCTGGATGTTCTACTTGGATGTTGGGCCTCTTTATGTGGCCAGGCTGTGTAAAAGTCTCACACAGGTTGTATTGCTATACTCAGGAGGAGTAGCAGAATGTATTTCGGGGCGTCATTATTGCTATGTACATGCTATGCTATATGTTAGAAATATAGTATAAATTGACAACTTTGTGTAAAAAAAATAAATACATTTTCAATTTCTTTCCAGAATTTCCAAAAAATTGTAGAAAAAAAATTACATGTTCAAAAGACTCATAATGCCTCATAAAATATATGTTGGGGTGTTTGCTTTCCAAAATGGGGTCATTTTGTGTGCGTTTGCATTGTCCTGGTGCTCCAGGGCCTTCAAAAGTGTGATAGCTCATCATGAAATGATATGTGTAATTTATGCTCAGAGAACGCCTGGAGGTGACTACTTGGATGTTGGGCCTCTGTATGTGGCCAGGCTGTGTAAAAGTCTCACACATGTGGTATCGCCATACTCAGGAGGAGTAGCAGAATGTATTTTGGGGTGTAATTGCAAGTATGCATATGCTGTGTGTGAGAAATAACTCTCACAAAACTTACCATGCCTCTTACTAAATACCTTTGACTGTCCAATTTAAAAAAAGGGGTCATTTGGGGGGTATTTGTACTTTCCTGACATTTCAGGGCCTCAAGAATTGAGGTAGGCAGTCAGTACAGCAGGTGTGATCAATTTTCAATGATTGGCACCATAGCTTGTAGGCTTTATACCAGGCATCACTAAATGGTGGCCCGCGGTCTGAGTCCGACCCTCACCACTCTCCCTCCCGGACTGCAGCGGTCACGCCATTTAGAAGCCTGTTTTCCTTCATTCAGCCGTCACTCTTTCTTTGCAGAGCCGACAGCGTGAGGCGGGACAGTTCTGGAGGGAGGGCAGGAACTGCCAGAGATAAACAAGCCAGTGATTGGTTGCCAAGATTAATGGCAATGTAAGCAACCGATCACCATCTTGCAGCTTCCTTCCTCCATTCAGATCTGCAATGCCTCGAGTCCTCCTGTCTGTGTAAGGTAGGGGAGACGTACTGTAGGAAGGGGGAGAGACACTGAGAACAGCAAAGAAGAGTACTCTAATGTGTGTGTGGGGGCTGTGTACTCTAATGTGTGTGGGGGCTGAGGACTCTGATGTGTGTGTGTGGGGGGGGGGGGTGAGGACTCTGATGTGTCATGTATGTGGGGGGCTGAGGAGTCTGATGTGTGTGTGGGGGCTGAGGACTCTGATGTGTGTGTGGGGGCTGTAATGGAGGCAGAGGACAATATGGGGGTATGAGTACTGTAATGAGGAGACTAAGAAGGGTGATTATGTTAAGGGGGGTATGAGAACACAAAGGGGGGATCTTGATGTGAAGGAAACTGTGAGGTGCAGTGGACACTGTGGAACTGATGTAAGGATGGGATTGTGATATGGGGCTCAGTTCAGATCTGTGCATGCGCATTTGCTTGTGCATGTCACAGGTAGGTCAGCCCATTCATTTTAATGGGCTGCACTACCCATGAGAAATGCAGGGAAACAAGTCCCTGGCCCTTTTTTTAAATTGCGCAGCACCAAGCTGTGCTGAAGTGTGACGTGTTCCCCTGCAGGCTGGGAACATGTGCGACTTCACCTGCGTTCCCCAGCTGTAGAGATGGGAACACCTAGGAGAGGGTGCTGTAATGTAAGGGATCTGAATCAAATCACAAACGTGATTCGGACCTCCCCTGGAAGATTTTACTAAACAGACCTCCATGAATTTTAGTACCCCTGCTCTATGTGTACAGGCAAAGAAGATATGGGACTTTAATTGAGGTCAATTGGACAAAAAGTATTATTCTTTATTAATATTTGATGACATGAGTCATATGGTAAAGACAAAAAAATAATAATACTGTAGTATAAATACATACAGAAATAGCGCACACAGTAAATACAGTAATAAATATTGGATACATAATAAATACAATCTTTTTCTAGGACCAAAAAATGGATCACTCAAGAATAAAATGGATACAATAAAATATACATGTTTTGTGTGCGCATAATCTTACAGTACATGACAGTAAAATAAAAAATAAGGTAATTAATAACCTATTCTTTAAATATATCACAGTTGGATGAAACATATGAGTACATGTAGGCTCGACGCGTTTCATGGACCTCCGTCCATTCATCAGGAGCTTTATATGTTTGTCTAGAAATGATGAAAAATGGGTTATGTTAATGTACTAATTTGGAATATAGACTAGAGTAAAAAGTATAATGGAATGGACACTACCTTAAGTAGTGTCAAAAATCCAAGGTAGTGTCCATTCCATTATACTTTTTACTCTAGTCTATTCCAAATAAGTACATTAACATAACCCATTTTTCATCATTTCTAGACAAACATATAAAGCTCCTGATGAATGGACGGAGGTCCATGAAACGCGTCGAGCCTACATGTACTCATATGTTTCATCCAACTGTGATATATTTAAAGAATAGGTTATTAATTACCTTATTTTTTATTGTCATGTACTGTAAGATTATGCGCACATAATAATATAGAGGAATCAGGATAAGAATAAGAATAATATTTTTTGTCCAATGGACCTCAATTAAAGTCCCATATCTTCTTTGCCTGTTCACATATATTGAGGGATGGAGGCAACTGGACATCTGTGGCAATTCATTTACCCTTTTTCCCTACCCCTGCTCTATACCTTTCACACAGACTAAATAATATACACTAACTTGGGCTATTTGTTTTTTACCAAAGATATGTAGCAGTATAAATGTTGGCCCAAATGTATGAGAAAAAAATGACTTATTGGCAACATTTTATAATATAAACTAAAAAAAAGTGTTTTTGTTTTAAAAATGTTTGCTTTTGTTTTTAGCTTATATCGCAAAAAAATAAGAAACCCAATGGTGATTAAATACCACCAAAAGAAAGTTCTATTTTTGTGAAAAAAAAAAATCATAAAAAACTTTCTTGGGTACAGTGTAGCATGTAATTATCATTCAAAATGTGAGAGCGCTGAAAGCTGAAAATTGGTCTGGGCAGGAATGGGGTATAAGTGCCCTGTATTGAAGTGGCTATAGGGATACAACAAAAAATATTCATGTATTGCAGCTGTTTTTTTTTTTTTTCACACGATATACAGTACACTTTAATAAAATATTTTGCTGATTTCTAAAACCAACGTTCAGCATTACTGCCATATTCATGACTCATCATTTTCCAGCTATGACTTCTCTGGAGCAGGGTAGAAAAATGAAAAGGAAGAATCTGAGTGCTATATGTAATTTCCCTTTCCCCTTCCTCAGCTGTTAGTTTGACGCTATTAAGACAAAGTAAAAGTGTTTCCAGCTTTTGTTATTTTGGCCAAGTGTGCGACTGATTTTGCAACACCAATGTAAAGTGACTGAATGAATAACAGGGAGGATCAACTGCACTAGAGAGGAAAACTCTATCCAGCGCCTTAATAAGACAGTGAGTACAAGGAGCAAGTTATTATTGAAGCCAACACTACATTTATCTGGTCCAAACTTACCTTGTCTCATATATTGGTCAGTACTACCAGAAGCGGAGCAGAAGAACAGCACCTTCAGGTTCAACTTGGCCAACATTCAATGTATGTGTTGAAGTGGTGGGATGTTTTGTCTGACAAGCCAGTGTCATGAGATACTGGATACTTGCCTTTATTCAATTACTATTATTATTATATAGTATTTATATAGTCTCATAATTACTATAAGATATGAGACAGGACTCAAATATGTGTGGCACCACATCCCAATATGTTTGGCTTTATTCAATTACTACATTAAAACTTAATGGTTTAAGGTGGACCAGTAGACTCGCCTTACTTTCTATGGCGGCCTGAATCTATAAAGTATGTTCTTCTCTTGCACCTTCTTATCCCCCCACTGGCCCATAAGTCTATCCATAATATATGGCGGCCAAATAGACGAACAAGAGGTAGGAGCATCAGAGCTTCACCATGGTAGCTATGGCTGATATTTTCCCAATGGGGTCGAAGAGCACTCTCAAGATCATCTAAAGATGCCCAAAGGCATTCTCAGAAACTGGGCCTGCTTTAGAAGGCAACATGAATCCACAGGTTCAATTGTGAATTAAAGAAAAGATGGAGTTAAGTTTTTTAGCAGGATGGCCCAAGACATTGTGCTGCCTGGGTCCAACAGCACCTTGTCTATATGCAGATTTTTTTAGGGGCTGCATTGTGGGGGAGGGGGTTAGGGGCTGCTTTGTATTAACTTTATTAAATATAACATTTAGAAAATATTATCAATACTGTTATCTTCTTATACTCATCAGTTTGCACTACAGGCAGCAGTATTAGATGGGGAAATGCTGCCCGTAGCGTGCCACAAACTGACGACACACACATGACTACTGTAAAAAAAAAAAAAAATATTGGGTGTCATTTTGCTGCCCTTCTCAAAGTTCCGCCTGGGTCCAATGGACCCAGGGGGACCCATGGTAGGCTGACCCTGGGCTTTAGGTGCTGCTAATTAGGGCCAGGTGTGGAGCTGCACCATGACCACACTGTAGCTCTGATTACTGTCCAGCAGAGGGCGGGCTTGTAGAAGGTGTTAGAATTCTGGGATGCATCACTAAAGGTATCACTAGCAGGAGGAAGGAGGTTCTGATCCCTCTCTATCTTTATCTATCACTAGAGGGATCACCAGCAGGAGGAAGGAGGTCCTGATTCCTCTATATAGATCTTTAGTTATTAGAGGGATCATTAGCAGGAGGAAGGTGGTCCTGATTCCTCTATATAGATCTTTAGCTATCACTAGAGGGATCACCATCAGGAGGAAGGGGGTCCTGATTCCCCTGTATAGATCTTTAGCAATCACTAGAGGGATCACCATCAGGAGGAAGGAGGTCCTGATTCCTCTATATAGATCTTTCGTTATTAGAGGGATCATTAGCAGGAGGAAGGTGGTCCTGATTAGTGTTGAGCGAACACGGACTGTATTATTCGTGTTCGTACCGAATAATTGGATTTTTGTTACCCGGACACGGACCCGAAAACTTTACTGTATGTTCGGGTTTAAAATCCGTGTTCGGTCATTTTATTTCTGGGTTTGTATGTAATGGCGCGCTTTTAATGGCGGGCTTTCAACAGCCAATCAACAAGCGTTTAACTGGTGTGCCTTAAGCCATCCCAGCCATGCCTACTAATGTATTAGTAGCTGTGATTGGCCATCTGAAGCATGTGACCATGTTTTTATAAGTTCGAGAGCCCCAGCGCGCCGCGTCATTCTGCTGTAGATTAGGGACAGAGCACACATCATACGTGCTGGCTGCTGATTAGGGACAGACAGTGAAAAATTATATTGTGTCCGAAGAGAATTCAGGGTCAGGTCGGAGTGCAGGCAGGGCGAGATATTAGGGCATTTTAGGGCGAGGCTGGAGAATAGGCAGGTTCAGTGTTCTACATCGATTTTGCTGTGTGTGGAGTGGTGCAGTGAACACAGTCTTTTTGCCCCCTGAGGAGGAGGGAGAAAAAAATCTTTTTTATCAGTCAGTTGTGTGAAGCGCTTTTCCTTCAGTGCTGCTGACTGTGATAATACACTGCGGTGTTCACATGTGCTATTATTGAGTGATTTTAAAATGTATACACTTTTTTCTATTCCACTATTCAATATACACCCTTTTGGGTTAAAAAAATTAAATTGTGGCATAGTCTGTACTAATCTATTTAATTTATTTGTTTTCCCCTTCATAGCCTGCAGCAGAGCTGACTGATATAAGACACTGCTGTGTTCACATGTGCTATTGAAAAATCACCAATTTTATATAATATTTTCTATTCCGCTATTCAATCTACACTCTTTGGGGTAAAAAGAATTAAATTGCGGGATAGTCTGTATCGGTACGTGTGAGATACACCTTTCCAATTTTTGGGGCACATCTTAGACCGCCGAGGATTGCAGGGTGCTTCAGTTTGCCTCCTGCCTGTTCCGAACTCCTCCTACTCCTCATCCTGCCTTTGGGGTACAAAAAATAGTAATCAGGGCCTAGTCTGGGTCTGTACGTGTGAGATAGATACACCTTTTGATATCATATTTTCTATTCCGCTATTCAATCTACACCCTTGGGGTAAAAACGATTAAATTGCGGGATAGTCTGTATCGGTACGTGTGAGATACACCTTTCCAATTTTTGGGGCGCATCTTATACCGCCGAGGATTGCAGGATGCTTCAGTTTGCCTCCTGCCTGTTCCAAACTCCTCCTACTCCTCATCCTGCCTTTAGGGTACAAAAAATAGTAATCTGGGCCTAGTCTGGGTTTGTACGTGTGAGATAGATACACCTTTTGATATCTGTCGCCTACTCACTCAAGTGTGAGTAGGCGACAGAACCTGCAGCAGTATTTGGTAGGGCATCATGCGCCTCTAGAAGTGATGAGGCCATAAGAAGTACAGGCGATAGTAGATTGGGTTGCTGACAGTGCCTCCAGTTCCTTCACATTGTCTCCCACCCAGTCTACTGCAGAAAGGTCAGAGTTGGCACCTGCAGCCAATGTCCAACCGTCTTTCACCTCACCCCCTTGCAAATCAGGCAAGCAGTCTGAGCCCCAAGTCATGCAGCAGTCTCTTCTTCTTTTTGATGACTCTGTCAGCAGGGTTTCCCAGGGCCATCCACCTAGCCCTGCCCCAGAAGTGGAAGAGATTGAGTGCAGCGCTGCCCAGCCACTTATTTCTCAAGATGAATACACGGAAGGACCATCGCAGCACGTCTCCGATGATGACGAAACGCAGGTGCCAACTGCTGCGGCACTCAGAATTGTGGAGACTGACAAGGAGGGCAGGGGTGAAGACTGGGTGGAAGATGATATGGAGGACGATGGGGTCCTCGACCCCACATGGAATGAAGGTCATGCAGGTGACCTGAGTAGTTTGGAGGAAGAGTCGGTGGTCGCACAGAGCCACCAGCACAGCAGAAGAGGGAGCAGGGTGCAGAAGTGGAGCGGCCGTGCCCTAGACACTACGCCTGCTACTGCCCAACGCAGCAAGGGACCGAGCGCACCAAAGCCAGCTCAAAGGAGTTCTCTAGCGTGGAAGTTCTTCAGAAAATGTGCTGATGACAGGACACGAGTGGTTTGCACCCTGTGCAATCAGAGCCTGAAGCGAGGCATAAACCTTCTCAACCTGAGCACAACCTGCATGATCAGGCATCTAAGTGCAAAGCACGAGCTGCAGTGGAGTAGACACCTTCAAAACCAAGAAAGGTCTCTGGCTCCTCCTGCTTCCTCTTCTGCTGCAGTCTCGGGCTCTCCATCCACCTCTGTAGTGATACCGGCACCTGCCACCCCGCAAACAGACGATCTGTCAGCAACACCACCACCTGGGTTACCAACCATCTCCACAATGTCCCGTGGAAGCGTTCAGCTTTCCATCTCCCAAACACTTCAGAGGAAGAGGAAGTACCTCCCTACCCACCCGCGATCCCTGGCCCTGAATGCCAGCATTTCAAAATTCTTGGCCTTTGAAATGCTGTCATTCCGTCTGGTGGAGACGCACAGTTTTAAAAGCCTTATGTCGGTGGCTGTCCCACAGTACGTCGTGCCCAGCCGCCACTACTTTTCCAGGCAAGCCATCCCTTCCCTGCACAACCAAGTGGGGGAAAAAATCAGGTGTGCACTGCGCAACGCCATCTGTGGCAAAGGTCCACCTAACTACCGATACGTGGACCAGTAAGCACGGTCAGGGGCGTTATATCTCCCTAACGGCACACTGGGTAAATGTAGTGGCGGATGGGCCTGAGGCGGATAGCAATTTGGCGCATGTCCTTCCACCACCGAGGATTGCAGGGCGCTTCAGTTTGCCTCCTGTTCCTAACTCCTCCTACTCTGCTTCCTCATCCTCTACTGCCTCCTCATCCGGTCAGCGTAACACCTTCACCACCAACTTCAGCACAGCCAGGGGTAAACGACAGCAGGCAGTTTTAAAACTTGCCTGTTTGGGGAAAAACCACACACCACGCAGGAGTTGTGGAGGAGCATGGAACAGCAGACAAATGAGTGGTTGCTGCCAGCGAGCCTCAAGCCCGGCCTGGTGGTGTGCGATAACGGGCAAAATCTCATAGCAGCTCTGGGCCTAGCCGGTTTGACGCACATCCCTTGCCTGGCGCATGTGCTGAATTTGGTGGTGCAGAGGTTCTTTAAAAATTACCCCAATATGTCAGAGCTGCTGCAGAAAGTGCGGGCCGTCTGTGCGCACTTTCGGCGTTCTCACCCTGCTGCTGCTCGCCTGTCAGCGCTGCAGCGTAACTTCGGCCTTCCCGCTCACAGCCTCATATGTGACGTGCCCACAAGGTGGAACTCCACCTTGCACATGCTGGAAAGACTGTGCGAGCAGCAGCAGGCCATAGTGGAGTTTCAGCTGCAGCACGCACGAGTCGCTCTGCGGAACAGCACCACTTCACCACCAATAACTGGGCCTCCATGCGAGACCTGTGTGCCTTGTTGCGCTGTTTTGAGTACTCCACCAACATGGCCAGTGCTGATGACGCCGTTGTCTGCTTAACTATCCCACTTCTATGCCTCCTTCAAAAAACGATTCGGGCGATGATGGAAGAGGATGTGGCACAGGATGAGGAGGAGGAGGAGGATGAAGAGGTAACATTTCCAAGGCTTTCAGGGCAGTCATTCGCAAGTGGCTCCGAGGGTGGGTTTCTGCACCCACAAACGCCATGGACACAATTGTCCAGCAGGGGCACAGTTCTAGGGGGATGAGGAGGATGAGGAGGAGGAGATGGAGGAGGAGATGGAACCATGTTCACAGCAGGGTGGCACCCAGGCCAGCTCATGGCCATCACTGGTGCGTGGCTGGGGGGATACAGAGGACACAGACGATACACCTCCCACAGAGGACAGCCTTTCGTTGCCTCTGGGCAGCCTGGCACACATGAGTGATTACATGCTGCAGTGTCTCCACAACGACCGCCGAGTTGCCCACATTCTAACTTGTGCTGGTTACTGGGTGGCCACGCTGCTGGATCCCTGTTACAAGGACAACGTACCGTCCTTAATTCACTCACTGGAGCGCGATCGCAAGATGTGCGAGTACAAGCGCACACTGGTAGGCGCGATGCTGCTGGCATTCCCACAGTGGAAGCACAAGGCCAAGGCAGAGGAGGAGGAGGAAGAGGTCGCCAACGCAACCAGGGCACCACCAGCACCTCAGAAGGCAGGGTTAGCATGGCCGAAATGTGGAAAAGCTTTGTCAGCACGCCACAACAAACAGCAGCACCAGCAGCTCATATGGAACGTCTTAGCAGGAGGCAGCATTTCAGCAACATGGTGGAACAGTATGTGTGCACACGCCTACATGTAGTGAATGAGGGGTCTGCCCCCTTTAACTTCTGGGTCTCCAAATTGGGCACATGGCCTGAGCTTGCCCTTTACGCCTTGGAGGTGCTGGCGTGCCCTGCAGCCAGTGTATTATCTGAACGTGTATTTAGCACGGCTGGGGGCGTTATCACAGACAAGCGCAGCCGCCTGTCCAGAGACAATGTGGACAAGCTCACGTTCATTAAAATGAACCAGGCATGGATACCACAGGACTTTTCCGTACCTTGTGCAGAATAGAGATGGATACCGACCTTACCCAGCCATTGTTCTATTTTTAATCTTTCTCATTCTTTTGGGGTGTACCCTCATTTAAAATGACTGAAAAAAAGCAGTGTTGGCTACCTCGTCCTCCTCCACCGCCGCTTCCACCTACACCGCCCATAGGTGTGCGCAGCCTATTGCATTAGGGTGTGCACCCCAAAGTTTAAATACACATGCATGTGTTTGCCTACATGTATATGGCCCCGGTACATTACTCTCCCTGCTGGCAAAGTGAAATAGAAGTGTGTGGCACTTCTCTTATGGCAGAGCAGGTCCGAGGGAGATCTTTCCCATCTCCTCACTGGCAAACAGAGCGATAATGCTAATGTGCCCTAGGTGATTAGGGTGTGCCCAGGCACACCCGGCACACCCTGTGCGCACGCCTATGACACCGCCACATCCACCACCACCTCAACCTCCCTCCTACTCCATATGGGCCTCGTCCTTCACAGATGAAGAACATTGTTTTATTTTTCTGTCTTTTTTTGTTGTTTTAAGTTATTTCCCTATCCACATTTGTTTGCAGAGCACTTGCCATGCTCTTAACTACGTTTTGCTGCCATTTGCAGCACTCTAGCCCTTTTCATTGGTGTTTTAGAGCCATTTTAGTGCCTGAAAGTTCGGGTCCCCATTGACTTCAATGGGGTTCGGTGTCCGGGTAAAGTTCGGAAAAAGTCCGGGACACGGACCCGGACTTTTTTTTCCAAGTTCGGCCGAACCCGCCGAACACGGACATCCAGGTGTCCGCTCAACTCTAGTCCTGATTCCTCTATATAGATCTTTAGCTAACACTATAGGGATCCTGATTCCCCTGTATAGATCTTAAGTGAGACCTCACTTACCAAAAGATATTGATAACATAGAACAAGTCCAGAGATGGGTAACAAAAAATGGTGAAAGGTCTTGAGTAGGGTTGAGCGGACACCTAGATGTCCGTGTTCGACGGGTTCGGCCGAACTTTAAAAAAAAGTCCGGGTCCGTGTCCCGGACTTTTACCGAACTTTTCCCGGACACCGAACCCCATTGAAGTCAATGGGGACCCGAACTTTAAGGCACTAAAATGGCTCTAAAACACCAAAGGAAATGGCTAGAGTGCTGCAAATGGCAGCAAAACGTAATTAAGAGCATGGCAAGTGCTCTGCAAACAAATGTGGATAGGGAAATAACTTAAAACAACAAAAAAAAACAGAAAAATAAAACAATGTTCTTCTTCATCTCTGAAGGACGAGGCCCGTATGGAGTAGGAGGGAGGTTGAGGTGGTGGTGGATGTGGCGGTGACATAGGCATGCGCACAGGGTGTGCCGGGTGTGCCTGGGCACACCCTAATCACCTAGGGCACATAGCATTGCCAGTGAGTAGATGGGAAAGATCTCCCTCGGACCTGCTCTGCTCTATTTCTCTTTGCCTACAGGTACATGGCCCCGATACATTACTCTCCCTGCTGGCAAACACATGCATGTGTATTTCAACTTTGGGGTGCACACCTTAATGCAATAGGCTGCGCACACCTATGGGCGGTGTAGGTGGAAGCGGCGGTGGAGGAGGACCAGGGCCGGATTAACAGCATCATGGGCTTGGTGCTGAGGATTTTGAAGGGCCTTAAGGGCCGTGCCTTGCCATGCACCCAGAGGAGGAAGGGTGCAGCCATGCATGCCTAATTCAACATGGGATGCTGTCTCTGAAGCCCATAAACACATCCATGCATCGGCAACTGTCCCTCCTTGTCCGGCCTTCGCGCTGTGTGGGGAGGTTCTGAGGGTGCTGCCTGGGGAAGCGAGCATAGAAGCCAGACTTCTGTGTTTACAAGTGACAGAAGAGCGGTAACAGTGAATATGGCCAACCCGGGGCCTATATAAAAGGTAGGGGCCTGGAGCTGCAGCTCCAATAGCCCCTACGTTAATCTGGCCCTGAGGAGGAGGACGAGGTAGCCAACACTGCTTCTTTTCACAAATTTTAAATGAGGGTACACCCCAAAAGAGTGAGAAAGAGCAAAAATGGAACAATGGGTGGGTAAGGTCGGTATCCATTGCTATTCTGCACAAGGTACGGAAAAGTCCCGTGGGATCCATGCCTGGTTCATTTTAATGAACGTGAGCTTGTCCACATTGTCTCTGGACAGGCGGCTGCGCTTGTCTGTTATAACGCCCCCAGCCGTGCTAAATACCCGTTCAGATAATACACTGGCTGCAGGGCACGCCAGCACCTCCAAGGCGTAAAGGGCAAGCTCAGACCATGTGCCCAATTTGGAGACCCAGAAGTTGAAGGGGGCAGACCCCTCATTCACTACATGTAGGCGTGTGCACACATACTGCTCCACCATGTTGGTAAAATGCTGCCTCCTGCTAAGACGTTCCATCTGAGCTGCTGGTGCTGCTGTTTGTTGTGGCGTGCTGACAAAGCTTTTCCACATTTTGGCCATGCTAACCCTGCCTTCTGAGGTGCTGGCGGTGCCCTGGTTGCGTTGGCGACCTCCTCCTCCTCTGCCTTGTGCTTCCACTGCGGCCCCGCTGTCAGATGGGAATGCCAGCAGCATGGCGTCTACCAGCGTGCGCTTGTACTCGCGCATCTTGCGATCACGCTCCAGTGAGTGAATTAAGGACGGTACGTTGTCCTTGTAACGGGGATCCAGCAGCGTGGCCACCCAGTAATCAGCACAAGTTAGAATGTGGGCAACTCGGCGGTCGTTGTGGAGACACTGCAGCATGTAATCGCTCATGTGTGCCAGGCTGCCCAGAGGCAACGAAAGGCTGTCCTCTGTGGGAGGTGTATCGTCCGTGTCCTCTGTATCCCCCCAGCCACGCACCAGTGATGGCCATAAGCTGGCCTGGGTGCCACCCTGCTGTGAACATGGTTCCATCTCCTCCTCCAGCTCCTCCTCCTCCTCATCCTCCAGAACTGTGCCCCTGCTGGACAAAACAGCGCAACAAGGCACACAGGTCTCGCATGGAGGCCCAGTTATTGGTGGTGAAGTGGTGCTGTTCCGCAGAGCGACTCGTGCGTGCTGCAGCTGAAACTCCACTATGGCCTGCTGCTGCTCGCACAGTCTTTCCAGCATGTGCAAGGTGGAGTTCCACCTTGTGGGCACGTCACATATGAGGCTGTGAGCGGGAAGGCCGAAGTTACGCTGCAGCGCTGACAGGCGAGCAGCAGCAGGGTGAGAACGCCGAAAGTGCGCACAGACGGCCCGCACTTTCTGCAGCAGCTCTGACATATTGGGGTAATTTTTAAAGAACCTCTGCACCACCAAATTCAGCACATGCGCCAGGCAAGGGATGTGCGTCAAACCAGCTAGGCCCAGAGCTGCTATGAGATTTTGCCCGTTATCGCACACCACCAGGCCGGGCTTGAGGCTCGCTGGCAGCAACCACTCATTTGTCTGCTGTTCCATGCTCCTCCACAACTCCTGCGTGGTGTGTGGTTTTTCCCCAAACAGGCAAGTTTTAAAACTGCCTGCTGTCGTTTACCCCTGGCTGTGCTGAAGTTGGTGGTGAAGGTGTTACGCTGACCGGATGAGGAGGCAGTAGAGGATGAGGAAGCGGAGTAGGAGGAGTTAGGAACAGGAGGCAAACTGAAGCGCCCTGCAATCCTCGGTGGTGGAAGGACATGCGCCAAATTGCTATCCGTCTCATGGGCATGGAGGCCCAGTTATTGGTGGTGAAGTGGTGCTTTTCCGCAGAGCGACTCACGCGTGCGTGCTGCAGCTGAAACTCCACTATGGCCTGCTGCTGCTCGCACAGTCTTTCCAGCATGTGCAAGGTGGAGTTCCACCTTGTGGGCACGTCACATATGAGGCGGTGAGCGGGAAGGCCGAAGTTACGCTGCAGCGCTGACAGGCGAGCAGCAGCAGGGTGAGAACGCCGAAAGTGCGCACAAACGGCCCGCACTTTCTGCAGCAGCTCTGACATATCGGGGTAGTTTTTAAGGAACCTCTGCACCACCAAATTCAGCACATGCGCCAGGTAAGGGATGTGCGTCAAACCGGCTAGGCCCAGAGCTGCTATGAGATTTCGCCCGTTATCGCACACCACCAGGCCGGGCTTGAGGCTCGCTGGCAGCAACCACTCATTTGTCTGCTGTTCCATGCTCCTCCACAACTCCTGCGCGGTGTGTGGTTTGTCCCCCAAACAGGCAAGTTGTAAAACTGCCTGCTGTCGTTTACCCCTGGCCGTGCTGAAGTTGGTGGTGAAGGTGTTACGCTGTCCGGATGAGGAGGCGGTAGAGGATGAGGAAGCGGAGTAGGAGGAGTTAGGAACAGGAGGCAAACTGAAGCGCCCTGCAATCCTCGGTGGTGGAAGGACATGCGCCAAATTGCTATCCGCCTCAGGCCCATCCGCCACTGCATTTACCCAGTGTGCCGTTAGGGAGATATAAGGCCCCTGACCGTTCTTACTGGTCCACGTATCGGTAGTTAGGTGGACCTTGGCACAGATGGCGTTGCGCAGTGCACACCTGATTTTTTCCCCCACTTGGTTGTGCAGCGAAGGGATGGCTTGCCTGGAAAAGTAGTGGCGGCTGGGCACGACGTACTGTGGGACAGCCACCGACATAAGGTTTTTAAAACTGTGCGTCTCCACCAGACGGAATGACAGCATTTCAAAGGCCAATAATTTTGAAATGCTGGCATTCAGGGCCAGGGATCGCGGGTGGGTAGGGGGGTACTTCCTCTTCCTCTCAAGTGTTTGGGAGATGGAAAGCTGAACGCTTCCACGGGACATTGTGGAGATGGTTGTTGGTGACCCAGGTGGTGGTGTTGCTGACAGATCGTCTGTTTGCGGGGTGGCAGGTGCCGGTATCACTACAGATGTGGCTGGAGCGGCCGAGACTGCAGCAGAAGAGGAAGCAGGATGAGCCAGAGACGTTTCTTGGTTTTGAAGGTGTGTACTCCACTGCAGCTCGTGCTTTGCACTTAGATGCCTGATCATGCAGGTTGTGCTCAGGTTGAGAAGGTTTATGCCTCGCTTCAAGCTCTGATTGCACAGGGTGCAAACCACTCGTGTCCTGTCATCAGCACATTTTCTAAAGAACTTCCACGCTAGAGAACTCCTTTGAGCTGACTTTGGTGCACTCGTTCCCTTGCTGCGTTGGGCAGTAGCGGGCGTAGTGTCTAGGGCACGGCCGCTCCGCTTCTGCACCCTGCTCCCTCTTCTGCTGTGCTGGTGGCTCTGTGCGACCACCGCCTCTTCCTCCAAACTACTCAGGTCACCTGCATGACGTTCATTCCATGTGGGGTCGAGGACCTCATCGTCCTCCACATCATCTTCCACCCAGTCTTCACCCCTGCCCTCCTTGTCGGTCTCCACAATGCTGAACGCAGCAGCAGTTGGCACCTGCGTTTCGTCATCATCGGAGACGTGCTGCGATGATCCTTGCATGTACTCATCTTTAGAAATAAGTGGTTGGGCATCGCTGCACTCAATCTCTTCCACTTCTGGGGCAGGGCTAGGTGGATGGCCCTGGGAAACCCTGCTGACAGAGTCATCAAAAAGAAGAAGAGACTGCTGTATGGCTTGGGGCTCAGACTGCTTGCCTGATTTGCAAGGGGGTGAGGTGAAAGACGGTTGGACATCGGCTGCAGGTGCCAACTGTGACCTTTCTGCAGTAGACTGGGTGGGAGACAATGTGAAGGAACTGGAGGCACTGTCAGCAGCAAACCAATCTACTATCGCCTCCACTTGTTCTGGCCTCATCACTTATAGGGGCGTATGATGCCCTACCAAATACTGATGCAGGTTCTGTCGCCTACTCACACTTGAGGAAGGTGTTTCACTTGTGCGTGTAGCTGGCACAGATCGACCACGTCCTCTCCTTGCAACAGGAGCTCTACCAGCAGCACCACGACCCAGGCCACGGCCCTTATTTGACGGTCTCCTCATATTTCTGTAATTTAAGATCTTGCCCTAGAAAGGTTTTTATTGAATAGCGGAATATTAAATATGATCCAAAAAAGTGTATGTATCTCGCACGTACAAAACCACACTAGGCCCCAATTACTATTGTTTCTACCCCTAAAAGGATGGATGAGGAGTAGGAGGAGTATGGAACAGACAGCACCCTCAAATCTTCAGAAGTATGAGATGAACCTCAAAAACTTGGAAAGGTGGATCTCACACGTACCGACACAGACTATCCCGCAATTCAATTGATCCTCAAAGGTTTTTATTGAATAGCGGAATAGGAAATATGATCAAAAAAAGTGTATGTATCTCGCACGTACATCACCACACTAGGCCCCAATTACTATTGTTTGTACCCCTAAAAGGATGGTTGAGCAGTAGGAGGAGGAGTATGGAACAGGCAGCACCCTCAAATCTTCAGAAGTATGAGATGAACCCCAAAAACTTGGAAAGGTGGATCTCACACGTACCGACACAGACTATCACGCAATTTAATTGATCCCCAAAGGTTTTAATTGAATAGCGGAATAGAAAATATGATCAAAAAGAAAGTGTATGTATCTCACACGTACACCACCACACTAGGCCCCAATTACTATTGTTTGTACCCCTAAAAGGATGGTTGAGCAGTAGGAGGAGGAGTATGGAACAGGCAGCACCCTCACATCTTCAGAAGTATGAGATGAACCCCAAAAACTTGGAAAGGTGGATCTCACACGTACCGACACAGACTATCACGCAATTTAATTGATCCCCAAAGGATTTAATTGAATAGCGGAATAGAAAATATGATCAAAAAGAAAGTGTATGTATCTCACACGTACACCACCACACTAGGCCCCAATTACTATTGTTTGTACCCCTAAAAGGATGGTTGAGCAGTAGGAGGAGGAGTATGGAACAGGCAGCACCCTCAAATCTTCAGAAGTATGAGATTGTGTTCACTGTACCCCACAAAGATTGTGTTCACTGCACCCCAAAAAGATTGTGTTCACTGCACCTCAAAAAGGATTTTGTTCACTGCACCCCACAAAGATTTTGTTCACTGCACCCTAAAAGGATTTTGTTCACTGCACCCCAAAAAGATTGTGTTCACTGTACCCCCCCCAAAGATTGTGTTCACTGCACCCCACAAAGATTCTGTTCCCTGTACCCCACAAAGATTGTGTTCACTGCACCCCACAAAGGATTTTGTTCACTGCACCCCAAACAGATTGTGTTCACTGCACCCCAAAAAGGATGTTGTTCACTGCACCCCACAAAGATTGTGTTCACTGCACCCCACAAAGATTGTGTTCACTGCACCCCACAAAGGATTGTGTTCACTGTACCCCCCAAAGATTGTGTTCACTGCACCCCACAAAGGATTTTTTTCACTGCACCCCAAAAAGATTGTGTTCACTGTACCCCCCAAAGATTGTGTTCACTGTACCCCCCAAAGATTGTGTTCACTGCACCCCACAAAGATTCTGTTCACTGTACCCCACAAAGATTGTGTTTACTGCACCCCACAAAGGATTTTGTTCACTGCACCCCAAAAAGGATTTTGTTCACTGCACCCCAAAAAGGATGTTGTTCACTGCACCCCAAAAAGGATTTTGTTCACTCCACCCCAAAAAGATTGTGTTCACTGCACCCCACAAAGATTGTGTTCACTGCACCCCAAAAAGATTGTGTTCACTGCACCCCACAAAGATTGTGTTCACTGCACCCCAAAAAGATTGTGTTCACTGCACCCCAAAAAGGATGTTGTTCACTGCACCCCAAAAAGGATTTTGTTCACTGCACCCCAAAAAGATTTTGTTCACTGCACCCCAAAAAGGACGTTGTTCACTGCACCCCAAAAAGATTGTGTTCACTGCAGCCCAAAAAGATTGTGTTCACTGCAGCTCACACACAGAAAAATGGATGTGGATCACTGACACCTGCCTATCTCCTATCCCACACCACACAGCAATATCGATTGTAGTTTGTAGAACACAGTTTCCCTAAAATTCAGCAGCAGCCTCTCCCTAACAGGATTGAGAAGAGATCGTAGATCGGGACTAAGTGCAGACCCCACACAGCAATATCGATTGTAAACTGTTGAACACAGTTTCCCTAAAATTCAGCAGCAGCCTCTCCCTAACAGGATTGAGAAGAGATTGTAGATCAGGATTGAGTGCAGACCCCACCCCCCACACAGCAATATCGATTGTAGTTTGTAGAAGACACTGACCCTATAATTCAGCAGACTCTATCCCTAAAATGCCTACAACTCGCCCTGCCTAAACACTCCGACCTGTCCCTCAATTCTATCCGGACACAAATGTTTTTTTCCTGCCTGTCTTTCCCTAATCAGCAGCCAGCACGTTGATGTGTGCTCGGTCCCTGATCTAAGCAGCAGAATGAAGACGCTGCGGCTGCCTGGAACTTATAAAGACCTGGTCACATGCTTCAGACGGCCAATCACAGCTACTGAGACATTTGCAGGCATGGCTGGGATGGCTTAAGGCACACCAGTTAAACGATTGTTGATTGGCTGTTGAAAGCCCGCCATGAAAAGAGCGCCAAAGCATGCAAAACCCGGAAATAAAACGACCGAACACGGATTTTTACCCGAACATACAGTAAAGTGTCCGTGTCCGTGTTCGGGTACAAAAAATCCAATTATTCGGTACGAACACGAATAATACAGTCCGTGTTCGCTCAACACTAGTCTTGAGGAAACATATCGAGAGCGACATCAGGAACTTAAAGCGGAGCTCCAGTCCCCATAACAGATTTTTCTAAAGCTCCCCTGTGATCATTATTATTTTTCTATTTGCATTATGGGGGTTTTGGTAATTAACCTCCCTGGCAGTCTGATTAGTGTATGTCAGGATTTCTGTGCTAAAAGCGGTACATTCTTTTGCATGGAAATCTGTTTTATATTTTAACTCCCCTTCCCCTGGGAGCCCCCGCCGTCCTCCCCTGCCGTCCTCCTGCTGTGTGCTCGGCTGATGCCGGCACCTGTCTTCCGGTTCCCTTCCCTGCGAGCATTGCGACGCAGGGGGGTGGAACCGGTGACAATTTAAAAAATGTAAATACACAAATGAGATGATACAAAGCTGTGATCCTAACAGATTACACTGTATCATGCCATTTCACCACAGGATTTCATCTGGTGACTTTCCCAGTGCCCTGCCTGTGCTTTTCCAGTTCTTTGTGCCGGGAAAATTGAGAACGACCATGAGTCCAAATAGCGTTCTTTTTGAGCAAAAGCGCTTTTAGACAAACTGGAAAACAGCGACAGCGAAACGGAGTTACTTGATGAACTGAGCAAAAGCGATTTGTGGGAAAATTCATCATCAGGTAGGGAAAGTGAAGACAGGGATGATTCTGGCACCTACACAAAATCCATGGTGCCAACTTCCATAAGTGGGCATGCTTGGGGACTAGTGCAGATGCAGTGGCATGATGCCACTTTATAACTACTATAATAGAGTATGAATTTCCAGCTCCTCATTCAAGCCTTTGGGGGACAAAACACCCAAGACATAATAAACTTTCAACAGAGGTAGTGAGACAGTCAACAGTAAAGCCTCGTACACACGATCAGATTATCGGACGAATTTTCGTCCGTTTTTTGTTGCATGTTAGTCTCATTATAAATAAGAAGCGGCGCTAAATCCTAATAGTGCAATCATGAATAATACATGATAAAAAAATGTGGCATGAAAACGACTAAATATGCAGTGAATAAATTATGAGCAAAATATATAATTAAAAAAAATCAATCATATGAAGGCGATATAATAAAGGTGCAAAATCCAGTGTTAGATGAACATTTAAAAGTCCTTTCAATAAAAAAGTCCTTTTCAATATTAAACAAGAGTGTCCATAAAGTGCAAAAAAGTGTATAAGTAACGTTGATTGATGAAATCCACCACCAAACACCAAAACTTAGCATACGTATTTTACCCAATAGTGTGGACCATAAAATATAATGGTCATAAAATCACAAAATAGCCTGGCATTCGAGATAGACGGTGGCAGCTCCAAATGGTTTTGGAATAATAATAAAAAAAAAATAACAAGCTTAGTGAAGCCTGCTAAGTTATTTTATTTAAAATATATAAGAAGTACCTTTAGATAAGTTGTAAACAGGCACAAACAAGTATAAAAACAGCAGACTCATGAGAAAGGAACGGCTAAGCAAGAGTGATGTCTTCAGGAAAAACCAATCCCATCACGTTTCGGCATCTGTGACGTCTTCCCAGGGACAGGCCAAATATCAGATGCTAGTCTCATATGGAAAGTGAAAAGGTTACTTTCATACAAAAATTCCCATACGAAAGAATTCAACTTTAGAAGTGATGTCATGTGTTGAATTGTTTTGTATGTATTCTTTCGTTTTGTACGAAAACTGTACTAATAAAACTAAAATCGGACGTTCACGTACGATAAAAATGTTATAGCCTGCCTATTCAGCTTTTGTCCTATGAAAATTCGTAATTCAGCTTTTGTCTTATGAAAATTCGTAATCGGCTGTCGAAAGCACCATACCAATCTGAAAAGCGACAGATAATTTGTCAGACTAAATTTTACTTCCGATTTTCTTATCGTGTGTACAGGCCTTCAGGCTCCTTTCACATTAACCGACTCCAACGTTGCACAATTTCCAGTGCAGCTTTGGAGTCCGACTCTGACACGACTTTGAAGTGACTTTGACACTCTCTGGCATTAAAGTCGTGTCAAAGTCGGATCAAAGTAGTGCAAGAACCTTTTCTGAAGTCGCAGCAACTTCAGTAGTGTCAGTTGGGCAGCTCTCATAGAGATACAGTATATGGCATTTCACATGCCCTGAGACTTTGCGTCTCACAAGTCGGATCCTAAGTCGCACAAGTGTGAAAGGAGCATTAATGGGACAAACATAGATCTATACTCAGACAAAAAAAGTTAACAAAAAAAAAAAAAAAGCAGGCAGACTCATTGGTCAATATTCTGCTGTGACTTTTCTATGTTTCGGAAGTATTGAAGGGCGGTGGGTTAACGCCTAACATTAGTTCTATCAGCAATGGGGGGTGAGAGTGAAGCAATTAGTGGGCGGCTGGTGTTGGCTTATAACAGTTTGAACAAGTGAGACTGGAGAATTGCAGGATTATTAAGGCCCCTTTCACACTATTGCGACGCAATTTTACCGCGATTTCGCGGCGCGATTTTTGCCGCGATTTTTAAAGCAATGGCAAGGCTGTATGCCTCAAAACACATTAAAATCGTGGCAAAGTAGTGCAGGAACTACTTTGAAGTCGGTGCGACTTCAAAACGCACTGATATGAATGGGGCTCATTGAAAATAATGGAAAACGACTTGTCATGCGATTTTGCAGTCCAAAATCGCGGGACAAGTCGCACTAGTGTGAATGGGGCCTAAAAGAGAAGAAGTAATCACAAAAATAACTTTTTAGAGCGCCTGCCTGCACATGTTTATTGGTAACCGACTGTCTAAGCAGAAAACAAATGAGCGAATGTCTGCACTAAACTGAAAAACTGAGCTCGGCATAGAAGTTCCTGTATTTTTCTGATTAACCACTTGCCGACCGCCCGCCGCAGTTTTACTGCAACAGGCTGGCTCAGGTGCACGAAACAACGTAGGGGTACATCGGTCACGCAAGTGGTGCTGGGGGGCCAGTGTGCCAGCGGCGGCGTGCTCCCAAATACGCAGTGGGGATACCGATCCATGGGGCACCTGCGATCGCTCCCCACTGAGAGAGGACAGACAGCTGTTGTAAACACAGCAGACCGTTCTTCTCCCTGTAATGATCATAGAGTCCCTGTGATCCTTCTATATAAGATCACAGGTCTCTATGGTCATTTCACAAGCCCATCCCCCCACAGTTAGAAAACACTCCCCTAGGTTCACATTTAACCCTTTGATCACAGCTAGGTTAACCCCTTTCCTGCCAGTGTCATTATTACAGTAACAGTGCATATTTTCTAGCACTGATTACTGTAGAAATATCACTGGTCCCCCCAAAAGTGTCAAAAATGTCAGTTAGGGGTTTGATCTGTCTGCTGCAATGTTGCAGTCCCGCGAAAAAAAATAAAAAATAAATAAAAATTGCAGATCGCCGCCATTACTAGTAAAAAAAACTAAACAAATAAAAATGACATAAATCGTTCCCCTAGTTTGTAGACACGATAACTTTTGCGCAAACCAATGAAAATACGCTTATTGCGATTTTTTGTTCCCAAAAATATGTAGCAGAATACAAATTGCCCTAAATGGATGTAAATTTTTTATTTTTATTTTTGGGGAATGTTATAAAGCAGAATGGTAAAAATATTGTTTTTTTTTCTCAGAATTGTTTTTTTTGTTTATAGCGCAAAAAAAAAAAAAAAATCGCACAGGTGATCAAATACCACCAAAAGAAAGCTCTATTTCTGGGGAAGGAAGGACATTAATTTTATTTCGGTACAGCGTCACACAACCGTGCAATTTTCTGTTAAAATAACGCAGTGCCGTATCAAAAAAAATGGCCTGGTCATTAAGGGGGCAAAGCCTTCTGGTCCAGAACTGGTTAAAGCGGAGTTCCAGCCATTCACTCACCTGTCCAACGGTCCAGCGATGTGGCCGCCCGAAGCCTCGATCCTCTCCCTCGGCGCCGGCATCACTGCTGTGGGCACCCGGCTGTGACAGTTTGCGGCTTCACAGCCGGGTACCCACTGCGCACACGCGAGTCGCGCTGCGCGCCGTGATTGGCCGGCAATCTTCTGGGACCTCTGACGTGTCCCAGAAGATTGCAGGGAGGGAGGGGGAGAGAAATTCTGAAAATGCAATACAATATGGCTACCAGGAGCTGTTCTGTACACAGAATGTATACTGACCACACCCCCAGAAACATAATTTCCTGCTTGTGTGATTGGCTCACCGATTTTCCCAGAAGTCTGCCTAAGATACAAGTCAGATTTCTGGCATCCCCTGCAACAAAAATATCATTTTTGGTGAGATACTCCCAATAGGAACACGTCTAAAGGGATGCAGGGCCAGCAGATTCTCTCATTAGTGCTCTGCAGCTGCACAGCTGATAGATAATTATGAAACCACTCCCATTAGACCCACTCAGCACAGAGTAACAAACAATGATTTCTTCAGAACAGAAGGTAGGAATCTGCAACAAAGTTTGTTTTAATCCTTGCAATGTACAGAGATCACCCCGAGGGGAATGTTTATTTCTCAACAAAAGTGGAGTTACGCTTTCAGTACACCTGGGTGACCAAGGCTTTACGCATTATATACTTTAACTACTTGACCTTCAGAAGATTTACCCCTCTTCATGACCAGGCCATTTTTTGCGATACGGCACTGCGTTACTTTACCTGATAATTGCGTGGCGTGGTCATGCAATGCAGTACAAAAAATAAATTTATGTCCTTTTTTCCCCACAAATAAAGCTTTTTTTTGGTGGTATTTGATTTGCATTGTTTATTTTTTTATAAACAAAAAAAAGCCAACAATTTTGAAAAAAAAAAAACAAATTTTTACTTTTTGCTATAAAATACATCCAACAAAAAAGGTTTAAAAATCGAAATACTTCATAAATGTAGGTCAATATGTATTCTGCTACATATTTTTGGTAAAAATAAAATTCCCAGTAAGTGTATATTTATAGAATCTCCAAACTATGAGATATATACCTACATTTTTATTTATTTATTATTTTTTTTACTAGTAATGACGGCGAACAGCAACTTATAGCCGGACTGTGATATTGCGGCGGACAACCTGACGCTGACTATTTTGACACTTTGTGGGAACCAGTGACACTAATACAGTGATCAGTGCTAAAAATATGCACTGTCACTGTACCAATGACACTGGCTAATTAAACGTCTAGGGCGATCAAAGGGTTAAATGTGTGCCTAACCAGTGTTTATGTGCACTGTGTGTGCTGTTTTTGCTAAGAGATGTGATGGAACTTCTTTCCCTGCTTCTGCAAAAAACAACAACCTTGTTGGCTGGATCACCAGATGAAAATAGAAGAAAGATAGCCTAAAAAAGAAAACAAATGCATAATGATAATAAATGTTTTTGCTTTTGGGTTTAATACCGCTTTCATCATTAATGAATAATGATCTGTATCAATCTGTGCTTACGACTTCTTCAATTTTTGTACAAGATTTTACTATCACAGTTGGTTTGTCTATTTAGGCTGCATGTTTTTGGAAAACAAAAACTTTAAAGTGGGCCTTCGGACGACCCCACCCCCATTTTTATTTATTTTTTTTTTATTTTGGCCTTGCCTACCTGAAGGTGGTATCTGCACATTTTCAGATACTCACCCATCCAGTGGATCCAGTGTTGTCCTGCTGGAATCCTCTAATGCCCAGTCACAGCTCTGTCCTGTGCCGCCATGTTTTCTCAGACGTCATCGAGAGGCCCGCCGGCTCTTCCGGGTTCAGTGGTCGGGCATCTCGATGATGCATCTATTGGCCCGCCCCCTCCTGGGAAAAGTGATGTGTATATCCTGGGAGTCACCGTGGGCAGTATGTGCATCCAGGGCTGCTGATAAGGCAGTGCAACCGTGTGGAACGGTGGCTGACAAATCGCAGTATAAAATCAATAGAAAGAGGTCCCACCAAATGGAAAAGGCAAATATGTATCTAGTCACTTCCATCAGGAGCCACCAACTCAGATATTAAAGTGGTGGCTGGACCTCAGGCATGTCTCAATAGCTCTATGGCCGTTTTGCATCACGCGCATCATCAGGAGCATTACAGAATCTGCCTGTGGTCCTCCTGTACTGCGCCCAGGTTCCATCAGCTAAACAGGGGGGCCCGGGACAGCATTTATTACCTAAATTAATAAATTTATTTTACTAGACCACACCACATAGTTACATAGTTTGTGAGGTTGAAAAAAGACATCAGTCCATCCAGTTCAACCTATGGTGTGTGTGTGTGTGTTTGCTTTTAACCGTACATTGTATACCCCTGTATGTTGTACATTGTATACCCCTGTATGTTGTACATAGTATACCCCTGTATGTTGTACATTGTATACCCCTGTATGTTGTACATTGTATACCTCTGTATGTTGTACATTGTATACCCCTGTATGTTGTACATTGTATACCCCTGTATGTTGTACATTGTATACCCCTGTATGTTGTACATTGTATACCCCTGTATGTTGTACATTGTATACCCCTGTATGTTGTACATTGTATACCCCTGTATGTTGTACATTGTATACCCCTGTATGTTGTACATTGTATACCCCTGTATGTTGTACATTGTATACCCCTGTATGTTGTGGTCTTTAAGGTGCCCATCTAATAGTTTTTTTGAAACTATCGATGCTCCCCGCTGATACGACTGCTTGTGAAAGACAATTCCACATCCTTACTGCTCTGACAGTGAAGAACCCCTTACGTATTTTAAGGTTAAACCGTTTTACCTCTAGTTTTATTGAGTGGCCACGTGTCTTATTGTATGTCCTTTCTCTGAATAGTTTGTTCCTTATGCTAGGGTCGCCAATACAGTATTTGTACATTGATATCATATCCCCCCTCAATCTTCTCTTCTCCAGAGAGAATAGGTTCAGTGCTTGTAGTCTTTCCTCATAGCTGATGTCCTCCATTCCCCTAATTATTTTTGTTGCCCTTCTCTGGACTCTCTCCAGTTCCACCACTCCTACCAGCTTACCAGGGCTTAAATTACATTTCCCTGGGCCCCATCAGGTCAACAGTGAAACCCAGGAGGCGGGAGGAGAGGAGGGTTTTCTTTTTATATTCAGGGCATAGGAGGATAAAGTCAAGGGCGCTGTTTCACTGCACCCTAGAGGGTTGGGGGGCCCCATCAGAAAGGATGTAGAGGGCCCCATGATTTCTAACAGCAGCCCTGTGTGCATCAATCACCTAAGAGGAATAGCAGGCAATTATGAAAAAAAAGGTAAACAAAAAAAAAAAACTGCAAACAAAAGACAAACAGTGCAATACTTCTGCAGGATGGGAGGAGGGTGGAATGGAAGGAACGTGTGGAAGAGGGGGCTTTAAAACAGCTGAGTGGGTTATGGGGTTCACACTATGCTACCAGCCTGGAGAGCGGCAGGATTTCCTTCAACCACTTCCCACAAAATCACATACCTGTACATCATTTTGAGGAAGTGGTTGTCCTGGGATGATTGCTGCAGCTGTAGTCATCACCCCAGTACCAATTTTTAGAGCAGACGGTTGGCTTTCATGTGATACCAACCGATGTGGCTAAGCAGCCGCTTGCCCGTTATCACAAGCAGCGGGAGGGGATGTCCCCCCCTTCTCCCGCCACCTTCCTCTGCTCTGCCCAGGTCTCCTGTCCTACTGGAAGACCTGAGCAACCAGTCGGCACGTCCGCCAGCTGGGCAAAGTCCTGAACAAAGCTGGATTCAGCTTTGATCGGGTCTCCCATGTAGTAACGTGTAGCGATGTCACTTCCGGTTTACTCAGCAGCCAATGGCACCAATTTGAAAAAAGCCAAAGTATTAAAAAACGCAGATCTTGGCGTTTTGAATTCTTTGAAGTGCAGAGGTGAGGTTTGGGGTCTTTTAAACCCCATATCCCTCCCTAAAGAGTACATGTCACGGCCTATTACTGTAAGGCCCTGTTCACATACAAGCGATGCTACCTCGCACCGCGACCTCCGAGGTAGCGGTGCGAGCAGCGCGCCGCGACCTCGAAGCGGCCGCCACGGACTTCATAACATTGAAGTCTATGGCGGTCGCCTCCTGGTCGCCCCAAAGAGGCTCCGGACCCTTTTTCTAAGTCGGAGCGACTTGTGTCGCTCCTATTAGAACGGGTCCGCAGCTTCCCTATGGGAGGCGACCTGTGAGGCGACCTTATTAGTCCCCGTTCACAGGTCGCCTTAGTGTGAACGGGGACTAATAAGGGATGTTTACATTCCTTCTGACAGCAATAAAAGTGATCAGAAATGTTTTTTAAAGGGAAAGTGTAAAACAAAAATATATTTTTAAAGCGCCCCATCCCCGCGTGCTCACGCGCCTTAGAAAACACACACGTAAGTCGCCCCCACAAATGTTAACAGTGTTCAAATCACACATGTGAGGTATCGCCGCAATCATTAGAATGAGAGCAATAATTCTAGCAAAAGACCTCCTCTGTAACTCTAAAATAGTAACCATTAAAACATTTTAAAGCGTCACCTATAGAGATTTTTAATTACCGTTTGTCACTATTGCACAAGGTCGTGCAATTTTAAAGCGTAACATGTTAGGTATCTATTGTATGTAAAATCATCTTTCAAATTATACAAAAAAAGTGGGCTAACTTTTACTTTTTACATTAATTTCCAAAAAAATTGCATTTGAAAGACCGCTGCGCAAATACCGCGTGACATAAAATATTGCAACAACTGACATTTTATTTTCCAGAGTCTCTGCTAAAAATATATATAATGTTTGGGGGGTTCTAAGTAATTTTCTAGCAAAAAATACTAATTTTACCTTGCAAGCAACAAATGTCAAAAATAGGCCTGGTCTTTACGTGGTTAAAGCAGAGATCCTCACACTACGGCCCTCCAGCTGTTGTGGAACTACACATCCCATGAGAAATTGTAAATCTCTGACATTCACAGACACGGCTAGGCATGATGGGAATTGTAGTTTCTGAACAACTGGAGGGCCGTAGTTTGAAGACCCCTGGGTTAAAGTGTAATTGAACTAAAAAAAGTGAAGATTTGCTGTCTGTTAAAAACATCCAGAAATATAAGTGCCTAGGCCAGTGATGGCGAACCTTGGCACCCCAGATGTTTTGGAACTACATTTCCCATAATGCTCCTGAACTCTGCAGTGTAGTTGAGCATCATTGGAAATGTAGTTCCAAAACATCTGGGGTGCCAAGGTTCGCCATCACTGGCCTAGGCATTCCTGAGCCCTGAGCCTCATTGCCATATTTCTGCAGTGTGAGATCACCTAAGACACTGCTGCGTCTTACTGCCAGTCTATGGACTGAGATTTCGTGACGTGATTACTGTGCTGACTTGATGGAGGGGAAGCTGTACATGGGAATATGTAGTGCAAGAATCTCCCTGCCTCTGCTTCATTCATTCTGTGTGTTTCTGCTCCCCCCCACCTAGTCTGCTGCTGTTTATTAGAAGGCATCTCTGATATGAGAAAGGAAAGTCCTGTACCCACCAAGATTGCCACCTTCAGCAGTGAAACAGAGAACAAGGCACGGGGAATCGGGAGCTGGGAAAGATCCGCTGCGGGGACATCACAGACAATACTGCTGACAAGTCCTTTGTCTTCTGTTTTCCTTTTTTTGAGCACAGCTTCCAGAGCTAAGTGGATGTAGTAATGAATCTGCCAACAAACCCTAGACCTCTAGCCTCAGGTAAAGTAATTATTGTGTGCAGAAAACCATAAGGTAGAAAATACATCTGGCACTCCCATAATACATCCATGCCAACCCTATGTGTCACATTTCAGAGTGGGAGCTCAAAGAGGCAGTTATTGGGCTGTATATGGCAGGAAAAGAATGTATAACGTAATCTGTTTAGGCATGAAGCCTCAAACTTCATCATTGGGGTTAGTGTTCGTTCTGGGAAAATGATATCCAAACTGTCCCATGAATAGAAATTCTCCAGAATTTGTTCAATCCTCTGTTGGTTTTGGAAAACACACCCTACACGTAAACCAATTCTGACCTGTATGGTTTCCTTCACATCGAGGATCTGCAGGAACAGTTGTAATGGGGTTTATGAATAGCTTAACTACTGTATACACTATATGTATATACTATGTGTATATACTGTATATATATTTACACATGAGCTGTCTTACCTGCCACACCAAGATAAAAGGAAGAATACACATGACAAATGTATTTAGACAATACTTGCTTATCCCAGAGTTCAGTTTTAGGAAACTTTAATTGTATGTCAAACCTGGAATTTGCCATACATAATGTAGCATACATGTACTTACCGTGGTCACTGTTCATTCATTCATTTATTGAAATGAGAAAACGTATTAGATATCCATGTGTAGCACAATTCCCAGCCGTTTTGCTGAATATGGGTCCCCCTGGATTACCGCTAACAACAACAGCACATTTAACCACTTAAGCCCCGGAGGATTTGGCTGCTAAAAGACCAGGGGGTTTTTTGCGATTTTTTTTTACTGCGTGACTTTAACGGACAATTGCGCGGTCGTGCGGCGCTGTACCTAAACTAATTTGACGTCCTTTTTTTCCCACAAACAGAGCTTTCTTTTGGTGGTATTTGATCACCTGTGCGATTTTTTGATCATGCGCTATAAACAAAAAAAGAGCGTCAATTTTGCAAAAATAACAATATTTTTCACATTTTTTTATATGAAATTCCCCAAAAAAAAAAAAATGTAAAAATCAAAATTTTTTTTTTCGGCCAATTTGTTTTATGCTACATATGTTTGGTAAAAAAAAAAAAAAAAAAAAAAAAAAAAAAAAAAAAAAAAAAAATCGCAAAAAGCGTATTTTGATTGGTTTGCGCAAAAGTTCTCTCGTTTACTAACAAAGGGAAAGATTTTTGTCATTTTTGGTGTTTTTTTTTTTAACGCGTAATGCCGGCGATCTGCGATTTTTTTTTTTTTTTTTTTTGGTACTGCGACATTGCGGCGAACAGATCGGACCCTTGACTGACATTTTTGACACTTTTGGGGTTACCAGTGACATTACTGCAGTAATCAGTGCTATACATATGCACTGTTACTGCAAAAATGACACTGGCAGGGAAGGGGTTAACTTTATTGGAGAGGGAGGGGTTAAGTGTGTCCTAGGGGCGTGATTCTAACTGTGCAGGGACATGGCTATTGGTGTAAAAACAAAGATCAACGGTCCTACATAGTAGAACCGTCTGATCTTCATTTTTACACCAGGGAGAATGACGGGCGGCTTGTTTACATAAGCCGCTCCGCCTTCCTCCCCTTACCGGAGCGATCGTAGTGTGACCGGCGGACATCGGGTCCGCCGTTCACACGCACTGACTTGTCTGTGAACGAGCCTCGGCGGGCGTACGCTCGCCCGCCCGCAATTGGCTCTCAAGTCAGTGACAGGCGAGTGATGTATCCATACGTCACTCTGCCTGGCCGGGGCTGACCGCCGCAGTATATAGTCGTGCGGCGGTCGGCAACCGGTTAAGCATGTTTCTCCATGTGTGAGCCCTGAGACAATGACCAGTCCAGTATCTTTGGGTTTTTTTGTATTTATTTTGTAACGGATGGGAGAAGGGATGAGTGGGATACTCCTGGAACTAAACTAGGCTCGTTTGGCGGAGACACTTGAATATTGCTATTTGGCGCTGACTTGACGCTGGCTGAATGTCTATCAACGCTGACCTGACGCTGGTTAACGCTGGCCAGACGCCTGTTAACGCTGAACTGACTTGGGACTGCTTTCTGACTAAAGAAAAGGCTGAGGTAGCCACTTGAATACACTGCTGCACTGCTGAACACTTTAGGGCCCGCACCGGCACCCTCTTTCTCTCCCTAATCTTCAGGGCTTAGACACTGGCACCCCCTTTCTAAGCCACCGATACTGGCTAGCTGGCTCCCGGATCCCTTTGACCTTCTGGAGTGGTCCCCTCTCTCAGGCAGACCCCTGGGCAGTTTCGAGTACTCACAATACTGTTTTTCCAGGAAACTTCTGCCCAGCAGCTCCACTTGGTCCACAGCACTCTGGATCCTTCCTGCAGCCCAGCTCAGCCTCCGGTCCTCTAGGCCGACCGCCCAGGACACCCTCACTTGCTCTGACAGGAGGAGAGACAGCCGTCCTCCTCCTCCTGGGACTCTGCTTCCCGCCAAAGACCCTCTGTCACATGCTCCCCTCAGGCTTATACCCAGTCCCAGGGTGCATTGCGGCAAACCCCGCCCACTGAGACCGATATGAGCCCTGGTGTGCTATTGGCCAGGTTTCCTCCACTGTCCCAACAAGAGCCCTCACAGCGGGGAGACTCCCCAGACTCAACAGATCACACCTGGGAACACATGGCAGCCTAACTGACTGATAAGGCCCCCCTGATAAGCAGAATGGGCCACACATATGCTTTACATAGCACCTACCTAGGAGGGTGCTACAAATGTGTCAAATTCAACAGCAAAATATATTCAATGTTTATATCTATTTTGCTTCAGCCCTGCATAATTCATTTTATTTGCTCAATATGATTGATATTCTATCACTAAATCTGGGTATTTAATGCCAAGTCACAATCTCTTTTGTACCATGCTCCAGATGGTCCACAAAAATATTTATCGACTCTGGTTGTGAAAGTGCTGATTACTGGGCCATATGGAGAAGTGATTGAATTAAACAGAATTTAGCTGTTAGCATCCAAATATTTATCCTGACAGGAGCCAAATTCTATCCAAAGGAGATATAATGTAATCCAAATGATTTGGAATTTCATTCTCAGAATTCATTTGTAGCACTGCCCCCGTAAGAACTGCTTGATATTCACTCTGTAGGTTCCCTCTGGTTACCAGCACACGGCCATAAATAAAGACAAGTCCTTGATTTTTCTTGGCTCACACTCAATAATCAATCCAGGGGTATTTGGTTGTTTTGGGGTTTATTGTAAAATGGGGCTAGGAGAAGGAAATTGTGGGATACTCCGACAGTGATTGAGGACTCCCATCTTTTCTGCTTTACATTAGGTTTGAAACAGCCAGGCTGTTGATCCATCCTACCACTTTGGATGGATGTGGATTCAGTCTCTTGATTTCAAGACGCAAGATCACTGGGTGAACAACTAGTTATCTTCAGGACACTTTCCCTAGTATCTTCTCTGTCTCTTCGGCTGACACCATTCCACTGACTGTCCGACTAACAGGGGTGGCCCCCCTCAGGTCAAGCCCCTTGACACGAGCCTCTGTACTCACAATACTGTGCTTCTACCGGCTGTGCACTTGGCGAGCCGGAGAAGGAATCCGCTGGAGGTGGAAGTACACCATAGAGACTGCCGAGGACCAGATGGTCCCAACAGTCTCTATGACTCTCTAAGGTCCAGGCGCGACGTTATGATGTCACACCCAGCCTGACAGTTATCAATACTGTAGTGATCTCAGCTGCATAGCTGAGATTGTTTTTTTTTTTTCGATTTCAGTCTATCTAGCCTGTAGGAGAGATCTGAGGTCTTATTGACCCCAGATCTCCCCATAAAGAGGACCTGTCTTTCACTATTCCTTTTACAAGGGAATAAAAGTGATCCAAAAAAAAAATGAAAGGAAAAATGTAAAAAAAATAAATAAAAATAAAACAAACAAACAATAAAAAATGTAAAGTGCCCCTGTCCCCACGTGCTTGCACGCAGAAGCGAACGCATGCCTACGTTGCAGCCACATATGTAAAAGGCATTCAATCCATACATGTGAGGTATCGCCACGAACGTTAGAGTGAGAGCAACAATTCTAGCCCAAACCTCCTCTAACTCTAAACTGGTAACCTGTAAAAATTTTTAAAACGTTGCCTATGGAGATTAAGTACCCAAGTTTGGCGTCATTCCACGAGCGTGCGCAATTTTAAAGCGTGACGTGTTAGGTATCTGTTTACTCGGCGTAACATCATCTTTCACATTATACAAAACAATTGGGGCTAACATTAGTGTTTTTTTTTTTTTTTTTATTAAAAAAACAGTTTTTTTCCATAAGAAAACACGTTTGAAAAAAAATTCTGCACAAATATTGTGTGACATAAAAAGCTGCAATGGCCACCATTTTATTCCCTAAGGTCTCTGCTAAAAAATATATATAATGTTTGGGGGTTCTGAGTAATTTTCTAGCAAAAAAATTATGATTTTTACATGTAGGAGCGGAATGGAAGTGGTTAAAAAAATAAATATTAAAAATGATCCCTTTAACAACTGTTTTATCAAATTATAAAAAGAAATGTATTTTCTAAGTTGCATTGTTATGATCAAACCGATCAATTATATATTGTTCGAAATAAAACAATTCAATTTATCAAAATCAGTGTATTTTCTAAATTTACAATCAACCTGATCATTTATTTTGTTGTTCAAAATAAAAATTGTAATTTATCCTTTCCGCATAATTGTTTTATCTAATTACTAGATATAAAGTATTTTCCAAGTTACATTGTTTATGATCAACCTGATGATTTATTGTGCAAAATAAAAATGATGAAATTAATTAAATTATCTTTATTTGAATATTTAAATCCATATCAGCTGTGGTCTTGGTCAAGATAGGCTGAACTGTTGAAAATTATAAGGCTGGGAATATAAAATTACCTAAAGAGATTGGAGGGATGTGATGGTTGCAGGTCACATCAATTAACCAATAGTCAAACAAGGGCTCATATGATAAAAGACTGGAAATAGATCCAGCAAGCAGGTGGGCAGAACAAACAACTATCAGACTGAAATGGAAAATTTTTTTTTTTTTTTTTTTTTTTTTTAGTTTTATGTAGAGTGTCCCTGTGAGTTTATCCTCCCTATTTGTTCTGGGGTCCATTGTCACCAGTACTAAAATTGATGATAAACTCCAAAAATTTGAAGGGTAAACAGAAAAGGAATACAGAGGAAATCTTGTGCTGTTGACAGCTGTCTTAGGGAGGATGCATTTTGCTCACTATGGAGAGATTTTGTTCTCATTCGTTGTTGTCTGTACAAGACAAGAAATTAGGGAAAATCTCCCCTATGGAACAAAGGTGACAAAAAAAAACAAAAACAAAGGACCAGGGTTTCAAGCATGCCCTACTCGATCCAAAATGATATAAAATAAATACAACATATTTAAAGTGGAACTAATGTAAAAAAATGAAATACTAACAGGCTGGGTCTTTATTGTAGAAGACACATGCAAGGACTATTCTACAATAAAATAAAAGTACCTGTCTGTTCGCAATTTTGTGCAAAATATGCACTTAGCTGCACATGTACAGCTCAGTTTACATGTCCGGCACAGTGCCAGTGTCCATAATGCACAGGACTCGGAGTGATGTTTTCCTACAATTGCCAATCCAGGTAGCCAAAGACCAGCACCAAGAAAAACTGGGGAGAAGATGTCAGAATTGGCAAGGAACCTTGCAGGTGGTGGACTGTTGGAGCCAGAGTAAGTATTCCTGCCTTGGAGAAAGTAAAAGCAGGGTTAGGTTATAAAAAAAAATATCCCAAGCTTTGAACATCTCAGGGAGCACTGTTCAATCCATTATGGGAAAATGGAAAGAGTATGGCACAACTACAAACCTACCAAGACATGGCCGTCCACCTAAATTGACCGGCCGGGCAAGGAGAGCATTAATCAGAGAAGCAGTCAAGAGACCCATGGTAACTCTGGAGGATCTGCAGAGATCCATAGCTCAGGTGGGAGACTCTGTCCACAGGACAACTATTAGTCGTATACTCCACAAATCTGCCCTTTATGGAAGAGTGGCAAGAAGAAAGCCATTGTTGAAAAAAAGCCATAAGAAGTCCAGTTTGTAGTTTGCAAGAAGCCATATGAGGGGGACACAGCAAACATGTGGAAGAAGGCACTCTGGTCAAATGACACCAAAAATTAGCTTTCTGGCCTAAGAGAAAAACGCTATGTGTGGCGGAAAACTAACACTGTACATCATCCTGAACACACTTCAGCAGGAACAGGGAAGCTACTCAGAGTTGATGGGAAGATGGATGGAGCCAAATAAAGGGCAATCTTAGAAGACAACCTGTTAAGAGTCAGCAAAAGACTTGAGACTGTGGTGAAGGTTCACCTTCCAGCAGGACAACGACCCTAAACATACAGCCAGGGCTGCAATGGAATGGTTTACATCAAAGCATATCCATGTGTTAGAATGGCCCAGTCAATGTCCAGACCTAAATACAATTGAGAATCTGTGGCAAGACTTGGAAATTGCTGTTCACAGACGCTTCCCATCCAATCTGACAGAGCTTGAGCTATTTTGCAAAGAAGAATGGGCAAAAATGTCCCTCTCTAGATGTGCAAAGCTGGTAGAGACATCCCCAAAAACACTTGCAGCTGTAATTGCAGTGCAAGATGGTTCTACAAAGTATTGACTCGGGGGGGGGGGTTGAATACAAATGCACGCCACACTTTTTACATATGTATTTGTAAAAGATTTTGAAAACCATTATTTTCCTTCCACTTCACAATTATGTGCCACTTTGTGTCAGTCTATCACATAAAATCCCAATAAAATACGTTTTTGGTTGTAACATGACAAAATGTGGAACATGTCAAGGGGTATGAATACTTTTTCAAGGCACTGTAAATTTAAACCTGTTTATTATTTTAGAGGAAAAAAAGGTTTACAACTGCTTTAAGGTTTTAGCTTTAGATACTTTAACCACTTGAAGACCAGACTTCTTCCTGGCACTTTTTTTTTAGGTTTAACCACTTTAAGACCGGGCCCTAGTTTGGGCCCTAGTTTGCGATTTGGCACTGCATTACTTTAACGAACAATTGCGCGGTCATGCAACGCTGTACCCAAACGAAATTTATGACCTTTTTTCCTCACAAACAGAGCTTTCTTTTGGTGGTATTTGATCACCTGTGCGATTTTTTATTTTTTGCGCTATAAACAAAAAAAGAGCGACAATTCTGAAAAAAATAAATATTTCTCTTTTGTTCATTGACGGACACAGTGACATATCTTCATTAGTCGATGGGTAATGCTGCGCTTCCTAGAAGTAGGACACTAGGCGGAAAAGGGTTAACAAAGTTAACAGAACTTTAACTACACCCATGGGGCAGTCTCAGGTGGTAAACTCCCACTTCCTGCTCTAGGATTCAGTTTTGTTCTGCCTAGTGAGGAGTAAGGACCTAGCTCATTGCTGGGATCTCTGGTCCTGGCATTTTTTCCTTTCAAACTGAATTTTTTTCTTCTTTTATTATTTTCTGTTCCTGTGAGAACAACAATCAATTTGGTTCCTGTGAGAACTACAGTCAACTGCCGGAATGGGAGACGGACTGGATAGTCTAGATCAGGGATCCTCAAACTACGGCCCTCCAGCTGTTGTGGACCTACACATCCCATGAGGCCTTGTAAAACTCTGACATTCACAGGCATGATGGGAATTGTAGTTCCTGAACAACTGGAGGGCCATAGTTTGAAGACCCCTGTTCTAGATCCTTAAGGTCTCCCCAGTCTGGCCAGCAAGCGCGCGCAGGTCAAAGTTCCGCGCTAGTGGGCCGCGACATAGTCCCACTGGACGGGGACTGGTCTGCGAGTGAAACAACTCGCGAGGACGCACATGATGGTCACAGCCTGAGTTGCAGCGTGCCTGTAGCCCACAACACCCCCTGTTCCATGGGGTGGTAATTAGTGTCCCCCCTCTCCCTTTGTGGTCCCTCGGGGTGGACGTGGACCCCCTCCTTGGGATGGTCGGATCCCCGGGTTCCCTTCCATTCCCCCCAGCCCTTCTAAGAGTCACGGTCGTCTTTTGACCCCAACCTACCCCCACACCCCCCCCCCCTTCGGTGAGGCAGGAGCTGGCTTTGCCACTCGTTCCAGTAAAGCGGGGGGGAGGTGTATGTGGTTGTTGCTGATCAGGCTGTCACCCACGAGGGCCTTCAAGCAAGTTCCCAGTCCCCTGGGGTTTAGTGACTGAGGCAGGGATGTCCTTTGGGCTCCCTGCGTTGGTTATAGGCTGGGGGGAGCGGATGTCTCATCATCCGCGGGTCTGCGCCTCACGTGACTGGTTTGGACCGAAAATTTAGTCCGCAGCTTTGCAGCCTATTCGCGGCTGTCCGGGTACCTGACCAAGCTGACCAAGGCCTGACTGAGCAGAGCGGACGGTACTGCCGACGGAGCACCTCACGCGGCCGGATCGGGTAGAAAATTGAGGCCACGGCTTTGCGGCATACTCGCAGCTGACGGAGCTGGCTATCTGAGTGACTGACCAAGCTGTCCGAGCTGGTGATAAAACTAACAGAGCTCCCGGCGGACTCACGTCCGGATCGAGCCCCAATTTTAGGCTGCGGCTTTGCTCGGCCTACTCACGGCGGGCTGTCGGAGCTGCTGGCCAAGCTGACCGAGCTGTTGACCAGGCTGTTCCGAGGTGCTGACCGGGGTGATAGAGCAGCAGACTAGCATCCGCCTTCCCCCCCTCCCTCAGGGGGGTAGACATATGGGCGGGCCCCCGCTTTCTAGGGGGCTATGTCCTTTTATGTTTTTTATGGTGGACGACCCTTAGGTCTAATAGGTGATCCTTTTTTGGGCCTCTAGTCGGCGTCTCCTTGCGGGATGGTGGTCGGCGACCTCCCCTGCTGGTTATGTTCTTAGGGTGAGCTTACCATAGAGCGACTGTACTGGGTCTGCATCCACGCACTTCGGATGCTCTGCGGTGAGGATGATTCCTCTTTTTACTGCAGCTGCCTTCTGCAGATGCATTGGGGTGCCATTAATTCCTAAAAGTTCCCAGACGCAGCTGGCAAACATCCATGTGTTCGCAGCTGGCAAAATGCAGGGTATCGCAGTACTGTGTGGTTTGGGGCAGCGAGATTTTCGAAATCGTGTCTGCATTATTTTTGCATGTGCATGCAAGGGCGCTGGTGGATACATTGATTGTATTGTTGCAGGAAACTTTAAACATGGGGGATGCAGCTGCTGTGTCAGAGGTGCCGATCCCCTCGGGGCCCGCAGATCCCCTAAAGCGGCAAGGTATTCCCTTTTCCCGCCTACTGTGACAAAATTATTACGAGACAGTGGAGTTGTTCTAAACGCAATATGGCGGTGTCTGAACGTTACCATGGATGTTATCCCTTGAAGAGTTTTTGTTTAGTACGTGGGCAGTCCCACCTGTGGTGGACTCTCAGGTTTCCAGGCTGAATAATTCAGTCCTATTACCAGTGGAGGAGTCTCCGGCTTAAAAAATCCTTTTGATGGGAGAGCCGAGACTTTGGTCCTTCACATATCTTCTGTGGAAGAGGAGGATTTTAACCCATTCTTTTCACTTAAGCGGGAACCTCTGAAATCTTATGAATGAAGGATAGCATAGCATGTTACTCAGTAAATTAAATTGGTCGTGCAGGGATGCAATACATATGACTACTAATCATAGCCTAAATCCATGTACCCATTAAACGGATACCCATGTAACTGGTGACAACAGATCAAAATACATGTAGCTGACCCTAGAGCAAAAAAGATCACGCCACGATCGTGATCAGTACTCAAAAGAGCCATAAAGCCTCAGACTACAATATACAACCCAAAAGGGTGAATACAAGGACCCAATAACTGCTATCCTTCATTTAACATACTCTCATATAAATTATATACTAAACTACAATTAATATCACATAATAAAAATGCAACTTCAATTAGGTAAAATTGAACATTAACCACTTAAGCCCCGGAAGATTTTACCCCCTTCCTGACCAGGGCCTATTTTGCGATTCGGCACTGAGTGATTTTAACGGATAATTGCGCGGTCGTGCGACGCTGTAACTAAACGAATTTGAAGTCCTTTTTGTCCCCATAAACAGAGCTTTCTTTTGGTGCTATTTGATCACCTGTGCGATCTTTACTTTTTGCGCTATAAACAAAAAAAGAGCATCAATTTTTGCAAAAATAATATTTTTCACATTTTTTTATATGAAATTCCCCAAAAAAAATGTAAAAATCAAAATTTTTTAACATTTTAAGCCAATTTGTTTTCTGCTACATATGTTTGTTAAAAAAAAATTGCAAAAAGCGTATTTTGATTGGTTTGCGCAAAAGTTATTGCGTTTACTAACTAAGGGAAATATTTTTGTTTTTTTTTTTAATGCGTAATGGCGGCGATCTGTGATTTTTTTTTGCGGGACTGCGACATTGCGGCGGACAGATCAGACCCTTGACTGACATTTTTTACACTTTTGGGGGTACCAGTGACATTACTGCAGTAATCAGTGCTATAAATATGCACTGTTACTGTAAAAATGACACTGGCAGGGAAGGGGTTAATTTTATTAGAGAGGGAGGGGTTAATGTATGCCTGGTGCTTACTAATGTGTGTGGGGGGAGGTGACTGAGTGACACAAGGACAGATCCAGGGTTCAGCTATGCTGAACCCTGCAATCTGACCCTGCCTGTCACTTAGGAGATCCGCCCGCTTGTGTTTACACAGGCGGGCGGATCTCCACACTAGATCCCAGACGATCAGGGAATCGCCGCCGCTCCTCCCCTGGCCCGACTCCCGCTGTGACCGAAAACAGCGGGAGCGAGCCTCCGGGGGCGCGCGCGCGGCCGAGAAAGGGGAGTGTCTGACGACGTAGTACTACGTCGTCAGACGATAACGAGCCACTCTGCCGCAGTAATATTACTGTGGGCGGAGGTAAAGTGGTTAAACAAAGAGCGACAATTCTTAAAAAAAATAAATAAATAATAATAATATTTTTCGCATTCTGCTATGGAACTCTGCAGCTCCTCCAGAGTTACCTAAGGTCTCTGTGCTGCCTCTCTGGTTAATGCCCTCCTTGCCCGGTCCATGAGTTTTGGTGGGCGGCAGTCTCTTGGCAGGTTTGCAGCTGTGCCATGTTCTTTCCATTTGGTTATGATAGATTTGATGATGCTCTTGGGGATCATGAAAGATTTGGATATTTTTTTCATAACCTAACCATGACTTGTACTTCTCAACAACATTGTCCCTTACTTGTTTGGAGAGTTCCTTGGTCTTCATGGCAGTGTTTGGTTAGTGGTGCCTCTTGCTTAGATGTTGCAGCCTCTGGGGCCTTGTATATGTAATGACAGATCATGTGACACTTAGATTGCACACTGGTGGACATCATTTCACTAATTATGTGACTTCTGAAGGTAATTGGTTGCACCAGAGCTTTTTATGGGCTTCATAACAAAGGGGGTGAATATATACGCACATGCCAATTTTCTGTTTTCTATTTCTAAAAAATAGTTTTATGTATATATTTTCCGATCCATCACATAAAATTCAGATTAACACAACATGGAACATAAGGCTATAATATAACAAAATAGGTAAAAGTCAAGGGGGGTGAATATTTTTACAAGGCACTGTATGTAATTGCTATTTATTGGGCCTTTGCAAGGAGCACCCTCCGGGCTCAGGGTCATCATGCCGCCTGGGGTCACGGTACAACATCACTGCTGTTCTACTGGGCGTTGAAGACTGCCTAGTGCTGACGAAGAGGAAGAGCACGGCATTGGTCATGTGACCTGCTAGAATGCGTCTAGAACAAAGTTATTCATTAAACTGTTTATACTATGAAGGCACCTGGTTCTTTTATTTGTATTCTATATTATACCTGCTGCCTCTTTAATTGTATGAAATACAAATAAACATGGATAGGTAAGACCCCATTCACACTAGCGCGACTTGTCAGACGACTTGGTCGCCTGACAAGTCGCGATCGGTCACCTGCCATTGATTAGCACAGGACCCGTTCTAATAGGAGCGCTACAAGTCGCTCCGACTTAAAAAAAGGGTCCTGTACTACTTTGGGGCGACCTGGAGGTGACTTGCATTGACTTCAATTATATGAAGTCCGTGCAAGTCGCGCCGAGGTCGCCCCAGCAAGTCGTGTCGCCCCTGTCTGAACGGGGTCTAAAGGAAAAAAAGGGCGCTGGTATAGGTAAAACGTTGAAACGTTTGTACGTGTTTTGTGCAATATTAGGTGAAGGATTCCTCAAATGAAAAAAATGTAAAGTGCTTACTCAATACGTGAGAAATAATTGACTTACATCATTTCCTAATTCCATGGTTAATATTTAATAAGAAATGAGGAGTGGAGGAGTTCTGATGGTTTGAGCCACCCTATATGAATAGGATCAAAGGCGCTTGAGGTCTGTGTGACCTGGTGAAATCTGATAAGAGGCATTGATTACCACTAATCACTCACTGGAGCACCTGAACAAAGAATATTGATTCCTACATCACTGCATGCATTTTGTATATCAGAGTTCACCATTGATGCACTATTTATCCAATATTGTTTTGAACAAAATTATTAATTAATTTATTTAATTTATAATAATATGGTATTCATCAATTTATTTATCAGCATCATTTCATGGAAATAAATTTTATATTGAATCAGCACCTTAATTTTGCACCACTGAAGCACTTTACTGATTTATGTATGTACCAATACAGTTACTGCACTGTTTTTTGACATAATTATTGCATAAGAAGTCAATTATTTCTCACATATTGAGTAAGCACTTTATATTTATTTCATTTGAGGAATCCTGCACAAAACACGTACAAACGTTTCAACGTTTTACCTATACCAGCGCCCTTTTTTCCTTTACCCAGCAAAGTTATGCATGATGTACATTTTTTAAAGTTAGGTGCCAGGAACACATAAAAAGGCCTGGGGGGGGGCGACATAATACTCCACCAGAATTGCTTCACCACTTGCCGACTGCCTGCCGCAGGTATACAGGCAGGTATACTCACAGGCTGGCTCAGCTGTAGTCCTGGGGGTGCACGCACGCCCCAATTAGGCATTGGGGAAGCCGATCCACGGGGCCGGCGGCAATCACAATCACTCCCCGTGGAGAGAGAATGACGGTCTGTTATTGTAAACACAGCAGACCTTTGTTCTCTCTGAAATGATCACAGAGCGCCTGTGATCCTTCTTTTTAGTAACACAGGTCTCTGTGTTGATTTCACAAGTATGGAGACAATCCATAAATAAAAATGGTGATTTAGTCCCACCATATGGCCATATCGTGCTCAAGCCCACCACTGCGTCAAAGTACCCCATTATCAGTGGGTCCTACACTATCCATAGAAGATATAGGAGGAGTCCTTTGTAGTGCATTAGCACATCTTTCCCAGCAAGGAGTGTTGTCTCCAAGGGTTGGAAGGGCTGGATTCACCCCTTTTCTATGGATAGTGTAGGACCCACTGATAATGGGGTACTTTGACGCAGTGGTGGGCTTGAGCACGATATGGCCATATGGTGGGACCAAACCCCCATTTTTATTTATGGATTGTCTCCATATTTAATAGTCATTTCTTTTGCATGGTTGCGCTATTCTTTTTTAATATACATGTTGCTTGGTCCATAGCTGCACCGGCTTTAGATATACATGTTCAGGGCTTGCTCCCCCAATTTTTTGCTTGTTGATTTCACAAGTCCCTCCCCCATACAGTTAGAAAACACTCTCTAGGCTCACACTTAAGCCTTTGATCACCCCTAGGTTAACCTCTTCCCTGCCAGTGTAATTATTACAGTAACAGTGCATATTTTTAGCACTGATTACTGTAGTAATGTCACTGGTCCCCCCCAAAAGTGTCAAAATTGTCAGTTAGGGGTCCAATCTATCTGCCGCAATGTCGCAGTCCCGCTAAAAATCGCAGGTCGTCGCCATTACTAGTAAAAAAATATATAAATAAATAAAAATTACATAAATCTTTCCTCTAGTTTATAGACGCGATAACTTTTGCGCAAACCAATCAAAATTTGCTTATTGCGATTTTTTTGTTTTACCATAAATATGTAGCAGAGTACAAATTGGCCTAAAAGGATGAAAAATTTAGATTTTTACATTTTTTTTGGGGGGGGGGGGTGTTATATAGCAGAATGTGAAAAATATTGTTTTTTTTTTCAGAATTGTCGCTCTTTTTTTGTTTATAGCGCAAAAAGAAATTTAAAAAAATGCAGAGGTAATCAAATACCACCAAAAGAAAGCTCTATTTGTGGGAAAAAAAGGACACCAATTTTAGTTTGGTATAGCGTCGCATGATTGTGCAATTGTCAGTTAAAATAACGCAGTGCCGAATCGCAAAAAATGGCCTGGTCATTGGGGGGGGGGGGGGCTTCCGGTTCAAAAGTGGTTAAAAAAAACTTTTTACAGTTGAATGCCTTCTAGAATATAATGTTATCATTGCACATGGAAATTATATGTCCAAATTTAACCACTTGCCGACCAGTCACTGGGACTGTTCTGCGGCAAAGTGGCTCGATTCCGTCCAGCGACGTAGACCTACATAGCTGGACTCCTCCCCCTGTAGGCAGCGCTCGCGCGCCACCGGAGGCACGCTCCTGCTGTTTTCAGTCACAGCGGGAGTCGGGCCAGGGGAGGAGCGGCGATCGCCGCTGCTCTTCCCCCGATCGTCGGGGAATCTAGTTTGGAGATCCGCCCGCCTGTGTAAACACAAGCGGGCGGATTTCCTAAGTGACAAGGAGTGACAGATTGCAGGGTTCAGCATAGCTGAACATGCGATCTGTCCTTGTGTCACACAGTCACCCCCCCCACACACGTCAGTAAGCACCAGGCATACATTAACCCCTCCCTCTCCAATAAAATTAACCCCTTCCCTGCCAGTGTCATTCTTACAGTAACAGTGCATATTTATAGCACTGATTACTGCAGTAATGTCACTGGTACCCCCAAAAGTGTCAAAAATGTCAGTCAAGGGTCCAATCTGTCCGCCGCAATGTCTCAGTACCGCCAAAAAAATCGCAGATCGCCGCCATTACGCGTTAAAAAAAAACAACAAAAATGACAGAAATCTTTCCCTTTGTTAGTAAACGCGATAACTTTTGCGCAAACCAATCAAAATACACTTATTGTGATTTTTTTTTACCAAACAAAGGTAGCAGAAAACAAATTGGCCAAAAATTTAGATTTTTACATTTTTTGGGGGGGGGGGGGAATTTCATATAAAAAAAATGTTAAAAATATTGTTATTTTTTCAAAATAAACGCTCTTTCTTTGTTTATAGCGCAAAAAGTAAAAATCGCACAGGTGATCAAATACCACCAAAAGAAAGCTCTGTTTGTGGGGAAAAAAAGGCAGTAAATTTCGTTTGGGTACAGCGTCGAACGACCGTGCAATTGTCAGTTAAATTTGCACAGTGCCGAATCGCAAAAAGTGGCCTGGACGTAAGACAGCAAAATCCTCTGGTGGTAAAGTGGTTAAATTTCACTGAATAAATTGAATGCATTATTAGATGCACCCATCTATTACCCATAAAGGTATGCATATGGTCAGCAACAATAATCTGGGATCATGTGGCATTTCAATGTTCCCCACCCCCACTGCTGACACTAATCTGAACCACTGAAAACAGGACTTATTGAAGGTCTTGCCTGTATGCAGAATGGTGCATTGAGATTAATACAGGTGGTGGTGGGCACTAATGTTAGCACCAAACAAGCTATTTAACCACTTCAGCTCCGGAAGGTTTACCCCCCTCTTCATGACCAGGCCATTTTTTGCGATATGGCACTGCGTTACTTTAACTGACAATTGCGCGGTCGTGCGACGCTGCAACCAAATAAAATTTGATGTCCTTTTTTTCCCACAAACAGAGCTTTCTTTTGGTGGTATTTGATCACCTGTGCAATTTTATTTTTTGCGCTATAAACAAAAAGAGACCGACAATTTTGAACAAAAAAAACAATATTTTTTTTTTTCTGCTATAAAACACATCCAATAAATTTTTTTTTAAAAAATCACATTTCTTCATCAGTTTAGGCCAACATGTATTCTGCTACGTTATTTTTCGTAAACAAAATCTATAAACGATGGGATATATTTATGTAATTGTTTTTTTTTTTTTTACTAGTAATGGCGGCGAGCAGCGACTTATAGCAGGACTGCGATATTGTGGCAGAGAAATCGGACACTAAGCGACACTAATACAGTGATCAGTGCAAAAATATGTACTGTCACTGTAGTAATGACACTGACTGGGAAGGGGTTAACATCAGAAGGGGCGATAAACGGGTTAAATGTGTGCTTAGGGGGTATTTACTAACTGTGGGGGAGGGGTTTTTACTGTGGAAAGGCAGAGATCCGTGCTCCTGCTTAGCAGAAACACAGGATCACTACCTTCCCTACTGACAAAACGGCGATCTTCCATATTTATTTAGGCAGACCGCTGTTCTGCTTCTCTCTCGAACGGTAGCCAGGTGCCGGCAGACATCGAGTCTGCCAGGCCTGCTGATTGGCTCCTGCTGTGTCCAATCACAGTGGGAGCGGGTGGCCGGTGGCACCTGTGTGCGCCTCAGACCTGGAAGTGCAGAATCATGTACAGGTATGTGATTCTGCACAGAGGAGCTGCCGCCTCGCAGTAAATGTAAATGTGAGGTGGTTGGCAACAGTTTAAACTGTGCAGAATCCTTTCGGTGCTCACCAGTTCAGAAACAGTATCTCACAAAAGTGAGTACACCCCTCACATTTTTGTAAATATTTTATTATATCTTTTCATGTGACAACACTGAAGAAATGACACTTTGCTACAATGTAAAGTAGTGAGTGTACAGCTTGTGTAACAGTGTAAATTTGCTGTCCCCTCAAAATAACTCAACACACAGCCATTAATGTCTAAACCGCTGGCAACAAAAGTGAGTACACCCCTAAGTGAAAATGTCCAAATTGGGCCCAAAGTGTCAAAATTTTGTATAGCCACCATTATTTTCCAGCACTGCCTTAACCCTCTTGGGCATGGAGTTCACCAGAGCTTCACAGGTTGCAACTGAAGTCCTCTTCCACTCCTCCATGATGACATCACGGAGCTGGTGGATGTTAGAGACCTTGCGCTCCTCCACCTTCCATTTGAGGATGCCCCACAGATGCTCAATAGGGTTTAGGTCTGGAGACATGCTTGGCCAGTCCATCACCTTTATCCTCAGCTTCTTTAGCAAGGCAGTGGTCGTCTTGGAGATGTGTTTGGGGTCATTATCACGTATCTCCGAAGAGAGGGGATCATACTCTGCTTCAGTATGTCACAGTACATGTTGGCATTCATGGTTCCCTCAATGAACTGTAGCTCCCCAGTGACGGCAGCACTCATGCAGCCCCAGACAATGACACTCCCACCACCATGCTTGACTGTAGGGAAGACACATTTGTCTTTGTACTCCTCACCTGGTTACCACCACACACGCTTGACACCATCTGAACCAAATAAATTTATCTTGGTCTCATCAGACCACAGGACATGGTTCCAGTATTTCAAGTCCTTAGTCTGCTTGTCTTCAGCAAACTGTTTGCAGGCTTTCTTGTGCATCATCTTTAGAAGAGGCTTCCTTCTGGGACGACAGCCATGCAGACCATTTTGATGCAGTGTGCTGCGTATGGTCTGAGCACTGACAGGCTGACCCCCCCCCCCACCCCTTCAACCTCTGCAGCAATGCTGGCAGCACTCATACGTCAATTTCCCAAAGACAACCTCTGGATATGACGCTGAGCACGGCACTCAACTTCTTTAGTCGACCATGGCGAGGCCTGTTCTGATTGGAACCTGTCCTGTCAAACCTCTGTATGGTCTTGGCCACCGTGCTGCAGCTCAGTTTCAGGATCTTGGTAATCTTCTTATAGCCTAGGCCATCTTTATGTAGAGCAACAATAATTTTTTTCAGATACTCAGAGAGTTCTTTGCCATGAGGTGCCATGTTTAGCTTCCAGGGACCAGTATGAGAGAGTGAGAGCAGGCAGGTGTCATCTTCTATTTTTGTTCTCATACTCTTCCTGTTTCAATGTGTTGTGTTCTTCCAAAAAAAAAAAAAAACACAAGTTGAAGAATAGTGTGGATTTTGGCGGGAAATGGGTACCATAGACCAGATCTACATCCTTTGACAAATCTTGGAGAACTGCTATTTATAATTCTTTTATGTATATCAGCTTATGTCCTCTGGGAATTCTCCCCAACGTCTTCCATTAAAAAGGTATTTTCACCCACAGAAATGCCCCTAACTAAATATTTTGTAACTTCTGGAGCAGCCATTCTCAACAAGGTTCCCTTTGACTAAGATCATTAAAGGTTCATGTGCCATTAAAGTTCATGTGCGTGTAAAGATAGGTATCCCAATACTTTTGGCAATATACTGTAGCGTATATACAGAGAGTAGCAGGATCCTTTGTCAGCAAGGGAGTGACCCATCCTAGAAATGCTGTCAAACCTTCCAAGGCTTAGAAGAAGCATTAAGAAGTCCTGGATGATTCTTGCTCAGTGAGGAGCCATAGGATCACCCCTAAAGTCACAGGAACATTCAAGGCAACACCCAGAGGGTATCTTCCTGGGAGAATTAATGTCAGAGCCAAGCTGAGAGGAAGTTTTAGAGAATTCTCAGGAGACAGACTGTTGCCTGTACACCCCCTTCTTGATAGAGGGATCATTCCAGACCTGTTGCCATGGCTGAGAAGGCCCCTATGTAGACAACAAGTGCAGAATGGAAACATTTGTTTCGTTTCAGATACATTCATTATGTCACTAATTTTGTTTTGTTGATTTGTTTCGGTATTTGTTTAGTTTTGTTTCATTTAATTTCGCTTCATTTATTAATTTTCTACCGAATTTAAAATTTCCAAAATGATTCGAATTTGGATCGGTCGAATTATCGACCGATTCAAATTTTGTATGAAAGATAGCTGGTTGTTAAGGAGAGGGTCAGGGATCCAGCTGCCGCATCCTTAACAACTAATTGAGGGTAAGCCTAAAAGAGGCACTACTATAGCGCTTACTAAAGTAAAACTCTAGTGATGATCAGTGATTCGAAATTATAAATATATGACACATAAATAAATAATGTGTATAAAACATAAATAAATAAATAAATAAATAAATATATCAATGGGGTGAATACATATAGTGCATAAAGTGACAAGTGACTGGTAGTGCTCAAACACTCCAATAAATCAAATGATATGAAGTCCTTAAATGGTGATGATTGTCCAATAATATTCAAAGGTGCAAGTGCACAAATATACATCTGTATTTTCTATGATTTTTCACCGATTTCATGATTTCCCTTTAGGCATCCTGCAACCTGATATATGGCTTCTCTTTAATCCAGTGTAGTCAGATCAGGGATATATGGAGAAAGAGATAGGCTCCCAATAGTGTAGCAAAATTAATGTTTTATTATCCACCAATCGAGGATTAAAAGCCAAGGTAAGTAGTATAAAAACTGTGTAGGTAGGAATTCCACAAATGCCGGCTAACTGCTGTCAGCTAACAGACTGTGCGCCCTCTTTGCAGAGTATCGAGCAGTGCCGAGCCGAACTTCCGGTTTGCGTTCCACCTGACGTAATCACGCTGTGCATTACAGTCCTACGCGTTTTGTCACATCCGGTGACGTCTTCAGCTGTCAGCACCCCCCCTCCCCCCCAGATGTACACACATGAGCTTCCCCCCCTCCTGGATGCACACACGAGTCCCCCCCCCCCTCCTGGATGCACACACATGAGTTCCCTCCCCTCCTGGATGTACGCACAGGACCTCCCCATCTCCTGGATGTACACACAGGACCTCCCTCATCTCCTGGATGTACACACAGGACCCCCCCCCCATTTCCTGGATGTACACACAGGACCTCCCCCATCTCCTGGATGTCCACACAGGACCCCCCCCCCATCTCCTGGATGTACACACAGGACCTCCCCCATCTCCTGGATGTACACACAGGACCCCCCCCCCCCCATCTCCTGGATGTACACACAGGACCTCCCCCATCTCCTGGATGTACACACAGGACCCCCCCCCCCCCATCTCCTGGATGTACACACAGGACCTCCCCCATCTCCTGGATGTACACACAGGACCCCCCCCCCCCTCCTGTATGTACGCACAACTGCTATAAATAATATAATGTTGAATTTCACTAATTTCAAACAAGCATATTAGAAAATATATACAGACTGTGTGCATGAAGAGTTGAACATTCAAGAAGTGCCAGAAAAATGACAGTGCATGAAAAAGAAAGCTTAAAATGAAAAGGAACGCCAAGCTTCAAGACACTTGTGAGCAGCTATCTTCCCACTTACCATACAGCATTATAGGCCCATATGCAATATTGCTAAGGGGTCCACATCCTTTGATAAGTGCAAGCACAAAAGGGTGGTTGGCCCATTCCACTGCATGAGTTTGAGTTGTGAAGCACTTCAGCACTTTATTTGGATTAATTCTTTGGACTGTTCACCGAACACTTTCTATATATTTTTTAACCTGTCTTTGGACTTTTTGCTCATCATTTATTTCTATCACATTTATCAATTTCAATTTCTATCACATGTGTTTTAGGATTTGCTGTTTTGTGCTGTGTTTTATGATTAAGTAATATTTTTTTTTTACTTTCTGCTATGAAGCATAGCCAATCGAAAAAAAAAAAAATGTAAAAAAATCAAATTTCTTTATCAATTTAGGCTAATATGTATTCTGCTACATATTTTTGGATAAATAAAAATCCCAATAAACGTATATTGACTGGTTTGCGCAAAAGTTATAGCGTCTACAAGCTATGGGATATATACTAAAATATATATATATATATATATATATATATATATATATACATATACAGGGCTTTTTTTCTCACAAAATAGGTGCAGGAACCCCTTTCCAAGTCCCCCGTTTTCTTGGACCCTACCCACCTCCAAGCACCATTCCATGGTTCTACCCCCTACCTACCTCCCAGTACTTAGAGAATACAGAACCAAGTATCATTTAGTGGTGTAAGGTAATGTTATGGGAATATGGTAATTATAACAAGAAAAGCAGCAACAATATAGCCCCTCACCAGCAACAATAGATCTCTCTAACAACAATGGACAACTCGCAACAAAATTTCCCCCCTAGCAACAATAGACTCCCAGCAGCAACAACAGATTTCTCCGCAGCCAGCAACAATAGATTCCTCCCTCAACAGTAGATCTCTCCCAGCAACAACTGACCTCCCCAGCAATGCAGTATAAGACCCACCCCCAGCAACAGTAGGGGCCCCACCAGCAATCATGGACCTCCTCAGCAACAACAGACCCCCCTGCAGAAATAAATTGCCTCCAGCTGGAATAAATCCACCAGAAGACAGCATTAATAGACCCTGCAGCACACTCCAGCACCCCTTGCCATTACATTCAGTCAGTGCTGGAGGTGCCGGAACTGCGTTCCCCCACTTTCCCGTTGAAAAAAAGCCCTGTATATATATATATATATATATATATATATATATATATATATATATATATATATATATATATATATATATATTTTTTTTTTTTTTTTTTACACTAGTAATGGCGGCGAACAGTGACTTATAGCAGGACTGCGATATTGTGGTGGACATTCTGACACTTTTTGGGGACCAGTGACACTAATACAGGGATCAGTGCTAAAAAGATGCACTGTCAATGTACTAATGACACTGGCTGGGAGGGGGTTAATCATTGAGGGCTAAGTGTGTGCCTAGCCAGTGTTTTTGTGTACTATGTGTGCTGCATTCCTAAGGGGATGAGTGAGTTTGGAGTGGAGGAACTTGACTGGCCTGCTCAGAGTCCTGACCTCAACCCAATAAAACACCTTTAGGATGAATTTGAGCGGAGACCGTGAGCCAGGCCTTCTCGTCATACATCAGTGCCTGACCTCAGAAATGCGCTTCTGAAAGAACGGTCAAACATTCCCATAGACACACTCCTAAACCATGTGGACAGCCTTCCCAGAAGCTGTTATAGCTGCAAACTCAACTCAATATTGAACCCTATGGACTAAGACTGGGATACCATTAAAGTTCATGTGTGTAAAGGGTAGGCGTCCCAATACGTTTGACAACATTGTGTGTGTGTGTGTGTATATATATATATATATATATATATATATATATATATATATATTGTAACAGAACCTCGACCCACACTGTACTTGTGGTCTTCCATCAGTATACGGCTTCCTTGCAGTCATGAACATAAATATCAGATTTTCCCAGCCACCCCCATACAAAGCTAGCTAACAACTTAGCTTGCAATGGAATCACTCTTTATTGAACAGTCACACAAAATTTATATACAGCATGGACCTCCCTCTCCTGATCAGATTGCCCCACACAGGTCAGGGGTTGCCTGATTACATTATCATATGCTGATGAAATTGTATACAGAAATAGAATTAACATCTCTAAAGAACAACCAAAACAAACAGTATACTATTTCCACTCAGCAACTAACAGATGACAGTGATTCAATCAACCTGGGCCATTTAACTATCAGACTTTCCATCCTCGAGCTCCTGCAATACAATACACATTATCTCAATACACAGACAATAGGGAGAGCCCGTCTGACATTGAAGGACATAAACAGAAACCAATGTGATTAGCTCTTTCAATGAACATGTTCAGAATCAAACAGGAATAGTCTTCACATATTTCTCGAGATACATGGCTGACAAATATTACTGTCCTACTTGAAGCAATCCAAACCATTAAATATCTGTCTTTCGCTCCCAGTGACGGTGAGTACTGTCACATATTTCACATATATACATATATATATATATATATATATATATATATATATATATAAATATATGACACAAAAGAGGAAGAAAGGAAGGAAAAAGGAGAGAAAGAAGAATTTTTAAAAGGCGAGACACACCCTACCATACAACCCAACTGACAGGGCACTGGGGGCATAATGTCAATGGTATGGACGCGGTTCCAAGGATACCAGATCATGTAGCATTTTTTATTTTTTTACGTTGGGCAAGCAGAAGTTATTGAAGGGGTTAACAGAGAGGGGTGGTGGACACTGAGCAGTTTGTTAGGTGAATGGGTCTGACAGCTGCATTCATAATGCACTGAAAGTATCCGCACCTTCCTAAGCACCCGCTCTGTGACCCCCTCTGACAATCAAATAAAACTAACTGCTCAATAAAAAGTTTAGGGAAAACACAAATCTAATGTAACCAGTTCACATGAAACATCCAGACAAGGTTGTATAAATCGCGTGCAGATATAGCAGCTCATTGGTATCGTGGTCACATGTTGGGCTTGCTATCTAAATAGCACAGATTTTTTGATTATATTATCTACCAAATAATGTTTATAATAAATTTGATATCTGTTTTGGGCACCCTGTGGATTGCGGATTGATGTAATTGGGTGCGGGCCCATACAGTGGAAATATTTTGCAGATGGGAGTGTGTGATAAACTGAGAAACTGTTTCCCTTGGCTTTAGTATGTGTTTTTCAATATACACATATATAATTTTCAGTTTTCTAGGCTAAATTCAGATGGACTTAATTTTTCCAGTACTTTTCATTCAATCTCTTACTAGTTTTCTCCTAAAAATGTTTCATTTACAACATACGAACATACATAGGACATGCAATTTTTATTTTACTGCAAAGTGGTTATAGATCCTGTAGTCTCTTCTGCTGGCCATTATATCTCTACTGTATTTGTCCTTCATGTCCTTCAATATGAATAGAGGAAGCCATGTTTGAAATCCAGTCCTGGTTACAACCATGGCTTCCTCCATAAATACAGTGCACTGAGTGAGCAAAATTATATTATATTCACAGGATTAGCAGGTGAAAATGGTAGTAGAACTAAAGGTAAAACTTTTTTCATTTTTGGTTAACGTAAGGGAGGGTTATAACCTGTAGCACCCTCTAGTGATGGTGAACCTTGGCACCCCCGATGTTTTGGAACTACAACAATTTAATTCCAAAACATCTGGGGTGCCAAGGTTTGCCATAACTGTTCTAATGTGTGCTAGATGTAAGGTTTTATAGTGTAGGTTTCTTAGTGTAGGAAACTTTAGTTTGGCTCAGGGCTAAGCCTGAGCTGTAAATCTTGGTCAGGGTTCAGAGAGTCAGGGCTGATTGACTCATCTTGACAGCTCCTCTGGTTCCTCCTCCTGGTCTGGAAGGTTGTAGAAACTTCTAGAGCTGGTGGGTGGAGGTGAGGAGGGGTTGGTTGGAATATTTATAAGGGCATTATAGCCAATCCCCACTAAAGGGCTGGCAGGGGGTAAGGCTTACCTCATAAATAGGCATGAGCCTTGCCAGCAGGGGCAGTCGGGTGGAAGATGGAGATATAGTGCTGTGGAGGCCCTCTAGAAACCCCCTACTCTTGAGGTGGGGGGTGACCTTGGGGTTGGGTGCTGAAGGATTCCTGCTAAAACACAGAGGAGGAAGTCTTCCTGGAGGCACGGGAGCAAGTGTGAGGACAATGTTTGTACAGCAGCACTACTGGGGACTTCCAAGGGGGAGACTGTCACACGTAGCCAGTTCTCCCTGAAGACCATGTTGTGCCAAGTCTTTCTTCATACCTTCCCTGGGAGATCTCCTGCAGATTTAGCTGGGTGGGCTGGTGAGAGTTAAGCTGGCCATACACTATACAATTTTCTTATTCAATTTCCTTTAGATTTAACTTCAACTATGTAGTGCAAGGGCCGGCCTGATTGCTTACAAATTGAAAGTGTTTAGGTTTGACCTTATATTGTATGGTTTTGTTAAATCTAAAGGTAAGTTGAACAAGAAAATTGTATAGTGCATGGCCAGCCTTAGTCTGGATGACTGTGGAGGAAAGTTAGCCTGGAGGGCTAGTGAAAGGACAGCTGGAACCAGATGGGTTGGCAGTGTCTGAAGAGGTGGTGCTGGGACCAGAAGCCACAGGAGGAGTTATACAAGATGATCACTGTAATCTGCTACACAACAAGGGGGTTTGAGTTCCTGCCTGCAAAGGGCCATTGCTAAATCTGACTGTTCCTGTCAGATCCACAAACAGTGATTCAGCTGGAACTGCAAGCAAGTAAAGTGCTGGAGGAGTATCAAGGAGGCTGTATATAGATTGTATATAGACTGTGTATAGGGAGATGTCCCTGAAGATGTTTCCAAGCTTGTTGCTGAAGTCAAGTGGGCATCCCATAACTTCCCATCCCCATCCAAGTTATTTACCCTCAATAAACCACAAAAACAAAGTTACAGACTGTTCTCTGACTCTGAGTGCCTGTTGAAAATTTGGTGTGCTTGACGGTGCTGCTCCTTAGGGGGTGCGCTACAAACCCCTGTCAGGTAGCACGGGGGGGGGTGTCAGATGTAGATACCGAAATTACATTGGTAAACAAGTTGTAAACCACCACACATACTACAGAAAAATGATATCCTCATAAAGTTCAAAGCAAGGCATAAAAATACATGAGAGTTGGGCACAACACTGGGCATGCATCATGGTGACCATCCTGCACAGAGGATCTAGTACTATTTGCTAGCTGGGCGGTAGAGAGGTGTGAAAGTGCTTTGGTTTGAGTATCATGTGTAGGGCTTCTATTGGCACAACACTGAACAACCAGTGTAACACATGTAATCGCTCTCATGTACAAAGTGGAGGATTCTGTAGTCGATCAGAAAGCCAATCAACCCTAAACATCGATTACCAACCGTGGAGAAGAAACAATTGGAAAAGAAGGCTTAAAGCCTCCAGCATCCTGTGTAAAAGTATATGTAGCACCCTCCTAGGTAGGTGTTAGGTAAAGCATTTATTGCTCCTGCTGCTTATTAGGGGAGCCTGATCTATAAGGTTGCCTGTTACATGTTTCCAGGTGGGATTCACTGGGTCTGAGGGAGTGTCCCCGCTGCATCCAATGAGGGAGCTTGTTGGACAGTGGAGGAAACCTAGCCAGTGACACATCATGTTTTATGGCAGTCCCAGTGGGAGGGTATTCCTACAATGCATCCTGGGATTGATCATAAATACGGAGGGGACATGTGACAGGGCGTCTTTGGGGGGAAGCAAAGTCCCAGGAGGAGGTGGACAGCTGTCTCTCCTCCTGCAGTGTGTGAGGTAGGTGGTCTTAGGCGGTCAGCATAGTAAACCAGGTGTGGAGCTGAGCTGCAGAGGATCCGGTGTAGCTGACAGTGGAGCTGCTGGCAGAGTCTCTTGGGAAAAATAGTGTCCATGAGTACTGAGGGACCTGCCAAAGGGTCTGGCCTAGGAAGGGGGATCACTCTAGTGAAGTCAGGGGATCAAGGAGCTAGGTCACATGGAGAGTAGGACAGTAAAGGGGGTGCCATGTACAAAACCCTGAAGAAAAGGAACAAATGGGGGTGCCAGGAAGGGCCCTGAAGTATGTTCTGCAGTACAGTACAGCTTATCTAAAGTGGTTCATTTTTCCCTACTTCACCGCTATTGCCAAGGTGCGGCATTCAAGTACAGTTGAACGTCCCAGCAAATTGTGCATCGTTTATTCAAGCAGGAGTATCCCACTCATTCCCTTCTCCTATCCAAGTTCTCAATAAAACCACAAAAAAGTGCCTAGACTGTTTCCTGACTAAGCCAAAACACTTTGAAAAATGCTGAATTGTCATGCTGTTGCTAATGGTAACCCAGGGTAACCCGTATCCAGCAGCTCCCAAAAGAGTAGTGCTACATATACAATGCCACTATTTATCTGCAAGAAAGCAACTCGGAAATAGCTAAGGGGTGGGGCCACCCGATGACGTCATCTGGTGGCACCTGTGACGCCGGCAGTGCAGCATGCACCGGTCGATGACATCACAGGGGGCGGTGCCACCAGGTGACACCACCGGGTGGCCCCGCTCCTTAGCTATTTAGGAAATATCACACAGCAGAGCAGGCAGACGCTAGAAGCATTTGTTGTGTGTGGAGCTTTTTTCTTCTTGGCCTCCAGGCATCGTTATTGACGATGGATCTACATTGGAGGACATTGACTTTAATTTTTTTAATAAAGGACTTGTACTGTCTTTATTCACTTTTACACTTTTTTGTGAATAGGTAGGGGTACTATGTACCCCATACTCATTTACAGCTGAGATCTGGGGTTCCAGATTCCGATAAGCTCTCCTCGCACAGACCCCCACAACCACAGCCCAGGGTTGTGGGGAAGAGGCCCTTGTCCCCATCAACAGAGCCCCACTGCCCCAAAGACCCCCCCACCATGTTGAGGGCATGTGACCTGGTATGGTTAAGGAGGGGGGGGGGCGTTCGTTTGTCCCCTCCATTTCCTGACCTGCAGGGTTGCATGCCTGGATAAGGGTCTGGTATGGATTTGGGGGGACCCCACCCCATTTTTTTCTTTTTTTTTTAATTTGGCATGGGGTTACACTCCAAATCCATACCAAACCTTAAGAGCCTAGTATGGATTAGGGAGTCTCATGCCCTTTTTTTCACATTTTTTTTGCCAGCTATTTATTTTTTTACATTCAGTTGTCAGCGGGGAACTTGACTCACCGGTTGTTAAGGACTAGGCTGCCCGCTTCCCTGCCCGCTTCTTAGCAACCAGCTATACACAGTGTGTTAAAGTAAAAAAAAAAAAAAAAAAAAACGCAAAACGCATCTAAAAAAGCTTAAAGAAACATGTTTCTGGTGTGGCTCCACTGAATTCTATTACATGCAAAACGCAATCTGCCGTGGGAAAAAAAAGTCCCCAACCCTTTTCAAAAACGGACAGGCTGAAAAAGCATCAATGTGTACATGTACCATAGGAAACTATGTTAAATGGACTGTAGTGCCTTTATGCTAATTGAAAAATGCACAAAAAAAAATGCATAAGTGTGAACATACGGTAAAGGTGCTTCTGGAGTCCAAGCTTGGCGTTTCATCATTGCATCCTTTTCTTCTTCCTCGACTGCACCCCCAGACTGGTTAGGCGCAAAGACCTATTCTCAGGCCACTTTCTGTTTTGAATGTTATAATTGTTTGATCTTGATGGATAATCATTCTCTATATTAGACACTTGTATTTGTTTGATATGCATTACCTAAAAATATTTTTGGAAACGAAAAATTGAAAAAAAAAAATATTAAAAATATTTTTTTGTTTTTTTACTTACCTTATCTGTGCAGTTGGTTTTGCACAGAGCAGCTCTAAATCCTTCTCTTCTCAGATCACTTGTTGGCGCTCCTGGCCCCTCCTTCCTGCCAAGCGTCCCCAAAGCAAGCAGCTTGCAATGGGGGCACTCAAGCAGGCTCGCTCCCGAGCTTTGGCTCTTAGTATCCATTCACATACAGAGCCATGGCTTGGCCCTGCCCCCCCTCTCTCGCTGCATTGGTTCACTGTTTGTGATTGACAGCAGCGGGAGCCAATGGCTCCTACTGCTGTCTCAGTCAATGAGGAGGGAGAGTCCCCGGAGAACCTGGGCTCTTGTACATCACTGGATTGAGATGGGGTTCAGGTACGTATTGGGAGGGGCTGGGGAGGTGGGGAGGTGCTGCACAGAGAAGGTTTTTTTACCTTCATGCATAGAATGTATTAAGGTAAATAACCTTGAGGCTTTAGAACTACTTGAAACTGCCCTCCTGCATTGTATTTGAATTAGTCTGTGTGGGGACAGAGCCCCTGTGAGACTCTCCAAAAAGTCTTAAAATCAGTCATGACACGTTCTTCTCCCTAGAAACATCTAAAAACGTAAGAAATATTTTTTTTATTATTTTTTTTTAGGTATGCAGTGTGAGTGGGAACACATAACAAACATTACAGTGCAAAAGTGGAAATACGCTTTAACTGCTTCCGGACCACCCCCACATACTTTTACTGTGTCAGGGTGGTCTGTTAGCTCGAAATCACGTACAGGTACATTGCGGCTTCTTCCTGGGTCTGGGGCACGCACATGCGCCGCTGGCGACCCCCTCCCACTATGATTGGACACAGCAGGATTTAATCAGCTGGTCCGGCGGACCCAATGCTCGCTGGCATCCAGCAATCTCTCCTAAGAGAGGCAGAACCGCGGTCAGCCTATGTACACAAGGAAGACCACCATTCTGTCAGAGGGGAAGATGAAGATCCTGTGTTTCTGCTAAGCAGGAACACAGATCTCTGTCTTCCCCCAGTCAAAGCACCCCCCACACAGCAAGCACTCCCAAGGAACGCATTTAACCCTTTGATCGCCCCTGATGTTAACCCCTTCCCTGCCAGTGTCATTAGTACAGTGACAGTGCATACTTTTTAGCACTGATTACTGTATTACTGGTGTCACTGGTCCCCACAAATGTGTCAGTTAGTTTCAGATTTGTCCCCTGCAATGCCGCAGTCCTGCTAAAAGTTGCTGATCACAAAACGTTGGTGCAAAGCACCAGTTCCCTGCGCTCTGAGTTGTGCGATCCTCTATCCACCTCAGCTGCAGTCTTGCAGCTGTTGAGAGCTAGCGACATGGCAACACGGGATAGCTTCGGCCTTGCAGCCCCTTACATGCCAGGGTAGTCTGGGACCACTGAAAATGACAAACAAACACAAGGGCGCACCGGCCTAGGGCATTATCCTTTAAAAGATTTATTAACCACTTGCCGACCGCCGCACGACTATTTACTGCGGCGGTCAGCCCCGTACAGGCAAAGTGACGTAGTACTACGTCACTAACCTGTGAGCCTCTAGGGGGCGAGCGCGCGCCACCGCTCGTTCCCTAACATTTTTTTTGTGGGAATTTCATATAAAAAAATGTGAAAAATATAGTTATTTTTTCAAAATTTACGCTCTTTTTTTGTTTATAGCGCAAAAAGTAAAGATCGCACAGGTGATCAAATACCACCAAAAGAAAGCTCTGTTTGTGGGAAAAAAAGGACGTCAATTTCATTTGGGTACAGCTTCGCACGACCGTGCAATTGTCCGTTAAAGTCACGCAGTGCCGAATCGCAAAAAATGGCCTGGTCATTAGGGGGTAAATTAATTGCACTAGTGTAAACATAGACTTAGTGTGGTTCCCTATACTATGATGATTGTAGACTATGAGCAGAGACCCCCCGAGCACTTCCAGCTACTCTGATAGTCCCCCCCCCCCCAGTTAAAGTCACGCAGTGCCGAATCGCAAAATAGGGCCTGGTCTTTGAGCAGCTTAATCTTTCGGGGCTTAAGTGGTTAAATAAAAAGTGTAAAAATACTCACAAACGAGTTCTTGATAAAAGCATATCAAACATGGTACGCAATCTTCAGCATCGAAATCCAAGGGTGTACTGTCCCTTGAAGCTGTAAAGTCTTACGCGTTTCAAGGCTTCCTCAGAGCCTAAATGGCATGTCTAAGCCTTTGCTTTATATACTAGACAATGACTACTTGAACCAGGCACAATTGGAAGTGGACACTCCCCCACCAGGGCGTGTGCATGAGGTGCCCGCCCACAACTGTCAATCCATTTAGATAGGGTGCCGCCCCAAGAAAAAATAATAAATAAATAATAAATAAGTTGCTGATCGCTGTCATTACTAGCAAAAATAAATAAAAAAATAAAAACGCCATAAAAATATCCCATAGTTTGTAGACACAATAACTTTTGCGCAAACCAATCAATATACGCTTATTGGGATTTTTTTTTTTTTTTTTACCAGAAACATGAAACAGAATACATTTTAGCCTAAATTGATGAAGAAATTCGATTTTTTACAATTTTTATAGCAGCAAGTAAATAATATTGGGTCTTTTTAAAAAAAAGTTTTTTTGTTTATAGCGCAAAAAATAGAAACCGCAGAGGCGCTATTTGTGGGGAAAAAAAAGAACATCAATTTTGTTTGGGTACAGTGTCGCACGACCGCGCAGTTGTCAGTTAAAGTATTGCAGTGGCAAATTGCAAAAAAATGCTCTGGTCTGGAAGTGGGCGAAACCTTCCGGGGCTGAACTGGTTAAGGGAGGGTGAGTGATACAAAATTCTGGAGTTGGGCTTTAGGCCAATTTTGATCTTATCAACTATCGCAGACAATATCATCAATGAACTCCCATTTTTCATGAATGAGGTAATTAGAAAGAGTCATTAGAAATGAAGCTATGACACCTATAATGTAAATATTCAGCATGCCAGAGAAGTGATTGAACCATTGTGGGTTTGGTAATGCTGCAATTACAATGGATTGTGCACGATGACACAAGGAACAGACATTGTTGAAAGATATCATCATTGAAAAATGAATTACATAAATCCCACACAGGCCCTGATGTGGTTTATACACTGCCTGGCCAAAAAAAAAAGTCCTCACCTAGAATAAGGTGACCACATTTTTTTAATGAAATTCGGGGACATATTTTTTTTTTTTTTTTTCATTGGCAAATGGCACAGGACTGCATAATACACAGATCGCTGGGTACAGGACTGCATAATACACAGAGCGCTGGGCACAGGACTGCATAATACACAGAGCGCTGGGCACAGGACTGCATAATACACAGAGCGCTGGGCACAGGACTGCATAATACACAGAGCACTGGGCATAGGACTACATAATACACAGAGCGCTGGGCACAGGACTGCATAATACACAGAGCGCTGGGCACAGGACTGCATAATACACAGAGCACTGGGCACAGGACTGCATAATACACAGAGCGCTGGGCATAGGACTGCATAATACACAGAGCGCTGGGCACAGGACTGCATAATACACAGAGCACTGGGGACAGGACTGCATAATACACAGAGCGCTGGGCACAGGACTGCATAATACACAGAGCACTGGGCATAGGACTACATAATACACAGAGCGCTGGGCACAGGACTGCATAATACACAGAGCGCTGGGCACAGGTCTACATAATACACAGAGCGCTGAGCACAGGACTGCATAATACACAGAGCACTGGGCACAGAACTGCATAATACACAGAGCACTGGGCACAGAACTGCATAATACACAGAGCACTGGGCACAGAACTGCATAATACACAGAGCGCTGGGTACAGGACTACATGATACACAGAGCACTGGACACAGGACTGCATAATACACAGAGCACTGGGCACAGAACTGCATAATACACAGAGCACTGGGCACAGAACTGCATAATACACAGAGCACTGGGCACAGAACTGCATAATACACAGAGCACTGGACACAAGACTGCATAATACACAGAGCGCTGGGCACAGGACTACATAATACACAGAGCACTGGGCACAAGACTACATAATATACAGGAGGGTGTTAGGCATAGAGTGCAGGGTTCAGAGATTTGCTATGCAGAGAGAACACTTCTGCCCCCACATCCATAGATCACCTCTGCACCCTTCTCTCACAGGTTATCTCTGCAGCCACCAGTGTTGGGGGTAACGAGTTTCAAAGTAACTGATTACAGTAACTACATTACTTTTTTTGGTAATGAAGTAATGTAACTAGTTACAATACTAATATTGGTAACTACACTACTTTACTAGGCTATAGGAACGCGCTTTCCTGCGTTACCCAAGCCGTGCCATACAATCGTTATTTCGAAGAATAGAGAGGGATGAAGTTTATGACTTTTTGTTGCACTTTATGTTTTATTCTGTTTTTTCAGGTTTTGTTCTCCTGTTTCCCAAAGCCTGTGTTTATACAACAAACTCTATGCAGAAAGAGTGTCATGCATCTTCTTCTACACGGTCAATTAAGAAAGAGGAAAGTAAAGTAATAAGTAGTGAAGTTACTTTTCAAATGCAGTAACTAGTAAAGTAATCTCATTACAATTTACAGAAGTAATTAGTAACTAGTTACATTTTTTGAATAACTACCTCAACACTGGCAGCCACCTCTTAGCCCTTCCGCCACAATAGCTAAATCCTCTGTCTCTCCATGCAGCTGCATCAGCTCTGACCCCTGCACCCCCACTGCCCTCCCCTGTGTACAGACAGACTCTCCCCCTGCGCTCCGAATCACATGCAATTTCTTTCATCGCATATATGTGAACCGGCTCTTAACCACTTAAAGCGGTTGTAAACCCTATACAAAAAAAAAAAAAAGAAAACCTGCAAGACAAAGGCATAATGAGCTAGTATGCATTGCATACTAGCCCATTATGTGTAACTTACCTTAAAACGAAGCCCCGACACGGACCCCCGGACATCGATGCGGGCGCTGCCATGATCCCTCGTCGTCTCTTCCGGGTTCGGCGGCTCCGGCGCGCTGATTGGCCGGAAGAATCGGCTCCAGCGCGCTGATTGGCCGGAGCCGCGATGACCTCACTCCCTGCATGCGCGCGGGAGTGATTTTTCCGGCAAGCTCCCGGCAACTTAATTGAAGGTCCCCCCGGACCTTCAGAGCGCATGCGCCGCTCGCGCGAGCGGCTGCATGCACTGTAAATATCTCCTAAACCATGCCGGTTTAGGAGATATTATTTGTACCTACAGGTAAGCCTTATTATAGGCTTACCTGTAGGTAAAAGTGTCAAAAAGCGGGATACTACCGCTTTAAGGACCAGCCCCATGTTGTTTACAAGTTAAAATCAGTATTTTTCAGTACATAGAATGAAATTTCTCCTCTGGGTGGGATTTTAAGGGCAATAAATCCCACCCAAATTAGTTTAAAAAAATGTTTTCCAAAATTTTTTTTTTTGAAAATCTTTTTATTAAAATTTTATTGAACAAATAATAGAATACAAAAAGAAGACATGTATTTAAAAAGTTAGAGCAAACAAGAAGCTCTTAATACAGACAATGTTATAATAACCAATATGAACACAGTAGACCCCATATGGAGGGAGAACCCAACGCGTTTTCGAATATGGTATGAACTTGTAGTTCTATTCTTCATCAGGGAAAATCGCCCCCACCTCTATTATAGAGAATAACAATAGTTGTGCAGTTTGTATACCTTCATCTCTAGATTGGAAATCACATTGCATACATATATAAATGCTACATCACCACTGACCACAGGGGGAAGAGTCCAGGGGCATCTTTCCTCCAATAAAAACAACTTCATTGCTTTGCCAAAGAATATGGAAAGGGGTATATCCAAAGGGTCCTAAACGCCATCAGCCGGACTGTCATCATCTCCCTGTAGGACCGCGGAATAGGTAACACATTTCCATAAAAGAATTCGGTGCCCTTTATGTATAAAAAAGAGTAAATTAAATTAACATAAGTAAGCATCTAATCTTCCAGATGTGTGAAAATTGAACACATCCACGGGAGAGGTGCACACTTATATCAAATAATTCTTGTTAAAAGAAAAAACACGTATATGTATTCAAACAGTGGAGGGAAATGAAAAAATGTCAGCCACATAAATCCCCATGAAGAGATATAAATACACTGTGGGCAGTCTGTAAGTGGTTAAAGCAGAACTTTACCCTTATGCCCCTTTCATACGGAGCAGATCCACTCACTGTGCAGAGACAGAACTGTCATGCTCATCTTTATGGGGAAATCAGATGAAAACAGACATCAGATCGCATGCCAAATGGATGTCTGCTGACATCCGCCTCCCCATAGAGGACAATGGGTGGCCCGACCGGGTCCACCTGAAAAATGGACAGGTGGGCCTGATCGGTCCGATTGTGTGAAAGGGGCCTAAAGGGAAAGTTCCACTGTATGTGCTCCTCCCCTCCTCTTCTTCTATTGCTGGAACTTTACCTGCTCCCACTTTCAGTTGGATCGCCATGGCGATCCACCGGAAGTTCTCCTCCTCCTCTCCACCCGCAACCTTCTGGGACACATCACAGGTCTTAGATGGCTGTGGGACCATTTACAAAGCCCAGCATGGCTTGCACATGCACAGTGGGCAGCCCTCTGTAAAGCCACAAATAAACATGCCAGCATTAGGAACCTGAAGACTGCAAAAGAACCGGTTTGGTTGAGGATGGCGCTGGACCCCTTGACATTTTTAGCACTGATTACAGTAGTAATGTCACTGGTCCCCCCAAAAGTGTCAAAAATGTCAGTTAGGGGTCCGATCTGTCCACCGCAATGTCGCAGCCCCACTAAAATTCGATAAACACCACCATTAAGTACCAGAATACAAATTGGCCTCAAAGGATGAAAAAATTAGATTTTTAATGTTTTTTTCATTGGGAATGTAATATAGCAGAAAGTGACAAATATTGTTTTTTATTTTTTTCAGAATTGTCGCTCTTTTTTTGTTTACAGCTGAAAAAATAAAAATCACACAGGTGATCAAATACCACATAAAGAACCACCACGTTGACTATCTCCTGAGGAAGCGCTGATGCGCGAAACATGTAGGAACCTTGACAAGTGTCAACCACTGGATCCACAGTGCTGATGTTGTATCATCTAGTTTTACCATAGGTGTCATTTTTATTTGTTGTGAAAACATCTGTTGAGTATATTTTTGATTATAAACATCAAAATATTTAGAGCCCATTCACATTAGCGCGACTTGTCAGGCGACTTGTCAGGCGACTTGTCAGCCTGACAAGTCGCGCTCGGTCGCGGTCCATTGATTAGTACAGGAGCCGTTCTAATAGGAGCGACACAAGTTGCTCCGACTTAGAAAAAGGGTCCTGTACTACTTTGGGGGCGACCTGGAGGCGACTTACATAGACTTCCATTATGTGAAGTCTCTGCAAGTCGCGCCGAAGTCGCGGTGCACAGCGGTGCACGCGACTTCATTGGTCGCCCCCCAAAGTCGTGTCATGCTAGTCTGAATGGGCTCTTAATGTTATCCAGGGCCGTAAGCATATTGGGAAGGGCATTATCTATTTATATATTTGTATACAATTTTATTTGTGTATGTATAGGAGTTTTTTGGGTTCAATGGTTTTTATTGAAAATTTTACAAAGAACAAGAAAAAAATACAAGAACATAACAAACTGTAGCACATTTTTCCCCCCAATCGTCCTTCAAGTATGGAAGAAAGTAAACAGCAGAAAACATTTGTGGTCCGCTAGTTCCTAGACCCTAGTACGTATTCATCATTTACACTGAGACATCATGAGAGTTATGCAAGCTACTTAATACTAATCAAAATTAAGAATTGGTTTGATCACTAGGCTAACAGCAACGTTCAATGTTCACAAAAAGAAAATATAATAAGGCATCACTAACTTCCATTGTTGAACAAGAATCAGGTCACTTTGCTTCCTGCCGTACCTCATTACCAAGACAGGAAGTGCTGGCACATGTAAGTTCGGCAATTGGGAGTACCCAATAAGGATAACTATTAAGCAGTTGAGTAAGGAAAAGAAGGAAGAAGAAAGATAGAAGAAGAAGAAGAAAGTGGAGCCGACCCCCCACCCCGCACCCCACGTTCCCAGGGCCCATACAGCTGGCAACAAGCTTATGAGTTACCAGGTTGGTAACAAAGCCATGGCTCCCACACCATATCAAACATCTTAATTTTATCAATTAATATGGCAGACATGCATTCATTCACCAAAATCCAAGAGAGTTTATGCCTGAGCTGGTCGAATGGCAGGACAGAAGACCTCCAAGATCTTGCAATCGTAATTTTCTCAGCTGTAAATATAAAAGTGATTCATCGTCTCTGGGCCCACCATGAGACCCAATAAGGCCTGCTCTGGGGATTTAGTTAAATTAATTTGGGTTAATGTGTAAATAAAATGATACACCCTTATCCAATAGCGTCGTACCTTGTGGCATTGCCACCAGATATGGTATATCGTTCCTTCCTGACCACAACCACGAAAGCACAATGGGGACGCCCCAGGTACATAAGTAGCTAGCCACGCCGGCACCATATACCACCGCAGAAGCACTTCATAGTTTGCCTCTATAATGGAAGTGTTAATTAACGATCTTGAAGCATCCTGAGCCATAAGTTGCCAGTCGCCCAGCTAAATGTTGTCCTGTATATCTGCCTCCCACTGCACCATATATATATATTCAAAAAAAATCCCCAATGGTGTGGGACTGTGAATGCCACTAGACACTGTCTAGTGTCTAGTGGCATTCACAGTCCCACACCATTGGGGATTTTTTTTGTATATATACTGATCAGGGATGATGGCCACTAGCACTGGGTACTAGGTGTTGGGATTATCGCTTCTTCACTGCACCATATAGGTCAACTTTGCAGAAGAGTCCATCAATATATTATATATTTCAGATATGTGGCTTTTTGACTTATCGAACTTCTGACAAAAAAATTCCATGGGGGACATTGTGACTAAATCAGAGTGCTGTGACAGGGTGCGCAAGAAATGCGTGATTCGAGTAAAGCGGAAGGATTCAGACAAAGGCATGGCATATTTCTCAATTAACTTCTATCTTGTTAAGATACCCCTATGATCGCAAAAATCCGCTATGCGTATGAGACCTTTGTTGGTCAACCATGAAAATGCTCTGGGGGAGAGGCCCGGGGGGAACTCGCTGTTATAGAGTATAGGAGCCAAGGGGGTTTGAGGCGATTTGAAGTTGTGAGATTTTGATAGTCTATCCCAGACGGCCAGTGAATGAGATAGGGCCGGGCATAGAATTGGGGGACGTTCCCTTGGTGGAAGCCATAGAATATGAGAAACCAGTTTGTTAAGGACTGAGCATGCCTCCAACTGCATCCAAATAATAGGGGATTGGGTAGAGTGAAACTTTGTCAATTGGGCCAATTGTGCAGCGTTTGGTGTGCCATCAAAGTCCATATTTTTTTGTTCCCTTCTTTACGATTATTGAGATTTAGGACAAGGCATTGAGTATTATGCTGTGTCCATAGTACCACTCTACAGTGGCGTAGCGTTGGTTGTCAGCGCCCGGGGCAAGGTAAGTAATTTGCGCCCCCTACACAAATCTACTAGACCACTACACTGACACCTACACTGACCTAGCTGATCACTAAACAGACCTACCTTATTCCTACACAAACCTACCTGACCACTACACAGACACCTACACTGACCTACCTTATCCCTGCACTAACCAACCTGATCACTACACTGACCTACCTAATTTCTATACTGACACCTACACTGACCTACCTGAGCAATACACAGACCCAACTGATTCCTACACTGACCTACCTGACCACTACACAAACCTACCTGACAATTACACTGACCACTACAGAGACCTACCTGATTCCTACACTAAGGATGGCTGAGCAGGCTCCTAAATGGCAGCATGACACTGCACCCCCCCAGATTTTGCGCCCGGTGCGGCTGGCCCCCCCAGCACCCCCCACGCTACGCCACTGCCACTCTATGATGACACTCTATAATCTTGGTGTCCGGAAAGCTTTGTAAGTGGTAATCCTTTGATTACCATGGCTCAATGTGTGAATTGTCAAAATGATGAGGTAGGGATGTTAAAACGGCATTAAACGGGATAGACAGAGGGTGAAGGCCCCCATTCAAAAGTCTTCAGCCAGTAATTTTGAACCTCAGATTGTGAATTCTTCATTAATCCTCAGCAGACAGACAAATTCTCAGCAAAAGTCACTTGGCAGTAAATTTACTTTCTATTGTAGAAAAGATATTTGAGGAATTGGTTAAAGAACAAATATAATAGCATCTGCTAGAAGATAGTATCAAAAATAACATCCAGCAAGGATTTTAAAAAAGACCAAAGCTGCCAAACAATTCAACTTTCTTTTTCTGATGAAGTAAGCAAAAGCTTGAACAAAGGGGTGGCTGTGGATGCAGATACATTGGAACTCTCTATACACGGTTCCCCACAGATGGCGAATATGAATAGTAAAGTTTGTCTGTTCAGGAGATTTAGTCTATAGATGGATAGAAAACTGGCTTAAATGGTGAATTCAGACATGAATAATGGTTCCCACTCTGAATGGGTGAAAGCTGTAAGTGGTGTATCGCAAGATTCAGTTCTGGGACCGCTTCTTTTTAATCTGTTTATGCGTTACAATTGGGAGTTAAAGGGAGACTCCAGTCAAAAATGAAATTTCCCCTATTAATAGTATGTTAAATATCTTTATCTTTTGATATTATTCATTTTCTGCCTAGCTGCTTGTGTAGCTTAGAAAGTCTTATCTAAGCTGGACAAACAGCTTCTTCCTGTTCTTCACCGGCAGCGCTATCTCCTTTTATCTGAATCCTATAAACATTGTTGGTCTTTCTTAAGCTGGATACACACTATACAACTTTTCTTGTTAGATTTCCTTTAGATTTACCTTCAACTATGTAGTGCAAGGGCCTGCCTGATTGCATACAAATTGAAAGTGTTTAGATTTGACCTCATATTATATGGTTTTGGTACATCTAAAGGAAAAAATCTAAAGACAATTGTATGGATAATTGATCGCTCCCCGTAGAGAGAGAACGGTGGTCTGCTGTTGCAAACCGTTCTCTCAGGAATTATTACAGAGCGCCTGTGATCCTCCTATTTAGGAACACCAGTCTCTGCATTGCTTCCACAAGCCCATCCCCCTCACAGTTAGAAAGCACCCCTAGGCATGCACTTAACCCTTTGATCGCCCCTGGGTTAACCCCTTCCCTGCCAGTGTCATTAGTACACTAACAGTGCATATTTATAGCACTGATTACTGTAGTAATGTCACTGTTACCCCCAAAAGTGTAAAAAAGGTCAGTTAAGGGTCTAATCTGTCCGCCGCAATGTGGCAGTCCTGCTAAAAATCGCAGATCGCCACCATTAATAGTAAATTAATAGTAAAAAAATGAAAATAAAGAAAAATGACATAAATCTTTCCAGTAGTTAGTAGACGCAATAACTTTTGCGCAAACCAATAAAAATACGCTTATTGCGATTTTTTTTTTTTTTTTTGACAAAAATATGTAGCAGAATACAAATTCTGAAGTGGTTAATTAATTGCACTAGTGGAAACATAGACTTAGTGTGGTTCCCTGTACTATGATGATTTTAAACTGTGATCGGAGACCCCCGAGCACTTCCAGCTACTCTGATAGTCGCCCCCCCCCCCCCCCGTGTCCAGTTTCCTTGTCCTATGGGAGTCTTCATTCAAAGGCCAGCACAGCTATACTGTATCTGCGCCCTCCCCCCAGCACAGCTTTACTGTATATGTGCCCCTCCCCCCAGCACAGCTATATTGTATATGTGCCCCTCCCCCCCAGAACAGCTATACTGTATATGTGCCCCTCCTCCCCAGCACAGCTATACTGTATATGTGCCCCTCCCCCTGTGTACTGTGTGATTGTCTCTTTTTTTATTTCTTCATTTTCTCATGAATCAGGATGTACAATGCATCCTTACTGATGAGAGAACACTGGGCGGGAACCTATGTATAGCTCCTCCCATTCTGTATACGTCCGCTGGCTACACAGGAACAGTGCCCCTCCCTGGAAGTGATGTCACTAGCTTTCAGTAACCACACCCACTTGCTGTTCTTGGACTCAGCAGGAAGAGGAACTGAAGTCACGTGACAGCACTGAAAACTGCAAAATAAAGGGATTTTTTTCATTTTGACACATAAGGCCCCTTTCACACGAGCGATCCAATCCGCCTGTCAGTTTTTTAGGCAGATCTGATCGGATGCTCCATGCATCCCTATGGAGGGGCGGATGTCAGTGGAGACATGTCCGCTGACACCCGCTGCTATCCGATCCGATCCTGTCTGTGAAATCCAGACGGATGGAAACCCTATTTTCCATCTGTCTGGAGGATCGGATCAGATGGGATCGGATGAGAATGGACAGGCGGTCCGTTCTCATCCGATCTCCCCATAGAGGACAGCGGGGATCTGACAGCTCCATCTCTGCACACAGAGCAGAGACGGAGCTGTCATCTACCTGCTTAGCAGGGATCGGCAGATCGATCCCCCGCTGAGCAGAACGGACTCTGTCGGGCGCACCGCCCGTGTGAATGTAGCCTTAGGCTGTACTTCCACTTTAAGGTTTTAAAGCCCAGTTTATTTATTTGTTACAGGTACTTCTATAGTGCTGCCAATTTATGCAGCACTTTACATACTGTATATATGTTTCTATGTTTTCAGATGATACAAAACTATGCGGTGGAATATACTTCATGCAAGATGCCTCTAATATACAAGCTGTCCTGAGTGCACCATTTAATTGGTAGCTATGCGGTAAAGGAGGTTTAACCACTTGCCCACCGCCCAACGTGTATTTACTGCGGCAGGTTGGCTCTATTGCGTGAAATCACCTAACCTGTATGTCATTTCATGCAATAGCCAGAGGCCTGATCACGAGCTGATTGGACAGAGGGGGAGCCAATCAGCAGGTCTGGCGGACTCAATGGCCGTGATTGTTCCCGAGCGAGGCAGAACAGCGGTCTGCCTATGTAAACAAGGCAGATCCACATTCTGATAGGAGAGAAGATAGAGAGCTTGTGTTCCGGCTAAGCAGGAGGAACACAAATCTCTGTTTTCCCCCAGTCAGAGAAACCCCCACATAGGTAGTAAGCATTCCCTAGGGACAAAGTTAACCCTCTGATTGCCCCTGATGTTAACCCCTTTCCTGCCAGTGTAGTGCAAATTTTTAGAACTGATCACTGTAATGATGTCATTGGTCCCCAAAAAAGTTTCAAAAGTGTCAGTTAGGGGTCCGGTTTTTCCGCTGCAATGTCTCAGTCCTACTAAAAATGACTGATCGCCGCCATTACTATTAAAAAATAAATAAATAAATAAAAATGCCATAAAAATATCCCATAGTTTGTAGACGCGATAACTTTTGTGCAAACTAATCAATATACGCTTATTGGGATTTTTTTTTTTCTACCAAAAATATGTAGCAGAATACATATTGGCCTAAAATGATGAAGAAATTTGATTTTTTACATTGTTTTATTGGATATGTTTTATAGCAGAAAGTAAAAATTATTCTTATTCTTTATATTCTTGATTAGGATTACTCTTTATGCCCCTTGTTTTATTCATTCCATACCTGGACTCAGTTTTATGCATTTCTGTTGTATCTATTGTATGTGCATAATAATAATAATAATAATAATAAAATATTTTGAACCAAAAAAAAAAATATATAGTATTTTTGTTCAAATTCTTTCCAGTAGTTAGTAGACACAATAACTTTTGCGCAAACCAATAAAAATACGCTTATTGGGATTTTTTTTTTTTTTGACAAAAATATGTAGCAGAATACAAATTGGCCTACAAGGATGAAAAAAAATGATTTTTACATTTTTTATTTTACTATGAATGTTATATAGCAGAAAGTGAAAAATATTGTTTTTTTCAGAATTGTCGCTCTCTTTTTGTTTATAGTGCAAAAAATAAAAATCGCACAGGTGATCAAATACCACCAAAAGAAAGCTCCATTTATGGGGAAAAAAGGACTTCAATTTTATTTGGGTAAAGTGTCACAGGACCGCGCAATTGCCTGGTCATTAAGGGTGTAAAACCTTCGGGGGGGGGGGGGGGGGGGGCTGAAGTGGTTAATGTTTGCAAATATTAAGTTATGCACCTGGAGGCTAAACCATTCACTCAATATATAACCTAGGAGACGTAAAACTGGGTGAATCAATGACAGGGTAGGATTGGGGTGTCCTGTTAATCATGGACCTCATACCAGCATGCTTCTAGACCAAGCAAGATATGTTCATGCATAAACTCAAGACATAATCTTACCCCATACAAAGCATAACTAATACATCATCCTAAATATGCAGGTTTTTGTTCACGACCATAGTGTCATGTAATTAGAAACTGCAGAGAGGGGCAACTAAAAAAAAAAAAGACCTCACTGAAGGCCCCTTTCAGACGGGCTTTCCGATCCGGTCCATCTGTCAGTTTTTTCAGGCCTGATCGGATGCTCCATGCACCCCTATGGGGCAAGGGATGTCAGAGGTGACACCTCCGCTGACACCCGCTGCTATCCGATCCGATCCTGTCCGTGAAATCCAGACGGATGGAAACCCTATTTTCAATCCATCTGGAGGATCAGATAGGATCAGATGAAAATGGACAGGCAGTCCATTTTCGACCGATCTCCCATAGAGGAGAGCGGGGATCTGACTGGTCTGTCTTTGCAAAGTAAGCGCCTGCTCAGTGGGGATCAGTGGATTGATCCCCGCTGAGCAAAACGGAGTCCGCCGGGTGGAAAACCCTTGTTTCAGGCATTTTTTCTGGCTTTTTTTTGCAGGTGTTGGGAGGCAGGCATTGACATTTAACAAAAACGCTTGCAATCTGCCAAAATAAAAGCTCATGTACTTTTTTGAGCTTCAGGCGTTTTACTTCAGGCGACAAAACACTCAGATGTGAACAGGGGCCGTTGAAATGAATGGGATTTTGCTTGTTGGGCATTTTGAGACTTTAGAGATGAGCGTTTTATGAGCTAAAAATGCAAGGCCGTCTTTAATATTGATTGGACCCTGGGCAAACATTTTCTTTGGCCCTCCCGAATCCACTTATCCAATTTTTGCGAGCAGTGTGGGCTCAAGGGAAAGCTGCCTTGGGCCCCATAACAATGACTGGGCCTGGAACAGCTGCCCCTTTTTCCCTATGTTAAAGACGGCCCTGTAAAAAAGGCTCAGGTGTGAACAGGGCCTAAGGGTACATTCACATCTAGGCGTTGATATTTTTACAGACATTTTACAGGCGTTTTGTGCAGGCGTTTTTAGGTTGACAAATGACCAATGAAAAAAAAATAAAACCGCCTGTAATCTGCCAAAAAAGAAGTTCATGTACTTTTTTGAGCGACCAGCGTTTTGCTTAAGGTGACAGAATGCTCAGATGTGAACAGGGAAGTTGGAGGTGGACATAAGGGACAAAGAGTCCCTTCCGGACAGCATGATGGAACTGTCCTTTTTTGCGGATCTATCTGCTTACACTATGCATCAACAACAGCAACTTGCATCCATCACCAAACCGCTGTACAACCATCGCATTTCCTACAGATGGATCTGCCCTGCTAAACTTCTGGTCACGAAAGATAAATCAACATATGTCATCATGTCTCTGAAGGAAGGCCTACGCTACTTGAGAGACTGAAAAATTCTGGACCAAAACCAGACCACCTGCTCTGCGACTGCCACCTCCCACAGGAACCCTTCGGGAGAAGACTCTGGCTGACCCTGTCTTTACAGAATCATCTAGGTTCCATTAAGTTCTGGTGAGCTTCTGGCTCCATGTTCTTTTGTTTTCTATTTACCCCCGATGTCGTGCGGTAATGTAACGCCCAGATTCAACTGAATCGCCTTTTTTTAAGTTTTGAGTTTCACCAGCTCACTTTGTTCTCCTAAGAGGGTAGAACAGGCTCGATAGACACGTGCAGCACTTGTTGTTCTTATTCACTAGTTTTTCTGTTTAGTGTACCTGAGACTTCCTACTGCCAGGGTTTTTTTCAGCAGGAACGCAGGGGAACGCAGTTCCGGCACCTTCAGAACTTAATGTATGTAATGGCAAGGGGTGCTGGGGTGTGCTGGAGGGTCTATTGATGCTGGCTGCTAGGGTAAATCTATTGCTGCTGGAGGGGGATCTATATTTGCAGGAGGATCTATTGCTGCTGGGGAAATCTATTGTTGCTGGTGGGGGATCTCTTGTTACTGGGAGTGGATCTTATGTTACTGAGGGGTCAATTGTTGCTGGGGGGATCTATTCTTGCTGGGGATGGGTATAATGTTTCTGGGGTGTAGATCATTTCTAGGAGGGATGTACTGTTGAGGGAGGGGTCTATTGTTGCTGGTTGCTAGAGGGTCTATTGATGCTGGCTGCTGGGGAATTTATTGTTGCTGGAGGGGATTTATTTTTGCAGGAGGATCTATTGTTGCTGGGGAAGTCTATTGTTGCTGGTGGGGGATCTCTTGTTACTGGGAGTGGATCTTATGTTACTGAGGGGTCAATTGTTGCTGGGGGGATCTACTATTGAGGGAAGGGTCTGATGTTGCTGAATACTGGAGGGTCTAATGATGCTGGCTGCTGGGAGTCTGTTTTTGCTGAGGTGCTAGATCTATTTTACTATTTTTCTTGTTATCATTATTTCCATACAAATTACTTAGCACTACAAAATATTACTTGGTTCTGTATTCTCTAAAAGGGAAGGAAGGAAGGGAACGGTGCTCGGAGGTGGATAGGGGGCGGAGACAAGGGATGACTCTGTAGGGAGGAGTTCCTGCACCTATTCTCTGAGAAAAAAAGCCCTGCCTACTGCTACTGAATTCCTTGAGAAGAATTACTGAGTTTTCATACACCAGACAAGACCGCCGCCAACTTCAGGTACCTCTGCTCTAAGTGAAGAGGGTTGTTTAGCCCGTGTTATTACACATCCAGGTGACTATTACAATGTCCTTTAAAATCTCATCCATGAACGTAAAGGGCCGAAAGCAAAAAAAAAAAAAAAAACGAAGCATGACATGGCATGAAATTAAAGCGGAATTCCGGGCACAAAAACGATATTTTTTTTTTTTGTGCTCCTCCGCTAGTTCGAGATCACCTGAAAAGGAATTGGATAGTTATTTTTTTTTTTTTTTGTTTACTCACCTTTTTATTGAAGATCGGAAATACTCACCTCAGAGTACTTCCTTCCTCGGAGCCGCGGCTCACCCCGTCACTTCCTGTCTCGCTATTATTCCTGGGAGCTGAACGTCATCGCTCCCAGGAATCAATGCGACGGCACCGGCCCCGCTCGTCACTTCCGGGCGATGCCGCACCGGAAGTGACGAGTGGGGCCGGTGCAGGCGCATTCTGGGACAAGAAGACGCGGAAGAAGACACAAAAGAGGACTGCGCCGGCTTCAGCTGCCCACAAGAGAGATGGAAACGCTGTGGAATAAATTTTATAAGTAAGTATTTCTTCTAAAAGGTAAGTGCGAACCGGGACAGATCAGAGGCTAGCCATTGTGGAATGTGCTAGCCCTGACTGTCCCGGGGGTATGTTTATTGAAAAATGACTTCTGTGCCCGGAACTCCGCTTTAAGCGGTTAGATTGTGATATTATCTGCCTACAGGAGACGCGTTTTCGATCCCAAGACCCCCCACCATTTACAAATCGCAATTTTCAACATATGTTTTTTTCTAACTCACGAAAAAGAAAAGGGGGAGTCGCAATTGCAATTAGAGATGCAATCTACTTTAGGCAGATAGATGTTTTCTGTGATACTGGGGGCAGATATGTTGTTCTTGTTTGCGAAATCAACAACAACATATACAGCTTCATAAATGTGTACCTTCCTCATGTCCATCAACTTGCTCATCTCAACAAAATCTGGAAAAAGGCCCTCTCCATGCGCCAAGGTCACACAATACTCTGTGGGGACTTTAATGTAATTCCCGATGCAGACCTTGACTGCATTACTTCGGATAAGTCTAGAAAGTCCAGACCCACGATCCAGAAATTTATGTCCACCTCCAACTTACTTTATGGAGATGCCAACACGCCCCTGAGAGCGATTTCACCTACTTTTCACAAGTCCATCAGACATACTCGAAAATTGACTTGTTTTTGGTGGATACATTTCTACTCCAAAAAATAAGTAGATCTAATGTCCATACCATTACATGGTCTGACCATGCCCCCTATATCAATAATGGTGGGAGTGGTCCACACCGAGACAAGGGCCAATAGGTGGCGCAATGACATAGCCTAAAGCCCCGTACACACGTACTGATTGTCGGACGTAAATATTCGGTCGACGACCGATCGGCCGATTGTAGGCTTTTTAGTATGATGCTTCCGACAGCCGACAGCGCATTTTCGGCAGAACAGAATCTGTCGTGCAGGCATTAAAATTTTTGTTGGCCAACACCAGAACGGCCGATTGTTCGCCAGTCAGTACAGAATTCGGCCGACAATCAGCAGATTTGCAAGACTGGGCATGCTCAGAGAAGAAAAAACACACGGAAAGTTAACCATCACATGACATCACTTCTGCAGTCGGCTGTTGTTGGCCGACAAAATTCGTGTGCAGTATTTTGCAGTTTTCAACAGACACGACAGCCCTGGACAAAAGACGGCTGATTGTTCGGCCAACGATCGGTACGTGTGTACGGGGCTTTACTTTCAAACCCACGCTATAAGATAGAAATCTCTGCAGCCATCTCTGAATATTTTAACATTAGTGCCCCATCGGTGTCGGACCCCTTCACACTGTGGAACTTGCACAAAGCAGTCATTAGGGGCATGCTCATACAACTAAGTAGCAGAGTTAAAAAATTAAGATTGAACCATCTTAATACCCTGCTTAAGGAAATCCAGAGCTTAGAAAAAAATAACAAGCAAGGCCCTACGCAATCAATAAGAGAAAGGCTATTCGCAGCCCGGCAGGAACTACACTTACTTCTTAAACAGAAACATGAAAAACACCTTAGAATCCTTAACCGCTTTACCACTGCTCACATTGCTTCTACTGCAGCAATGTGGCTCGTTATCGTCCAGCAACGTAGACCTACGTCGCTGGACTCCGCCCCTTGTGGGCGGCGCGCGCGCGCCGCCAGAGGCTCGCTCCCGCTGTTTTCAGTCACAGCGGGAGTCGGGCCAGGGGAGGAGCGGTGGCGATCGCCGCCGCTCTTCCCCGATCGTCGGGGAATCTAGTTTGGAGATCCACCCGCCTGTGTAAACAGAGCGGGCGGATCTCCTAAGTGACAGGCAGGGACAGATCGCACTGTTCAGCATAGCTGAACATCCGATCTGTCCTTGAGTCACTCAGTCACCTCCCCCCCCACACGTTAGTAAGCACCAGGCATACATTAACCCCTCCCTCTCCAATAAAATTAACCCCTTCCCTGCAGTGTCATTTTTACAGTAACAGTGCATATTTATAGCACTGATTACTGCAGTAATGTCACTGGTACCCCCAAAAGTGTCAAAAATGTCAGTCAAGGGTCCGATCTGTCCGCCGCAATGTCGCAGTCCCGCAAAAAAAAATCGCAAATTGCCACCATTACTCGTTAAAAAAAAAACACCAAAAATGACAGAAATCTTTTCCTTAGATAGTAAACGCAATAACTTTTGCGCAAACCAATCAAAATAGGCTTATTGTGATTTTTTTTACCAAACATAGGTAGCAGAAAACAAATTGGCCAAAAATTTAAAAAAAATTTGATTTTTACATTTTTTTTTTGGTGGGGGGGGGGGGATTTCATATAAAAAAATGTTAAAAATGTTGTTATTTTTTCAAAATAAACGCTCTTTTTTTGTTTATAGCGCAAAAAGTAAAAATCGCACAGGTGATCAAATACCACCAAAAGAAAGCTCTGTTTTCTGTTTTCTGAAAAAAAGGACGTAAATTTTGTTTGGGTACGGCGTCGCACGACCGTGCAATTGTCAGTTAAAGTCGCACAGCGCCGAATTGTAAAAAGTGGCCCAGACGTAAGACAGCAAAATCCTCCAGTGGTAAAGTGGTTAAAGACCACTCGTATAGATATGGCAATAAGGCAGGTAAACTGCTTGTGAATCAGGTAAAAGAAAAAATAGCGAGACATAAAATTGTGTACATTATTGATAAAGGCACTAACAAAAAAGTGTATAACCCTAAGGATATTGCAGAGGTCTTTAGCAAATACTATGGTTCTTTATATAATCTGCGTTTCCCCGCAGACACACCACAACCACAACACATTTGAACTGATTAATGATTTTCTTGAGTCAAATTCGCTACCAACGTTAACGCCCAAAGATCTGGATTTCCCCAATGCTCCATTCACCTCACAAGAAGTAGAGAAGGTACTTAAATCACTTCCGAATGGTAAAGCCCCTGGACCAGACGGCTACTCATCAGAATACTATAAGAATTTCAACCAATTGCTAGTTCCCCATATCCTGCCAGTTTTTAATGCAGCCATTGAAAAATCAGTATTTCCTCCTGAAATGCTAGAGGCCACCATAATCACTTTACCTAAACCGGGAAAAAACCCCAAAGCCCCGCAAAATTTTAGGCCTATTTCATTATTGAATGTTGATGTAAAGTGGTATGCCAAGTTAATAGCGTTAATAGACTTTCTACAATCTTACCCTTTCTCGTGCACCATGACCAAGTAGGATTTGTGATGGGCAGACAGGCCCCTGACGCAACTAGGCGTATGATAAATCTCATCCATTTAGCAGGAAAAACAAAAAAGCCTTCTCTGCTCCTTGCCTTATAAAAAAAAACCCAGCTCTGGCTATCCTGAGCATAGGAGCGTATACCATTCACGCCTCCATAAGGCCAATATGCATACAGATATTATTTGCAGCCCGAGTAACAATAATGAGAAAATGGAAGTCAAATGAGGTTCCTGAGGTAACAGAGGTTATTAGACAGGTTAAGGAGGTTCATGCTTACGAACAAATTAGGGCCTCTAAGGACGGCTCCATGATAAAAATGAAGATAACCTGGCAGCCATGGTGCATATACTTTAACAAACAATGAAAACTTGATCCCTTATCAATTCTCCCTCAAGGTACAATTCTGTCTTTTCTTTTCCAAGATACTATTTCTGTAATCTTACAGTATGTTGTTTTACTATGTAAGCCTGTTTACTATGACCGAATTTACTAAATTTGGTATGTTGTTATGAATAATCCACCATGTTGGCATTATTTTTCGATTGTAAGAACTGGAATACCTATGCATACTGCTCTGTTCTTTGTATTCTTTCATTGTAAAAACAATAAAAAAATATTATGGAAAAAAAATTACAACTTACAACTGGATCAACTGCATATATAGGATTACATAAATATTTTTTTTTTCTTTTATTGGTTGAACAGGACATTCTCCTGTACCATGCCCACAGCACTGCATCTCCTGTACCATGCCTGTACCATCTCCTGTGCCATGTCTGTACCATCTCTTGTACCATGCCTGTACTATCTCCTGTGCCATGTCTGTACCATCTCTTGTACCATGCCTGTACCATCACCTGAGCTACAGAAGACGCCGTGATTGGATGGCGAAACGCGTCTAGCGATTGGCTGAGCGGACCTGACGTAATTTCCGGCCGGTGAGGCGCACGCTGCGAGAGCAGCTAACCACCGAGCCGTGCTCTAATGTTGCCCGTTTTTAATCTATGTTTGTGAGTATATTTCTTTGGTTCTTAATAAACTCTTTGTCAGACGTACTTCACTATGTTTTGGCCTTTGTTTGTATCTGAGGAAATTTGAAGTATGCAATAAGAACTACTTAAGGATCGATTCCAATCCATTGAAGTGTTCAAGCTGGCAAGGAGAGCTGCTATTTCTTGATTGAACTGCAGATGACCGAGAGATTTGTGGTGAGTAGATTACCACAAGGGGGTGAGCACCTGGATTAACCCAGCAGGAGCACTATTTGCACTTTGATGGATATATATGGACTTTTACATTAAATGATCACAGTTATATTTATTTGCTCATTGATCAGCACAATATTTATGGAGTTTTAATTGATTTTAGCAATTTTGTCAAAAAACGTATTGTGTGATCCACATATTTATTTGCACTTTGCACGAATTGATATTATTTGCACAAGTTTACATTTGTATGTTTAGCAGCGCTGCAACACGGATATTACATTTACCATCACCTGTGCCATGCCCATACCATCACCTGTGCCATGCCTGTACCATCTCCTGTACCATGCCTGTACCATCTCCTGTGCCATGCCTGTGCCATCTCCTGTACCATGCCCGTACCATCTCCTGTGCCATGCCTGTGCCATCTCCTGTACCATGCCTGAACCATCTCCTGTACCATGCCTGTGCAATCTCCTGTACCATCTCCTGTACCATGCCTGTACCATCTCCTGTACCATGCCCACAGCCCTGCATCTCCTCTACCATGTCCGCAGCCCCTGTTTTGTGTCTCGTGGTGGTCCAGTTGGGTTCAGTAGCTGCTGCATTTCCCACCCTAGGCTTATACTGGAGTCAATAGGTTTTCCCACTTTTTTGTGGTACAATTAGGTGCCTCGGCTTATATTTGGGTCAGCTTATACTCGAGTATATACGGTATGTCTTTGTTTGAGTTGAGTTTGGAATGGGGGTCAAGAGGAGACGGAGAAGAGGGAGAGTGGGAGGGGGGGGGGTCGAGTTGTTGCACCATGCGCCCCTGGTTTGTTCTTGCCCCCTGGGCCGAATGTTGCCAGTCAGCCCCTGGTGACTGGTGACGGCAGGACACTGTGGTGAATATTTTAAAGAACCACACAGGCGCGGTTGGAGGAAGTAGTCATTTTTATTATGACGTGACACTGTACAGTATATATGGTGACAAGTATTTATGGTATTTGCACAGCACTGTTTAATTAATGTATGTGAGATCACATTGGAGTGCACAGCTGCAAAAAAAGTTAGGTTTTATGTATTTGTTTTTTATTTCATTTTTATTCATTTTCCCTGAGGTAGCACGGAGAATATTTTTGGTTTCAACTCATTTAAAATTACAAGAGGTTTAATTGTGTACTTAAAGGGCCTGGTGCCCCCATACATTCTCTTTATGTCTTGTGTATCTAACAATGTATTGTTAAACCGAATGCCACCTACGCACAGTACTTTTACTGGAAACTGGCGACAGCTGCAGGCTAACTGTACATCACTTAGCACGTTCGCACTGGCGCGCCCCCGCTGTGCCCACAGGACCATGGTGCTTGGCCCCTGGCCAGTGTGAGCAGCTGGGGTATCGTGTGATCGTTATAATCATAGCAATTACATGATTACATACAGTATAAGCAAAATGGCTTCCATTCATTACTGCATGCCTACTATTGTGATGCTCTGACCCCCCCCCCCCCCCCCCCCCCCCCAGGGTAGCACTATGATGGCACTGAACTACTCTAATGAGAGTATGTAAAAAAAAGTCTTAAAAAAAGAGAAAAAAATGTTTTAAAATTGTATTATTTTTCGTTTTTACATACTGTCATCAGTCAGTATCCCTGATTACCACCACACCAGTCATGTGCTGACACTGAACTGCACTGGTGACAGTATGTAAAAAAAAATAATTTTAATAAAATCCCCCAAACTTTATTTAATTTCTTAACCACTTTAAGACCAGGCCTATTTTTGACACTTGGTGTTAATAAGCTAAAATCTGTTTTTGCTAGAAAACTACTTAGAACCCCCAAACATTATTATATATATATATATATATATATATCTTTTTTTTTTAGCAGAAACCCTAGAGAATAAAATGGAGATCGTTGCAATATTTTTTATCACACCGCATTTGCGCAGCGGTCTTCCAAACGCAATTTTTTGGGAAAAAATGCAAATTTTTTAATTAAAAAATAAGAAAACAGTAAAGTTAGCCCATTTTTCCATAATGTAAAAGATAATGGTATGCTGAGTAATTAGATACCCAACATGTCATGCTTTAAAATTGCGCATGCTTGCGGAATGGTGACAAACTTTGGTACTTAAAAATCCCATAGGTGACACTTTAAAAATTTCTACAGGTTACCAGCTTAGAGTTACAGAGGAGGACTAAAGCTCAAATTATTGCTCTCGCTCTAAGGATCGTGGTGATACCTCACATGTGTGGTTTGAACACCGTTTACATATGTGGGCGGGACTTCCGTATGTGTTCGCTTCTGCGCGCGAGCTAATGGGGACAGGGCACTTTAATTTTTTTTTTTCCTATTTATTTTATTAAGTATTTTTTATACTGTTTAAAAAAAAAATTTGATCATTTTTATTCCTATTACAAGGAATGTAAACATCCCTTGTAATAGAAATAGGCATGACAGGTCCTCTTTAATGTGAGATCTGGGGGTAAAAATAACTCAGATCTCACAACTACGCTAAAAAAGGAAAAAAAAAAAGTGTTGAAAAAAAATCGGCCCCTTAAACCGGTTGCTAGGCCGGGGCCAGATCGTTTTCCCCCGCTGCCGGCGGGTCCGGTAAGTGGGGAAAACTGGCAGGAACGCTGCGGCTGGGACCACCCTTATCTGAAAGCCGACCGCCCACTGTTTAAAAAAATACCGGGGTATTTCGCTTTAAATGCCCAACGTAAATAGTCGTTAGGTGGTCAGTAAGTGGTTATTTTTCAAAAAAATTGTGACAAAAAATTACAATTTACAACTGGATCAACTGCGTATATGGGATTACATAAATATATTTTTTTATTTTTTATTGGTTGAACTATATCGACTTTTCAACCAGACTAACTATGAAACTATGTATGTTACTTCAAAAAACTTGCCATGCCTCTTACTAAATACCTTGAAACGTCTACTTTCCAAAAAGCGGTCATTTGGGGGGTATTTGTACTTTCCTGGCATTTTAAGGCCTCAAGAAATAAGATCGGCCATCAGTACATCAAGACTGATCATTATTTAAATATACAGTGCCTTGAAAAAGTATTTATACCCCTTTAATTTTCCACACTGAAAAAAAAAAAACGTAAATGTATTTTATTGGGATTTTATGTGATAGACCGACACAAAGTGGCACATAATTGTGAAGTGGAACATTTTTAAAAAATAAATATGTGAAAAGTGTGGCATGCATTTGTATTCACCCCCTTTACTCTGATAACCCTAAGTAAAATCTAGTGGAACCAATTGCCTTCAGAAGTCACCTAATTAGTAAATAGAGTCCACCTGTGTGTAATTTAATCTCAGTGTAAATACAACTGTTCTGTGAAGCCCTCAGATGTTTGTTAGAGAACCCTAGTGAACAAACAGCATCATGAAGGCCAAGGAACACACCAGACAGGTCAGGGATAAAGTTGTGCAGTTTAAAGCAGGGTTAGGTTATAAAAAAATATCCCAAGCTTTGAACATCCCACAGAGCACTGGTCAATCCATCATCCGAAACTGGAAAGAGGATGGCACAACTGCAAACCTACCAAGACATGGCCGTCCACCTAAACTGACCGGCCGGGCAAGGAGAGCATTCATCAGAGAAGCAGCCAAGAGGCCCATGGTAACTCTGGAGGAGCTGCAGAGATCCACAGCTCAGGTGGGAGAATCTGTGCACAGGACAACTATTAGTCGTGCGCTCCACAAATCTGCCCTTTATGGAAGAGTGGCAAGAAGAAAGCCATTGTTGAAGGAAAGCCGTAAGAAGTCCCATTTGCAGTTTGCGAGAAGCCATGTTGGGGACACAGCAAACATGTGGAAGAAGATGCTCTGGTCAGATGAGACCAAAATTAAACTTTTTGGCCTAGAAGCAAAACGCTGTGTGGTGGAAAACTAACACGGCACATCACCTGGCCTGAACACACCAGTCCCACCGTGAAACATGGTGGTGGCAGCACCATGTTGTGGGGATGCTTTTCTTCAGCAGGGACAGGGAAGATGGTCAGAGTTGATGGGAAGATGGATTGAGTCAAATACTGTAAAAGGGAATATTAGAAGAAAACCTGCTAGAGTCTGCAAAAGACTTGAGACTGTGGTGGAGGTTCACCTTCCAGCAGGACACAACCCTAAACATAGAGCCAGAGCTACAATGGAATGGTTTACATCAAAGCACATTCATGTGTTAGAATGGTCTGGCTAAATGCCTAAGCATGCCAATATCTTCTGGGCAGGATGTGGAAACCTTACAAGCGGACCTGAACAAAATAATGGGGTGGGCAACTACATGGCAGATGAGGTTTAATGTTGAAAAATGTAAAGTAATGCACTTGGGTGCCAGAAACCAGAAACCATCTACTCACCGGGGGGGGGGGGGGGGGGATCTTGCCTGCATTCACTATATCTGGTCTCCCCAGGAGACTGTATTCACACTATATCTGGTCTCCCCAGGAGCCTGCATTTACTATATCTGGTCTCCCCAGGAGCCTGCATTCACTATATCTGGTCTCCCCAGGACCCTGCATTCACTATATCTGGTCTCCCCAGGAACCTGCATTTAATATATCTGGTCTCCCCAGGAGCCTGCATTCACTATATCTGGTCTCCCCAGGAGCCTGCATTCACTATATCTGGTCTCCCCAGGAGCCTACATTCACTATAGCTGGTCTCCCCAGGAGCCTGCATTCACTATAGCTGGTCTCCCCAGGAGCCTGCATTCACTATTTCTGCTCTCCCCAGGAGCCTACAGTCACTATATCTGGTCTCCCCAGGAGCCTGCATTCATTATATCTGGTCTCCCCCCCCCCCCAGCCTACATTCACTATATCTGGTCTCCCCAGGATCCTAAATTCACTATATCTGGTCTCCCCAGGAGCCTGCATTCACTATATCTGCTCTCCCCAGGAGCCTGCATTCACTAGATCTGGTCTCCCACAGTACACAGAACATGGAAATGCAATTATTTTAGTAAATATAAACTGCTAAATGCCTTTTCTCATCAGCAGTATATAGCAGTCTTGTGATGTCTATCAGTGTCTGGTTAAAGCTTGTAGGAGGAGTTTTCATTCTCCTCTGACTGTCCTGTTTTGGCTGAAGGACCCCTGACCATCGGTCTGGACAGTGCTGATTGGCCCTGTGCTGATCACATACACCCTCCCATGAACAAAAAAAAAAAAAAACTCTTTAGCAATACACACCAAACTGAGCATGTGCTACTTGTCCCCTGGCTCTGGAGATGGATTGGGGACAGGGAAAGAAGGGGAGGATCAAGGAAGACAGGGTCAAACAGCCTTTTTACACTATATGCTGGATTAACCCCTTAGGTTACACAGTGAGTATAACAAGCATGCTTTACTGCATATAGAGACTGATTTTACTGTTGTGGGTTTAGCAACACTTTAGGGGCCACAGGTCAAGCTGGCCAACAAAAGTGACAATGACAGGAGTTGGGGCAAACCATGACACTGCCAAATATCTTTGAGAAGTTGCAATATATCTACAGCTCATCCTTAGAGAGCGCAGGAATCTCCATACACTTTGCCCACAGAGGAGAGGTCTCCTTTATATTATTTCCTTTTATGGTCAAATGTGCTTATCTTTTAGAGTTCGGCTATTTTCTCTATTGGTTAAATGTTTTTTAACTCTTCTGGTTAAATGCTCTGAAAGTATAACTAAAGGCAAAACTTTTTTTAGTTTTTTATAGAGTGCAGGGGGATTAGAACCCCTGTCAGGTTTTATTGCTGTTTGTATCCCAGTTAAGGAGATTCCCCCTCTCTATTTGTCCTGTTTACCATTATCATTGAACATGAAAGTAAAAGAAAATCCCAAATTTTGGGTGTCCCCAGAAAAGTAATAGAGGGGAAATCTTCTAATGCGGACACTGGTTCTGGTGACCTGGGGGTCCCCAAGGAATTCTTTTAACTACTTGCCACCCGCCCTATAGCAGATTGACAGCGGCAAAGTGGTTGCACTATCCTGACAGCCGTTATATGACGTCCAGCAGGATAGACCGCTCTGCGCTCCCCACCGGGTCGGTGCTGCGGTGTGTCACTCTGACTCACCGCATCTCCGATTCCGGTAAAGAGCCTACTGATGTAGGCTCTTTACCATGTGATCAGCTGTGTCCAATCACAGCTGGTCACATAGTAAATATGAAGTGCCGTTGGTCGGCTTTTCTCAGTTTGTGCCTGACAGGCACGAGTAGAGGAGAGTCGATCGGCACCTCTCCTGACGGGGGGGGGGGGGGGGGGTCTTTGCTGGTATTTAGAGCATTGATTTCCAGTGCAGACCCTTGGGGGGTGCCACTAGAGCCACCAGGGATTGCCCACCCATGACCACCAGGGATGGCAATCAGGGCTCAGGGACACTTTCAGTGCCTTCCGTATCAGAGCTGCCCATGATTGCCATCTATCAGTGCCACCCACCAGTGCCCATCATTGGAATCGATCAGTGCCACCCACCAGTGCCCATCATTGGAATCTATCAGTGCCGCCCACCAGTGCTCATCATTGGAATCTATCAGTGCCGCCCACCAGTGCCCATCATTGGAATCTCTCAGTGCCGCCCACCAGTGCTCATCATTGGAACCTATCAGTGCCGCCCACCATTGCCCATTATTGCCCACCAGTGCCACCTATCAGTGCCCATCAATGCCCATCAGTGCCGCCTATCAGTGCCCATCAGTGCCGCCTATCAGTGCCCATCAATGCCCATCAGTGCCACCTATCAGTGCCCATTATTGCCCAGCAGTGCCGCCTATCAGTGCCCATTATTGCCCAGCAGTGCCGCATATCAGTGCCCATCAGTGTCACCTATCGGTGCCTATCAGTGCCACCTATCAGTGCCCACCAATGCTGCATATCAGTGACGCCTATCAGTGCCCATCAGTGCTGCATATTAGTGCCACCCCATCAGTGCCACCCCATCAGTGCCTCCTCATCAGTGCTCATCAGTGCAGGAAAAAACTTATCTATTTACAAAATGTTAAAACATAAACGAAAAAACTTTTTTTTTTCAAACTTTTCGGTCTATTTTTATTTGTGTAGCAAAAAAGAAAAAACCTTGCGGTGGTCAAATACCACCAAAAGAAGGCTCTATTTGTGGGGGGGGGGGGGGGGGGGAGGGGGGAATGACATAAATTTGGTTTAGGTACAGTGTTGCATGACCGAGCAATTCCAGGGGAGGACTGGGCCAGGGGGCAGGGGGGCAAGTGCCCCGTAAAAAGGCTGCACCACTTCTGCCTCAGACATGCCTAAAGAATTCCTGTTGAAGGGAAGTAAAAAGTCCCAACTTCTGACCTACTGAGTGTGGGATGAAGACAAGGACAGAGCGCAGCCCCCCTCCCTTAGCATGGATGGTGTAAACTGTGTCTGAGCAGAGGCCGGTTCCATGCCCCACTGGAGACTCTCCTCCCCCTGCCAGCCCCAACCAAGCTGTCCCAGTTCCCCAGCCGCCCCCTGCTGGCCAGGTCAGGAACCCGGATTCGACCAGTGAGTAGAGAGAGTACCAGGAGCGGGGCTTCAGCTTGGAATGAGGGTCAGGAGGAGGCCGGAAAGGGAGCGGGTGGGAAGAGGGCCAAGTCGTTGCACCTTGGGCTTCTGGTTTATACTTGCCCCCTGGACCGATAGTTGCCAGTCAGCCCCAGGTCATAACCCTCCCTGGCTCTATCCAAAATGAAAAAAAAAATTTTTGCCTATACTACTTTAACCGCTTCCCAACCACCCGCCGCCTTTTTACTGCAGCAGGGTGGCTCTCCTGCGCAAACTGACGTAGACGTATGTCAGTCGCACGCGGGAAGCTGGGCGGCGCGCTCATGCCTCCACTAGGCAGCGGGGACAGTGCTACATTATCTAAAGCATATGTGTCAAATACAAAGACCTGAGGGCCGAATTCAGCCCTGCAGGCCATTTCATGTGGCCCTTGCATTTCTCCTGCAGCTGCTGCACCTTCCTCATCTCCTCCCCCACCTTGTCTCAGCAGTCGGGAGCAGAGAGGAGGACAGAACTCCTCCTACAGATCCTGCACCTCTCCGCAAAGCCACAGCACCCCTTCATCTCCAACTCCCTTGGGGATGCTAAGAGTGGTGATTTAGGGGGATTTGTGTTGGGAGGGGGTTGGGGGAAGAAGATTTGTGCTAGGTGGTGTAATTTGGGGGTAATTTGGGCTGGGAAGGAGAATTTGAAGTGGGGGGCGGATGTGTACCAGGAGGGGAAATTTTAGGGGTAGAGAAATCTAGGAAGGGAACAACCTTTTTTTTTTGGGGGGGTGGGATTGAGCTGAGGGTAGGACTTGGGGGATGGGGGAGCAAAGATTTGTGCTGAGATGGGGAGTTTAAACAGGGGGGCAGATTTGTACTGGGAGGAAGAGGAATTTATGCTTAGGGGGCAAGCATGCAGATTAGTCCATATCCCCCCCCCCTACCTTGTTTCAGCAGTCGGCAGCAGAGAGGAGGACAGAACTCCTCCTACAGATCCCGCACCTTTCTGTGCAGCCACAGCACTCCTTCATCTCCACCTCCCTTGGGGATGCTAAGAGTGGTGATTTGTGGAGGTTTGTGTTGGGAGGGGGAAGGGGGGAAGAAGATTTGTGCTAGGTGGGCTGATTTGGGGGTGATTTGGGCTGGGAGGGGGGATTTGAAGTGGGGGGGGGGTATATGTGTACCAGGAGGGGAAGTTTTAAGGGGTAGAGGATTTGTGCTAGGAAGGGAACATTTTTTTGGGGGGTGGGGGGGGGGGGATTGAGCTGGGGAGTAGGAGATGGGGGGTTTCAGCAGGGGGCAGATTTGTACTGGGAGGAAGAGGAATTTATGCTTAGGGGGCAAGCATTCAGATTAGTCCATATCTCCTCCCCCACCTTGTCTCAGCAGTCAGCAGCAGAGAGGAGGACAGAACTTCTCCTACAGATCCCGCACCTCTCTGTGCAGTCACAGCCCTTCATCTTCAACTCCCCGCAGACTCCATCGGCTGACTACAGCCCTCCTCTGGTCCTCTTCCAGACCATGCACTTTCTGCTTCCCATCTCTGCTTCTTCTTGGCAGCAGCACAAGGTGCAGCCGCAGCACCCCTTCATCTCTACCTTCCCCGGTCTCGGTATTCAGCTGACTCCAGCCCTCCTCTGGTCCTCCCCCAGACCCTGCACCCTGCAGCAGCACAAGGGAAGGGGGGTGCACTGTGATGTATGGGAGGGTGAGGGACTCTCGACTTTTAATGGTGGGGGGCTACAGATAGAACCGGTCCTTTGAGGGTGACCATAATGCTAGATGAAATTGAGTTGGACACCCCTGATCTAAAGTATATGAAGCTGTGCAATTAAAAATCTTCCTGTGCCTGCGTGGGTTTCCTCCGGATGCTCCAGTTTCCTCCCACACTCCAAAGACATGCTGGTAGGTTAATTGGCTCCTGTCCAAATTGGCTCTAGTATGTGTACTGTATGTATGAATGTGAGTTAGAGACCTTAGATTGTAAGCTCCTTGAGGGTAGGGACTGATGTGAATGTACAATGTATATGTAAAGCGCTGCGTAAATTGACAGCGCTATATAAGTACCTGAAATGAATGATAAATAAATACTGTAGATCTGTGATCACAGGGGCAGCACAATAAAAGTGACCTGGAAGAAAAGTGCTCCATGTGTGTAAAGCATCTGGACAACATGGCTCACATCCAGGAATCTTCAAAGGGTTCATTTCCGTGATTTCTTGGCCATTGTTTTAACATTTTTGGATACTTTTTATTTGGCTTGGTGCCAGTGGGTTGCACAAAGCAGATATGCTGCTGCCTCCTCTATGTGAAAAAGGCATTCACAAAATAACTACAAGGCTGTAGTTTTCCCTTTCTGAGAATGTAATGAGGGATTACGGTAGTAAAGACCACACTCAAGGGTGGATCAAACTTCTCACCACCCAAACCAAATATGAAAAAAAAAATAGTTTAACCTTTTAGTTATACTTTAAGCTTTATACTTTAAGAACTCCTGAAGGATGTAATTATAGCAAAGGAAAGCTAAAAAAAATTCCCATCACACGTTGGCATGCGGGCGGCTGTCTAAGCACTTTTTCTTGCTAGACATCAGCACTTGTTTTGAGGACCCCGAAGAAGAATGTGACCTTTTCCTCTTATATTTGCTTAGCAATTATTTTGTAATCCTAGTGGAAGACATACAAGGTGTTCATACACTGGCACTGACGGGAACTCAGCCAAATGTGTATTCAGTTTCGGGAACTTTGTTTTGTTCACATCATCAATCCTGCCCACGAATCACGATCCCAATACACAGCAAATCGTGGGATGCCCGTGTGATCCCGCCACTTGCCACTTGGGGTGGCACCCTGATCGGGGCGTGATTTTGCCGCCATTGTCGCCTGACGAGTTGCTGTAAAATCATGCAAACAGAATAGCAGGACGTCTGTCGCCCCAAAATAAGTACAAGAACTTCTTTTTGGTGACAAGCGTCCCGCCATTCTGGTTGCCCGGTTTTAGCACGATTCGTCGGGCGACAATCGCGGCAAAATAGCGCAAACAGAAATGCAGGACACCTTTCGCTCAAAAGAAGTACAAGAACTTCTTTTGGCCGACAGGCATCCTGCCATTTTGTATGCCCGGTTTTAGCGCGATTCGTCGGGCGAAAAATCACGGCATAATAGCTCAAACAGAAACGCAGGACACCTTTCGCCCAAAAGAAGTACAAGAACTTCTTTTTGGCGACAGCATGGATGTCCGCAGAATTTTTTTCAAGTGGGGGGGGGGCATCATTTTAACCACTTTACGACCGCCCGCCGCAGATTTACTGCGGCAGGCAGCCGCTCCTGGGCGAACCGACGTAGCTCTATGTCGGTCGCACGCAGGGAGCTAGGGGTTGGAATCACTCCTCTAGGCTTACATTTAACTCCTTGATCACCAACAGGGTTAACCCCTTCCCTGCCAATGGCATTATTACAGTAACAGTGCATATTTTTAGCACTGATTACTGTAGTAATGTCATTGGTACCCCCAAAAAGTGTCAAAAAAGTCAGTTAGGTGTCCGATCTGTCCGCCGCAATGTCGCAGTCCCGCAAAAAAAATCGCAGATCGCCGCCATTACTAGTAAAAAAAAAAAAAAAAACAATAAAAATGACAAATCTTTCCTGTAGTTAGTAGACGTGATAACTTTTGCGCAAACCAATTACTGTAGTAATGTCACTGGTACCCCCAAAAGTGTCAAAAATGTCAGTCACGGGTCCGATCTGTCCGCCGCAATGTCGCAGTCCCGCAAAAAAACGCAGATTGCCCCATTTACTAGTATAAAAAAAAAAAAAAAACAATAAAAATTACATAAATCTTTCCCGTAGTTAGTAGACGCAATAACTTTTGCGCAAACCAATCAAAATACGCTTATTGCAATGTTTTTTTACCAAAAATACGTAGCAGAAAACTAATTGGCCTAAAATTTAAAATTTAGATTTTTAATTTTTTTTTGTTTTGAGAATGTTATATAGCAAAATGTGAAAGATATTGTTTTTTTTTTTTAAATTGCCGCTCTTTTTTTTTTTTTGTTTATAGCGCAAAAAATAAAAATTGCACAGGTGATCAAATACCACCAAAGGAAAGCTCTACTTGTGGAAAAAAAGGACGTAAATTGAATTTGGGTACAGCGTCGCACGACCGCGCAATTGTCCGTTAAAGTAACGCAGTGCTAAATCGCAAAATAGGGCCTGGTCATTAAGTGCCGTGTCACACTTGTGCGATGCGGGAAGGCTGCGAATTCGCAGCCTGTTCCTGCATCGCAAACGCACATCTGGCAGTTCACACTGCCATATGCGATACGCTGGGGGTGTCAATGAAATGTTAACGACACCCCCAGTTTGATCGCATATCGCAGTGCGATCTGACAGTTCGCACAGGATCGGATCGCACAAGTGTGAACCACTGTGCGATCCGATCCTGATGCGGCTGAAAAAATGCCTCATGTGCGACTTTTGTGCGGGTGCAGTGCGAATTTAGCCATACAAAGTGTATGGCTGAATTCGCACTGCACATCCGATCGCATGTAACGAAGGAGCAGTGCGCTCCGATATTACATGCTATTGCCGGCACTAAGGGGGAAAATCTTCTGGTCTTAAAGTGGTTAAGGTCACTCATGCTCCGCCCCTTTTTGACAATGTCATGAAGGCGACGTCAGTCACCACACAAGCCGTGATTCGTGTGTATTTATTTTTAAAGAGGAAATGGCAGAATTTATTTTTAAAGTGTTTGTTGACCTTAAAAAAATAAATAATAATCTTGTTCCCTTAAAGCATATTATACAGCTCAGTGCTTTGCTGTGTAATTTGGCCCCTTCTATCACCTAAAATACCTGGCTGATCCTGCCTGGCTATGTCCTCCCCTCTGTAAACTGACCACGGTATACCATGGATGCTGAGCCCTGACACTGTGGTCAGTTTACATGCCTCCATCATCCACAGCTCTCCTGTCCTCCTCTCTCCCCTCTCCCTCCCTGCCTGTCTGCTCCTGTGTCAGTGCCCCCCCCCCCCTCTCCTCCTGCTGCGGTAGTTTCATTTAAAGTTTGATATCCTGTCCACAGTCTGTTTAATAACCCTGTGTGCCCCTGTGTCTGTGTTTTATAAAAATAAGCCATTCTTTACAAGTTTTCAGAGCGCAAATTGCCGCTCACGTGACCCGCCACCTCTCTCCTCCTCTCGGCCTCTCCTCCTCCCCTCCTGACTGATGTCAGTGGGGAATCCTCGGTCCTGCCCACTGCAGGCAGCTGTCAGACAGGAAGAGGAGAGAGCCAACGGGTCATGTGAGCGGCGTTCAGCGCTCTGAAATCTGGTAAAGAACGGCTTTTTTTTAAAAAACACAGACACAGGGGCACACAGGAATAATAAACAGACCAGACAGGATGGTATAAAGTAGCTTAACAATCACTTTAAAGGGGAAGATGAGATTCCATTGGGGGGCACTTGTGGACACCCAAGGGCAACAGTAGTCCTGCCATTCTGGTTGTCTGATTTTAGTGCGATTTGTCGGGCTCAATCACGGCAACATCGCAATCCAGTCAGGGTGCCATTGCAAGTGATGAACAGGTCGCCCAAGCTTCCCGCGATTTGCCGTGATTTAAGATGTGAACAGAACCCTAAGGTTAGGCCTCATGCACACTTGACGTTATTAAACAATCAGTAACGTTAGCTGTAGAAAGCTGTAGCTGTAGAATGAGTTTTTCAGCGTTTTTGCCGTAGCGGCACAATTTTGCCGCGATTGCCATCCGATAAATCACACTAAAATCGTGCAAATAGAATCGCGGGAAGCCTGTTGCCCAAAAAAAGTACAAGAATTTCTTTTGGGCGACAGGTGTCCCATGATTCTATTTACATTATTTTTCCACGATTCATCGGGCAACAATCGTGGCAAAATCGAATAAAAAATAATCGCTGGATGCCTGTCGCCCAAAAGAAGTACAAGAACTTCTTTTGGACAACAGGCATCCCGCAGTTCTGTTTGCATGATTTTACCGTGATTCATGGGGGCGACAATTGTGGCAAAATCATGCTGCGATCAGGGTGCCATTGGAAGTGACAGGAATCGCACAGGCGTCCCACGATGTGCCAAGATTTGGGATTGCGGGCAAAATCGCAATGATTCTGCCAGCGACCTGGGACGCCAAAATGTGAACAGAGCCTTAAGGTTAAGACCACATGCACACTGGATGAAAAGAGCCAGTAATGTTAGCTGTAGAAAGCTGTAGCTGTAGAATGAGTTTTTAGCATTTTTGCAGTAGGATATTTTAGCTTTTTTAACCACTTCCTGCCCGCCATATAACAGAATGACCGCCGCAAAGTGGTTAAACTATCCTAACTGGGCGTCATGTGACGTCCAGCAGGATGCGCACTGCCGCGATTGGGGATGACGCGTGTCCCTCAAACACAGCCCATCTCTGATCAGAGTAAACAGCCAATGAAATTGCCTGTTTACCACATGATCGGCTGTGTCCAATCACAGCCAGTCACAAATGTAAACAGAAAAGCCGTTACCAGAGATCTCAATAAAGAGAACCTGTCACCAGGGATCTGTCAAACAGCCAATCTTGATCTGTCACACCACATCTGGATATGTATTGATCTGTCACACAGCACATTTGGATCTGTAACACCACATCTGGATCTGTCTGGATCTGTAACACATCACAGCTGGATCTGTCTGGATCTGTCACACCACGTCTGGATCTGTCACACAGCACATCTGGATCTGTCTGGATCTGTCACATAGCACATCTGGATCTGTCTGGATCTGTCACACCACATCTGGATCTGTCTGGATCTGTCACACCACATCTGGATCTGTATGGGTCTGTCACACAACACATCTGGATCTGTCTGGATCTGTCACACCACATCTGGATCTGTATGGATCTGTCACACAACACATCTGGATCTGTCTGCATCTGTCACACCACATCTGGATCTGTCACACCACATCTGGATCTATCTGGATCTGTCACACAGTCCATCTGGATTTGTCATACAGGCCTGCCATCAGTGACGTGTCACACAAGCCTTCAGTAGTATCGCCATCAGAACCGCCATCAGTGATCTGTCACATAGGCCTTCAGTACCGCCATCTGTACTGCCATCAGTGACCTGTCACACAGTACCGCCATCAGTGACCTGTCACACAGTACCGCCATCAGTGACCTGTCACACAGTACCGCCATCAGTGACCTGTCACACAGGTCCACCACCAGTACCTCCATCATTACTGCCATCAGTGACCTGTCACACAGGCCTGCCACCAGTACCTACATTAGTACTGCCATCATTGACCTGTCACACAGGCCTGCCACCAGTATCTCCATCAGTACCACCATCAGTGACCTGTCACACAGGCCCTCCACCAGTACTTCCATCAGTGACCTGTCACAAAGGCCCGCCACCAGTACTTCCATCAGTACCACCATCAGTGACCTATCACACAGGCCCATCACCAGTATCTCCATCAGTACCACCATCAGTGACCTGTCACACAGGCCTGCCACCAGTATCTCCATCAGTACCACCATCAGTGACCTGTCATACAGGCCCTCCATCAGTACCTCCATCAGTGACCTGTCACACAGGCCCTCCATCAGTACCACCATCAGTGACCTGTCACACAGTCCCTCCATCAGTACCTCCATCAGTGACCTGTCACACAGGCCCGCCATCAGTACTTCCATCAGTACTACCATCAGTGACCTATCACACAGGCCCGTCACCAGTATCTCCATCAGTACCACCATCAGTGACCTGTCATATAGACCCTCCATCAGTACCACCATAATGACCTGTCACACAGGCCCGACATTCAGTACCCCCATCAGTGACCTATCCAACAGACCATCAGTACTGCCATCAAGTCCAAAAGATTTTTTACATCTGAGGAGGCTTATGCAATGCTTACTATGTCGGATGATGAGAGCAGCAGGGAGCTCTCATCATCCGATTCTGGTTCGGACTTCGAGCCAGTAATGAATTGTAGACTGAATCAGAGGAGGAAACAGTCCCTCCTAAAAGAATAAGGAGAACAACAAGATCAGAAGACATGCCTACCACCAGCAGCGCTATACATCCCAACGGCACCAACACAAACAGAGCTGGACCCCAGGAAGAGGAGCCCAGTCCCAGTACTGGAATAACAACCCAAACCTGGAGAATCCGGGCCCAAACCTACCTTCCCTATACCCTGAAAAACCCCTTATGGTTACCTACCAGCACAGGCTTGTTTTTCCCACAAGATTTGCTGCAGTATATGGTGGACCAAACAACTCTTTTTGCAGAGCAATTTATTGCCTCCAACCCCAATTCACAGTTACATAGTAGGTGAGGTTGAATAAAGACAATAGTCCATCCAGTTCAACCTGTGTAGGTGTGTGTGGCTGTAATCATCTGACATAGCCCTGAATGTTCTGATCCTTGAGATGTACGTCTAAGAGTCTTTTGAAAGCCACCATACTACCCGCAGAAACCACCTCTTGTGGTAGAGAATTCCACAATCTTGTAGCCCTAACAGTAAATTACCCCCCCCCCGTTGCCTGAGGTTAAAACACTTCTCCTCTAGTCGCATTGTATGCCCTCTTGTCCTCATGCAATCCCTTCGAATGAACAGCGTTTTTTCTAAGCTGAGATCCCCATTGAGATATTTATAAATTGCTATCATGTCCCCCCTCAGGCGTCTCTTCTCCAGGGAGAATAAATCGAGCGATTGCAGCCGCTCTTCATAGTTAAGGTCCTCCAATCCTCTAATCAGTTTAGTTGCCCTTCTCTGGACTCTCTCCAGCTCCAACACATCCCTCCTGAGGACTGGCGACCAGAACTGGACAGAATACTCCAGATGCGGTCGGATCAGAGTTTTATAAAGTGGAAGGATTATAGTCTTGTCTCTGGAATACATCCCTTTCTTTACGCATGCTAATATTCTGCTGGCTTTGGCAGCTGCCGCTTGACATTGCATGCTATTGCCTAATCTATCATCAACCAAGACTCCCAGATCTTTCTCCATTTTTGATTCCCCCAAGGGTTCCCCTCCTAACGTGTATTGTGTTTTTATGTTTTTAGTCCCCAAGTGCAAAACCTTACACTTCTCCACATTAAACCTCATTTGCCATGTCGTTGCCCACTCCGTTATTTTGTCCAGGTCATTCGTCCTATGCCCATATGTTCCATTGGCAACATCTCACACTAGAGTATTTTAAATTGTTTTTGGGCCTTACATTTAATATGGGGCTTACAAAAAAAAAACAAAGTGTATGCCTACTGGTCCACCCACCCCATGCTGATTTATTCTGCTGTCATATCCAGGACACGCTATGATGACATGATTATGCGTTTCCTACATTTTATTTCAGGTACTTATATAGCCGCTGTCAATTTACGCATCGCTTTACATAAATATTGTAAATTCAGATCAGTCCCTACCGTCAAGGAGCTTACAATCTAAGGTACCTAACTCACATACATACATACACATAGTAGGGTCAATATTTTAGACAGGATCCAATTAACCCTTTTGCTGCTAGCTGAAAGTGCTAACTCCTATACCACTGTGCCGCCCAACATTTTAACGACAACTCACAGTGACACCCCCCCCCCCCTCCCTCCGAGATCATCCCAACCATGATAAATTGTAAAAAAAAACACCCCCTAATAAATTATTTTTCAAAGCGATTTGCTGAAGTGTATGTCCCAGTCCAAAATATTTGTGTGGACGAATCCCTTATCCACTAAACTGGCTGGCTGCACTTCAAACAGTATATTCCCAGTAAGAGAGCCAGGTACAGGTTGAAACTGAAAAACTATGCAATGGAGCCACTGGATATGTACATGCCTGCCGCGTGTATGAAGGCAAAGACTCCTAGCTTCAGCCCCCTTAATGCCCAACATATATCGGAACCAGTGGGAAAATTGTCTGGGACCTGACATATCCCCTGTTCAAAAAAGGCTATCATATATATGTGGACAACTACTACACCAGCTTGTCCCATTTTGTCACCTGTACTGTGAAAAAACCCTGGCTACAGGGGGGGGTATCCGCATTTCTGAGAAATTAAGAAGTGTTGGCTATGAAGTGGAGGGACAAGAAAGATGTTTACATCATTTCCACTATCCACAATGACACCTTGGTGAAGATTCACTGGAGACGCGGCCCCGTTGTAAAGCCTGAATGTGTCCACAATTATAATCAGTTCATGGCGGTAGGGGGGTGGATTTAAACAACCAAATGCTACAACCATATTTTTCCACCCGAAAGTCCCGTTAATGGTATAAAAAAGTTTCATTTCATTTCATCTCTTTAATATGGCCATGTTTAAATTGTAAATCTGCTATCAAAAGTCACCAGAAAACCAACCCAGCAATATATTGAAGACATTGTCACTGCCCTAATTTACCAGCAAGGACTGGACCCAGGAAGAATTCGCTCTGATAGTGTAAGTCGACTTCATGAGCAACATTTTCCTTATAACATTGCCCCTACAGAATCAGGAAGAAGACTCCAAAAGAAATGTCATGTGTGCAGCAGAGGAGGAGTTAGAAGAGACACTAGTTATCATTGTCCCCATTGTCCCTCCCAACCTGGCCTACGCATTGGAGAATGCTTCAGAATTTATCACACATCCGTAAGATATTAGTTCCCCTTATTTTTAACAGACTGCCAATTCCCGTTTCAAATACCTGTCCAGATCATTTGCCTGCTACCACGTTTCTACCTTCCACGTTAACTGACCCTGGCCTGTTTACCAACGATGCATTCGCCTGCCGTTTTAAACCACGTTTCTGACTTCCATGTGCATTGACCTCGGCCTGTTTACCGACGATGCCTTTGCCTGCCATTTTAGGCAAAGTTTCTGACTTCCGCGTGCACTGACCTTGGCCTGTTAATCGACCACGCTTTTTTCCTGCCACTTGGACTGATCTTTTACCATTCTACTTTAGTACACAGGGGTCTCACATATGTGAAAAGTGTTCCCAGAACAGGGTCTGGAGTCCTGAGACTTCAAAGAGATTTGGGTGGGAGAAGGGTGGGTGGGTCTCATTATTTCCTGACAGAGACCCTAAGCTTGATGGTCCTTCCTGCTGTCTGGACCAGTACTCTGGCTGTGCTGACCATATCACTGCATGTAATGACCAAGGACTTTATGGACCACATCTCTGCCTGCTACCTGGACTAATGCTTTGGCTGTGCTGACAGTATCTCTGCCTGCTGCCTGTAATGACTATGGACAGTATTCCTGCCTGCTGCCTGGATGACTGCTTCTGCTGTCGCTAACCACATCCCTGCCTGCTACCTGTATGCTCTCCTCTGTGGACCACTGCCCTACTAAAACCACAGGTAATCTTTTTTTTACCCTTTGCTCAGCAGAATGTATTTTGGGGTGGAATTGGTATGTACATGCTATGTGTTAGAAATACGAAGGGCCTTCGAAAATGTAATAGATTGCCAGGAAGTTAGAAGTATAATTCATGCTCCTAGAATGTCTGAAGGCGACTACTTAGATGTTGGGCCTCTGGATGTGGCCAGGCTGTGCAAAAGTCTCTCACATGGTGGTATCGCCATACTCAAGAGGAGTAGCAGAATGTATTTTGACAATGCCTGGAGGTGCTACTTGCATGTTGGGTCTCTGTATGTGGCCAGGCTGTATAAAAGTCTCACACGTGTGGTATCGCCATACTCAGGAGGAGTAGCAGAATGTATTTTGGGGAGTAATTTTTGTTATGTACATACTGTGTGTTAGAAATATCTTATAAATTAACAACTTTGTGTAAAAAAAAAAGTATGTTTTCATTCTCCACATTTTCCAAAAACTTGTGGGAAAAAAAAGACATGTTCAAAAGACTCATAATGCCTCAAAAGTGTGATAGGTAGGATTGAAATTATATGTGTAATTTATGCTGCTAGAATGCCTGGAGGTGCTACTTGGATGTTGCTCCTCTGGACAGCTGCTGCAATAATCGGTTTGCATAACCAAAGAATTTCTGCACAAACTGTCAGAAACCGTCTCAGGGAAGCTCATCTGCATGCTTGTCGTCCTCATCGGGGTTTCCACCTGACTGCAGTTCATCATCAGAACCGACTTGAATGCAGTGGCATCAGGAGGGAGGGGGACTGACCCAGGTGTGACGGTGGCGGGTATCAGATCCCTGCCCTTCTCACTAACTCGTGACCAAGGACCAGCCAATCTCACACCCTGCCGTCACTTGCGTAACAATGCCACTCTCAGCTGCACCCGGCACATAGATTTTCCAGCTTGCGGGACCGCAATCTAGATGCCAGCAGCCTGAGAGCGATTGTCACCGGGCTAATTAAAGCAATTAACCCTTTCACTGCCACCACCGCTGCGTTATGAGCCCAGCGGACGCTGCGTATGCAAGGCAATCAAATCACTTCCCAAGGGGAAAGCTCCAGGTCCAGACGGATTTACATCCGAATATTACAAGCTGTTTGCGGACTCTCTCGCTCCTCACATTCTTCAAGTCTTTCAAGCAGCGTCAGATCAGGCCCAATTTCCTGCCGAAATGTTGGAAGCGACGGTTGTGACCCTCCCGAAACCTGGTAAGGAACCTAAGAACTTTAGACCTATTTCACTATTAAATGTGGATCTTAAAGTTTATGCTAGGATCATAGCCGATCGTGTGTCTCGTTTCCTTCCTGGGCTGATTAAGCCTGACCAGGTGGGTTTCGTGCTGGGCCGCCAGGCTATCGATGCCACTAGGCGCCTGGTTGGTCTTACCCACCATGTCCACGTTGCGGGTATCCCCACTTCTTGTCTCTTGATGCCGAAAAGGCTTTTGACTGAATACACTGGGGCTACCTGCGGCAGGACTTGGAGACCTTTGGTTTTCAGGGAAGGGTCTTGAACGCTATAATGGCTTTGTATACTGCTCCGTCAGCTCGTGTATTTACTGAAGGTCTTTTCTCAGAACACTTCCATATCACAAATGGAATGGGACAGGGCTGTCCCTTATCGCCACTCATTTTCGCTTTGCTTATGGAGCCTCTGGCGGAAAGGATGCGATCCCACCCTGATATCCGGGGCATAACCCTGGGAGGAGTGTCCCATGTCATTTCGCTCTTCGCGGATGATGTTATATTATCCTGTACTGATCCGGTGTCATCCCTAACTCATGTTCAAGCAGTCTTACAGCATTTCCAATCTATTTCGTACTACAAGGTTAATGATCTTAAATCCAATATATTAGGCGTAGCGGTCAACACTCCTACACAATTACAGATCCAACATTTAGTACACTACCAGTGGCAGCCTGAAGCCATAGATTACCTGGGCATTAAATGGACGACTATCCCATCCGATCTATTTAAGTACAACTACTCTTCTATGCTTAATGCAACTTCCCAAGACCTACTTAGACTGCGAAAGTTCTAAATTTCCTGGTCAGGCAGGAATGCTGCATTTAAAATGTTGATTTTGCCCAAAATCTTATATATCTTCATCTTCAGGGCCCTGCCCATTCCGGTCCCTAACTCCTTCTACAAGTCCCTGCAACAACAATTAAGTGCATACCTCTGGGACGGGGGTAGACCACGAACCTCCCATAAAACCCTCAACAAGCAGGTCTTGGCGGGTGACATGGGAGTTCCTGACCTGAAGGATTATCATATGGCAGCTATACTATCTCAGTCCCGCCAATGGTTTTCACCCACCCAATCCCAATTATGGGTATCCATAGAACTGGCATCCACACCTTATGTCACCTTGTCTGATGCTATTGTCCTTGCCAAGATACATCCGCAACGTTCATATGGGACCCACCCTACGACCTCAGCTACACTGTTAGCGTGGCAATACTTTCTTACTAACATGTCAAAGGGGGGAGAACTACACTCTTTACCCATTCCATTAACTGCACTAAGCACCATATCCCCTGACTTACATGTGCACCACTGGAAACGTTATGACTTAGTCTATCTGACTGATCTATATAGGGGCTCTAAACTCCTTACATTCAGGGATCTTTGCCAATTATTCCCAGCCTTCGAGCGGGAATTTTTGACCTACAAACGAATGACACATATCTTGGCCTCTTTACCAGCATTACATGTTTCCCTGCCAACTTCAATCTATAAGTTCTGCTTTGCCGATGTGGCGGCAAGCCGCGGTATTGGTTTATTTTATAATGCTATCCGCGACAGATCAGTGTTTGTGAAGTCCCCCTCGCACTTGAAGTGGGAGCGGGACTTGCAACAGACCTTCACCACGGCACAGTGGTCAAAGGCAATCCGACTAAACCACACTCACACAAGTGCTCTACATTCCGAGAAGGTTCCCACAAAATACACCTTCGCTGGTATAGAACTCCATACACCATAGCTAAATTTCAATCCGGCTCCTCCAATCTGTGTTGAGGGGTTGTGGCCAAGTAGGCACACTTCCACACATGCTGTGGTCCTGTCTGTCCCTGCGGAGTTTTTGGGCCTCGTTGAGTCGGTTGATAGCTGACATAACGGGTATATTTAACAAACTGAGGGTGGAACAGGCCATGCTGGGCATGGGGATGGATTGGTACCCTCCCTCATGCAGAGTAATTGTTCAACATATCTTGTATGCTGCCAGATTGGCAATAGCGCGCAAATGGAAGGACACTGCTCCTCCATCGCGACAAGAAGTGATCCAAATTGTGAAGGAATCTTATGAATATGAAAAGATACTATCATGCTCTACACAAAACTATAAAAGGTTTAGAGACAGGTGGAGCTGTTGGGAGGTGTTCATGTCCCATTCCCAGTAAAAATCTTGTTTCCTTATTCTTTTCTTTACACTGTTAAATAGAGGTTACAAGGGTGTGGTGTGGGCGCTCCCTCGGGGCAAAAGGTGCTCCCGATAGGGTGTTCCGGGAGAGCGTGCCGCCACATACTTTGGATTATGTTTATTCTTGTTGAAATGCATTTACTGTGAAACTTGCTCAATCTTCTAATTTTTGGTACTGGTTGTATTGCCACCTTAAGCTATGTGGCATGTGTGTTTCCTTTTCTTTCTCTCCTTTCACTATAGAAATGTTGCACATACTACAATACTACTTTGTTCCGCAATACGCATTTGTATTTCTAATGCTTTAATCAACCTACACTGTTTGTTATATTTGTGAAAAATCCAATAAAAACTTATTTAAAAAAAAAAAAGATGTAAAAAGTCAAATTTCTTCATAGATTTAGGCCAATATGTATTCTGCTACATATTTTTTGGTAATATTTGATTTGATTGAGTTGTGCAAAAGTTATCTATAACTATGGGATATTTTTCTTTTTTTTAAATTATTTTTTACTAGTAATGTCGGCGATTAGCGACTTATAGCGGGACTGCTATATTACGGCGGACAAATCGGACACCTAACTGACACTTTTGACACTTTGGGGAACCAGTGACATTAATACAGTGATCAGTACTATAAATATGCACTGTCACTGTACTAATAACCCTGGCAGGGAAGGGGTTAACATCAGGGGTGATCAAAGGGTTAACTGTGTGCCTAGCCAGTGTTTCAGTGTAGTGGGTGAGGTGCTTGTACTATTAGAAGACATGGATTGGTGTTTCTGCTTTAAAGGAACACAGGATCCATGTATCCTGTACTGGCAGAATGGCAATCTGCCTTGTTTACATAGACAGACTGCCATTCTGCCTGGGTACCGAACAATCAGCAGGTGACGGCGGACATCGGGTCCGCAGGACCCGCTGATCAGCTCCCGTTGTGCAAAATCACAGCGGTAGCGAGCCGGCGGCGCACACTCGCGCCAAAAACCCGGAAGTGCAGAATCACGTGTATATATATATATATATATATATATATATATATATATATATATATACAGTCAGGTCCATAAACATTGGGACATCAACATAATTCTAATCTGTATGGCTCTAAAAACCACCACAATGTATTTGTAACTGCAGACTTTCAGCTTTAATTTGAGGGTATTTACATCCAAATCAGGTGAAAGGTCTAGGAATTACAACAGTTTGTATATGTGCCTCCCACTTTTTAAGGGACCAAAAGTAATGGGACAATTGTCTGCTCAGCTGTTCCATGGCCAGGTGTGTGTTATTCCCTCATTATACCATTTACAAGGAGCAGATAAAAGGTCCAGAGTTAATTTCAAGTGTTCTATATGCATTTGGAATCTGTCGCTGTCATCTCTCAATATGAGATCCAAAGAGCTGTCACTATCAGTGAAGCAAGCCATCATTAGGCTGAAAAAAACAAAAGAAACCCATCAGAAAGATAGCAAATACATTAGGTGTGGCCAAATCAACTGTTTGGAACATCCTTAAAAAGAAAGAACGCACCGGTGAGCTCAGCAACACCAAAAGACCCGGAAGACCATGGAAAACAACTGTGGTGGATGACCGAAGAATTCTTTCCCTGGTGAAGAAAACCGCCCTTCACAACAGTTGGCCAGATCAAGAACACTCTCCAGGAGGTAGGTGTGTATGTGTGTCAAAGTCAGCAATCAAGAGAAGATGTAAACCATTGGTGAGCCTCAAAAACAGGAAGGCCAGATTAGAGTTTGCCAAACAAAATCTAAAAAAGCCTTCACAGTTCTGGAATAACATCCTATGGACAGATGAGACCAAGATCAACTTGTACCAGAGTGATGGGAAGAGAAGAGTATGGAGAAGGAAAGGAACTGCTCATGATCCAAAGCATACCACCTCATCAGTGAAGCATGGTGGTGGTAGTGTCATGGTGTGGGCATGTATGGCTGCCAATGGAACTGGTTCTCTTGTATTTATTGATGATGTGACTGCTGACAAAAGCAGCAGGATGAATTCTGAAGTGTTTCGGGCAATATGATCTGCTCATATTAAGCCAAATGAGTCAGAACTCATTGGACGGCGCTTCACAGTGCAGATGGACAATGACACGAAGCATACTGCGAAAGCAACCAAAGAGTTTTTTAAGAGAAAGAAGTGGAATGTAATTCAATGGCCAAGTCAATCACCTGACCTGAATCCGATTGAGCATGCATTTCACTTGCTGAAGACAAAACTGAAGGGAAAATGCCCCAAGAACAAGCAGGAACTGAAGACAGTTGCAGTAGAGGCCTGGCAGAGCATCACCAGGGATGAAATCCAGCGTCTGGTGATGTCTATGCATTCCAGACTTCAGGCTGTAATTGACTGCAAAGGATTGGAAACCAAGTATTAAAAAGTGAAAGTTTGATTTATGATATGATTGTTAATCTGTCCCATTACTTTTGGCTCCTTAAAAAATGTGAGGCACATATACAAACTGTTGTAATTCCTACACCATTCACCTGATTTGGATGTAAATACCCTCAAATTAAAGCTGAAAGTCTGCAGTTAAAGCACATCTTGTTTGTTTCATTTCAAATTCATTGTGGTGTTGTATAGAGCCAAAAATATTAGAATTGTGTCAATGTCCCAATATTTATAGACCTGACTGTCTAAAGGGCCTGCATCCCTTTAGACGTGTTCCTATTGGGAGTATTTCACCAAAAATGTAATTTTTGTTGCAGGGGATGCCAGAAATCTGACTTGTATCGTAGGCAGACTTCTGGGAGAATTGGTGAGCCAATCACACTATCAGGAAATTATGTTTCTGGGGGTGTGGTCAGTATACATTCTGTGTACAGAACCGCTCCAGGCGGCCATATTGCATTTTCAGAAAATGACAACAGCTGCAGATAGAAAAGGAAAGGTAATTTTTAATAAAATTAAATTACAATATGATTTGTGTCGCAATTGTATACGCTATATTGTTTCTTCTTTATTTGCTATTTTTTCCCCAGAAAGTGGAGTTACCCTTTAACCATTTCAGCCTGAAAGGTTGTCCCCCTTAATAACCAGTCCTTTTTTCGCGATACGGCATTGCGTTACTTTAACAGTGCCATGCTGTACCCAAATAAAAATACGGTGTGCTTTTTTCCCCACAAATGGAGCTTTCTTTTGGTGGCATTTGATCATGTCTGTTATTTTTAGCGCTATAAACAAAAATAGACCGTCAATTTTGAAAAAACAAAAAAACAAAACATTTTTACTTTCTGCTATAAAACATATCAAATTACAATTTTTTATTTATTTTTTTACTAGTAATGGCCTTGATCAGCGATTTTTGAACAGGACTGCAACATTGCGGCAAACAAATCTGACACTAAATGACAGATCAGTGCTAAAAAAAATGCACTGTCACTGTATAAATGACACTGGCGGGAAAGGGGGGATCAAAGGGTTATGTGTGATCCTACGGAGTGCTTGCTATCTGTGTGGAGGAGGCCTAATTGGAGGAGGACAGACATCGGTGTTCCTGTTTAGCAGAAACACAAGATCTCCCTCTTTCTCTGTGGCAGAACGGCGGTCTGCCTTGTGTACATAGGCAAACCCGCCTTTCCCTCTCCTCCGAACGATCAGCGGGTGCTGGCGGACATCACATCCACCAGACCCACCTATTGGCTCCCGCTGTGTCCAAAAACAGCAGGAGCAGGTCGCCGGCAGTGCACCTCCCAGACCCAGAGCATGAGCCAACATAGAGGTGCGTCGGTTCACGAAGGAGGGCCGTCCTGCTGCAGCATGTCTGTGTGGTCCTCAAGTGGTTAAAAGCAAAAGATAGAAAAAAATAAATTTTTGGGGGATTTTTGGCTTTAAAAAAATATATATATTTACTTCTGCCCTAGACCGGAAGTAATGTCATGATGCTGCTCCGGTCCTCCAAGGCCATAGAGGTGATCAGAGACTATCTGGTCTCCAGTGGCCTCTGGAACCAGCTGGTGGCAGTGTCAGATCGTTTCTCTGGTGCTCCAGTAAAGCCAGTAAGCCCGAGAAACACCGGCAAGCAGCAGGATAGCTTCAGCCATAACTCCACCTGCAAACCGTGATGTATATATAGGTTTTGCGATTGGCAAGTGGTTATAATACATGGAGATTTGAAAATTACAGGCACATGGCAGAAAATAAGAATCCTTATTCTTGTGTTAACCACTTCTGGACCAGAAGATTTCCCCCCCTTAATGACCAGGCCATTTTTTGCGATTCGGCACTGCGCTGTACCTAAATAAAATTGATGTCCATTTTTTTCCCCCACAAAGCTTTCTTTTGCTGGAATTTAAGCACCTGTGCGATTTTTTTTTTTTTTTTTACCCTATAAACAAGAAAACAGGGACAACTCTGAAAAAATATATATTTTTTTTACTTTCTCCTATATAACATTCCCAAAAAAAGAAAAAAAACTAAAAATCTAAATTTTCCATCCTTTTAGACCAATTTGTATTCTGCTACATATTTTAACGGACAATTGCGACACTGTACCCAAATAAAATTGATGCCTTTTTACCCCCCACAAATAGAGATTTCTTTTGGTGGTATTTGATCACCTGTGCGATTTTTATTTTTTGTGCTATAAACAAAAAAAAGCGACAATTCTGAAAAAAATATTCACTTTCTGCTATATGACATGCCCAAAAAAAAAAAAAAATCTAAATTTTTTTTATCAGTTTAGGCCAATTTGTATTCTGCTTCATATTTTATGGTAAAAAAAAAAAAATCCAAATAAGCGTATTTTGATTGGTTATTACGTCTACAAACTAGGGGAAAGTTTTATGTCATTTTTAATTATTTATGTTTTTACTAGTAATGGCGGCGTTCTGCGTTTTTTTAATTTATTTTGTTATTATTTTTTTTTATCGGGACTGCGACATTGTGGCGGACAGATCGGATCCCTAACTGACATTTTTTACTCTTTTGGGGGGGGACCATTGACATTCAGGGCTATACATATGCACTGTTACTGTAATAATTACTCTGGCAGGGAAGGGGTTAACCTAGGGGTGATCAAGGGGTTAAGTGTGAGCCTAGGGGGGGTTTTCTAACTGTATGGGGGAGGGGTTTGTGAAATGATCATAGAGACCTGTGATCCTATATAGAAGGATCACAGGCGCTCTGTGATCATTCCAGAGAGAAGAACGGTCAGCTGTGTTTACAACAGCCGACCGTCCTTCTCTCTCAGCGGGGAGCGATTGCGGGCGCCCGGCGGCAGTTGGGGCCGCTGGCCCCGTGGAGTGGGGGCGGGCCTAGTGGGGGCGGGCGCGGCTCTGGAGGCGCGCACTCGCCCCCAGCAGGGCTCCTGCAAACCGCCTACAGGGACGGCGGTTCGCGCAGCCTTGCCAGCCTGCCCCAGTATATCTGCTGCGGGCGGTCGACAAGTGGTATAAGCTTTATGAATTGGGCTTATTGCAAGCATCTGGTCCCAAGCCTAAGAAAATGTGCAAGTGACGGTTATAGAAGTATAACTGTTTATTTGTGGCCAGTGGGGTCAGCAATGCATACACAGCACTCTTTTTTTGCAGTGACTTCCCACACATCCTCCTAAATATTTTATTCATGGATTTATTTTTGGAATCTACAGACCTCAACAACAGGAAGTGTAAAGTTATACAACTCTGCTTATTTGTGTAACCAGAAATAAAGCTGATGAGATGCACAATGCTGTGCTGCCAATGAACTTTGCCTGTGGCAGGTGGTTGTTGGGGGATGATGGATACAGGAAGGCGGCCCCACAAACATTCCTTTTAAGATTATTTTAATTATTTATTATAAAACTGGAAGGAACTAATAACAAATGGATCCTCTAATCCACTTCAAACAACATTGCAACAGCAAAATACCGGACATTGGTACAGTCAGGAGGTTACACCATGCATGCCTTTTTTTTAACCACTTGCCTACCGGGCCCAGGCCAATTTTCAGCTTTCAGCGCTGTCACACTTTGAATGACAATTGCGCGGTCATGCAACACTGTACCCTTATGACATTTTTATCATTTTTTTTTTCACATAAATAGAGCTTTCTTTTGGTGGTATTTAATCACCGCTGGGTTTTAATTTTTTGCTAAACCAACAAAAAAAGAACATTTTTGAAAAAAAAAAACTAAACATTCGTCATATTTTGTTATAAAAGTTTGCAAACAGGTAATTTTTCTCCTTCACTGATAGGCGGCACTGGTGGGCACTGATCAGGAGGAACTGATGGTCACTGATAGGCGGCACTGGTGGGCACTAATCAGGAGGCACTGATGAAGAGCCACTGATGGGCACTGATTTTCAGCACTGATGGGCACTGATTTGCAGCACTGATGGACACTGATAGGCAGCACTGGTGGGCACTAATCAGGAGGCACTGATGACCATCGATTTGCAGCACTGATGGCCATTGATTTCCAGCACTGATGGGCACTGATTTGCAGCACTGATAGGCTGCATTGGTGAGCACTGATGAGCACTGATAGGCGGCACTGGTGGGCACTAATCAGGAGGCACTGATGAAGAGGCACTGATGGCCATTGATTTGCAGCACTGGTGGGCACTGATAGGTGGCACTGATGAGCACTGATCAGGAGGAACTTATGGGCACTGATAGGTGGGCACTAATCAGGAGGCACTGATGAAGAGGCACTGATGGCCATTGATTTGCAGCACTGATGGTCACTGATTTGCAGCACTGATGGTCAATGATAGGCGGCACTGGTGGGCACTAATCAGGAGGCACTGATGAAGAGGAAATGATGGCCATCGATTTGCAGCACTGATGGCCATTGATTTCCAGCACTGATGGGCACTGATTTGCAGCACTGATGGGCACTGATAGGCACATTGGTGAGCACTGATGAGCACTGATAGGCGGCACTGGTGGGCACTAATCAGGAGCTCTAATAATGAGGCACTGATGGTCATTGATTTGCAACACTGATGGGCACTGATTTGCACTGATTTGCAGCACTGATGGCCACTGATAAGTGGAACTGGTGGGCACTGATTAGCAGCACTGATGGGCACTGGTAGATGGCGCTGGTAGGCACTGATTCAGAGCACTGGGGAACACTGATTAGCAGCACTGATGAACACTTAGGGGACCAATGTTCCTCTAACAGAAGCTGGTTACTGGCTTTCTTCTTTTCTTCACGCTGACAACGTGAAGAAAAGAAAAAAAAAAAGCTGGTAATCAACTTCTGCTTTCTTCCATGATCAGCTGCCATTGGCTGAAAGCAGGTCACATGGGAAAGGGCCCACTGTGATTGGCCCTTTACCCTGCTCTGTGATCAGCCGAGTCCCAAGAACTCAGGGATCACAAAGCGTGGTGCGAGAAGGGGACGGCGTCCATGTACGCCCTCCTGGCATTTGAAGTCCGTGCTGTAGCTGTCTTTCGGCTGTAGCGTGGGCATCAAGTGGTGAAAATGTATTTCTACTTTTGCAGTAAAATCTGGAAAATCCCCAAGATATGTTTGTTATGTGTTCCCATTCATACAGCATACCTCTTTTTTTAAAAATATTTCTTACCTTTTAGATTTTTCTTAGGGGAAGGTTACTGCAAGCATTTCTTAACAAGTTCAGTCTGTCCCAATAGAAAGGTTTAGTACTGGCTGAGCTCCATTAAAGTGTTACTAAACCCATGAGCCTGTTTTCACTATATCTGGTCTCCCCAGGACCCTGCATTCACTATATCTGGTCTCCCCAGGAGCCTGCATTCAGTATATCTGCTCTGCCCAGGAGCCTGCATTCAGTATATCTGGTCTCCCCAGGAGCCTGTTTTCACTATATCTGGTCTCCCCAGGAGCCTGCATTCAGTATATCTGGTCTCCCCAGGAGCCTGCATTCAGTATATCTGGTCTCCCCAGGAGCCTGCATTCAGTATATCTGGTCTCCCCAGGAGCCTGCATTCACTATATCTGGTCTCCTCAGGAGCCTGCATTCACTATATCTGGTCTCCCCAGGAGCCTGCATTCACTATATCTGGTCTCCCCAGGAGCCTGCATTCACTATATCTGCTCTCCCCAGGAGTCTGCATTCACTATATCTGGTCTCCCAGGGAGCCTGCATTCACTATATCTGGTCTCCCCAGGAGCCTGTAATCACTATATCTGGTCTCCCCAGGAGCCTGCAGTCACTATATCTGGTCTCCCCAGCAGCCTGCATTCCCTATATCTGGTCTCCCCAGGAGCCTGCATTCACTATATCTGGTCTCCCCAGCAGCCTGCATTACCTATATCTGGTCTCCACAGGAGCCTGCATTCAGATTCTGATCTCCCAAGGAGCCTGCATTCAGTATATCTGGTCTCCCCAGGAGCCTGCATTCACTATATCTGATCTCCCCAGGAGCCTGCATTCAGATTCTGATCGCCCCAGGAGCCTGCATTCAGTATATCTGGTCTCCCCAGGAGCCTGCATTCACTATATCTGGTCTACCCAGGAGCTTGGATTCACTATATCTGGTCTCCCCAGGATCCTGCATTCACTATATCTGGTCTCTCCAGGAACCTGCATTCACTATATCTGGTCTCCCCAGGAACCTGCATTCACTATATCTGGTCTCCCACAGTACACAGAACATGGAAATGCAATTATTTTAGTAAATAAGAAATACTAAAAACCTTTTCCCATCAGCAGTATATAGCAGTCTTGTGACTTCTATCAGTGCCTGGTTACAGCTTGTAGGATGAGTTGTTATTCTACTCTGACTGTCCTATGAGTCTGCAGGACCCCTGACCCTCTCTGTCTGGACAGTGCTGATTGGCCCTGTGCTGATCACATGCTACCCTCCTAAGAAAAAAAAAAAAAAAAGCTCTCTAGCAAAACACACCAAACTGAGCATGTGCTGAGTGACCCCAAGGCACTGTTCTATCACCAGATAGATTGGGGACTGTGGAAGAAGGGGAGGATCAGAGAAGACAGGATCAAACAGCCTTTTTACACAATGCAGAGGATTAACCCCTTAGGTTCCACAGTGAGTATAACAAGCATGCTTCACTGTATATACAGACTGATTTTACTGTTGTGGGTTTAGTAAAACTTTAATTTCACAGTTAAAAAAGCCCTTTTAAATGTTTAACACTTTGTTATGATGGACACTGTTCATTGTTCTAGTTTACAAATGACAATGAGATCTGCTATCACAGTACAGACAGGGATAATTATGGGAGACACAGCTCCCTTCATAACCAAAGAGTACTAAGTAGGATTTTTCACTGCTAGAGTTTCCAAAAACCTAGTATCTACGTGGATGAGCTGCAATGTTAAAATATTTTTGAAAGATATGCAATGCAAATGGGGACATATAACAAATATAAAATACATCAAAGAAACATAGGCACAATCACTATCAGGGAGAGTGTTGATATAATATATAAAAAAGCTCAATAAACATGCAATTAATCAAATATCTACAAACAATGTGTGTCAGTACTGCTGCCCATACTCCCTGCGGTCCCATAAGTATAAACAGTGAATAGAAATATTAATCAGTGCTGCGCAGTACATAGCAAAAACAAAAAATAAATTATTCATATCCTGTGAGATAAACAATATTTCACAGATGAAGATCATTAACCAGTTCTGGAACGGAAGGATTTGCTCCCTTAATGACCAGGCCATTTAATGCGATTCGGCACTGCGTTACTTTAACTGACAATTGCGCGGTTGTGCGATGCTGTACCCAAATAAAATTGTTGTCCTTTTTTTCCCCACAAATAGAGCTTTCTTTTGGTGGTATTTGATCACCTGTGCGATTTTTTTTTTTTTTTTTTTTTTTTTTTTTAGACTTTTCATCCTTTTGTGCCAATTTGTATTCTGCTACATATTTTTGGTTAAAAAAAAAACTCCAATAAGCGTATTTTGATTGGTTTGCACAAAAGTTATCGCATCTACAAACTAGGGGAAAGATTTATGTCATTATTTTTTTTTTTTTACTAGTAATGGCGGCGATCTGCGATTTTTAGCGGGACTGCGACATTGCGGAGGACAGATCGGACCCCTGACTGACATTTTTGACATTTTTGGGGGGACCAGTGACATTACTACAGTAATCAGTGTTAAAAATATGCACTGTTACTGTAATAATGACATTGGCAGGGAAGGGTTTAACTCAGGGGTGATCAAAGGGTTAATTGTGAGCCTAGGAAAGTGTTTTCTAACTGTATGGGGGAGGGACTTGTGAAATGATCATAGAGACCTGTGATCCTATATATAAGGATCACAGGCGCTCTGTGATTATTTCAGGGAGAAGAACGGTTAGCTGTGTTTACAACAGCTGACCATCCTTCTCTCTCAGTGGGGAGCGATCGTGGGTGACAGACGGCAATCAGAGCCGCCTGCCCTTTGCATCGGAGTCCCCCGGGCCTAAGTGAAGGCGGGAGTGCACCGGCGGCGGCGTGCGCTCGCCCCCTAGCTGCAGGCATGTGACCGACGTAGAGCTACGTTGGTTCGCGCAGGAGGGGCTAAAGGAGTAAAACTGCGGCAGGCGGTCGGGAAGTAGTTAATGACTAGGCCATTTTATGCGATTCGGCACTGCGATATTTTAACGGACAATTGCGCAATTGTGCAACGCTGTACCCAAATAAAATTGATGTCTTTTTCTTCCCACAAACAGAGCTTTCTTTTGGTGGTATTTGATCACCTGTGCAATTTTTATTTTTTGCGCTATAAACAAAAAAGACAGACAATTCTGAAAAAAAAAAAAAAAAACAATATTTTTTCACATTCTGCTATATAACATTCCCCAAAAAAATGTAAAAATCAAAATTTTTCATCCTTTTAGGCCAATTTGTATTCTACTACATATTTTTGGTAAAAAAAAAATCCCAATAAGCGTATTTTGATTGGTTTGCGCAAAAGTTATTGCATCTACAAACTAGGGGAAAGATTTATGTCATTATTTTTTTGTTTTTTTACTAGTAATGGCGGCGATCAGCAATTTTTAGCAGAACTGCGACATTATGGCAGACAGATCGGACCCCTAACTGACACTTTTGACACTTTTGGGGGGACCAGTGACATTACTACAGTAATCAGTGCTAAAAATATGCACTGTTATTGTAATAATGACATTGGCAGGGAAGGGTTTAGCTCAGGGGTGATCAAAGGGTTAAGTGTGAGCCTAGAGGAGTGTTTTCTAACTGTATGGGGGGGATGGACTTGTGAAATAATCATAGAGACCTGTGATCTTTTATAGAAGGATCACAGGCGCTCTGTGATCATTCCAGAGAGAAGAACGATCAGCTGTGTTTATAACAGCTGCCCGTCCTCTCTTTTAGCGGGGAGCGATCGCGGGTGCCCGGCGGAAATCAGTGCCACCGGTCCCATGCATCGGCATCCCCACTACCTAGTGGGGGCGGGCGCGCCAGGACCACTTCCGTGAGCCAATGTACCCCTATGTCGGTTCGCACAGCCGAGCCAGCCTAAATCTGCGGCGGGCGGTCAGCAAGCTGTTAAACAAAAGTCCAATGTGTCAATATATTAACACTAAGAGAGAATTATTGTCACACTGGAATTCTTTTCAGAAGAGTTTTTGGCACATTTTATTATGAAAGGCCCCTTTTTGAGATTACGTTTATTGTGAATATATAAGCACACTGGACTTTTGTTTAATGATCTTTATTGATGAAATATTGTTTATCTCACAGGATATTTATTGTTTATTCTGTATGCTCGGCACTGATTCAATGTAACATATATAAAGTAGATGTTATCCCAGTTTGGCTGCAAAACTGGAAATACAATCGAGGAGGACTCGCATACATATAACCACTTGCCGATCAGCCGCCGTAGTTTTACTGCAGCAGGTCGGCTCTATTATGTGAAACGATGTATCGCCTCAGGTAATAGATAGTGGGGGGCGCATGCGTGCCCACCCCCAAGGCGTGCACACGTGCTGATTGGCCAGAGAAGGAGCCAATCAGCGGGTCTGGCGGACGTAATGCCCGCTGGCCATCCGCGATTGCGTCCAATGGAGACAGAACGGCGGTCTGCCTATGTAAACAAGGCAGACCGCTGTTCTGTCAGAGATGAACACAGGGATTCTGCGTTCCTCCTATTTAGGAACACAGGTCTATGTGTTCATCTTTTGAGTACATCCCCCACACAGTTAGAAAGCACCCCCCTAGGAGCACAGTTAACCCTTTGAGCGCCCCTGGTGTTAACCCCTTCCCAGCCAGTGTCATTAGTACAGTAACAGTGCGTATTTTTAGCACTGATTACTGTAGTAATGTCACTGGTCCTCCCAAAAGTGTCAAAAATGTCAGTTGGGTGTCCGATCTGTGTCTGCCTGTTCTGAGTGGAACCTGTCCTGGTAAACCACTGTATGGTCTTGGCCACCGTGCTGCAGCTCAGTTTCATGGTCTTGGCAATCTTCTTATAGCCTAGGCCAGTGATGGCAAACTTTGGTACCCCAGATGTTTTGGAACTATATTTCCCATGATGCTCAGCTACACTGCAGAGTGCACGAGCATCATGGGAAATGTAATTTCAAAACATCTGGGGTGCCAAGGTTCGCCATCACTGGCCTAGGCCATCTCTATGTAGAGCAACAATTCTTTTTTTCAGATCCTCAGAGAGTTTATTGCCATGAGGTGCCATGATGAACTTCCAGTGACCAGTATGAGAGAGTGAGAGCGATAACACCAAATTTAACACACCTGATCCCCATTCACACCTGAGACCTTGTAACACTAACGAGTCACATGACACCGGGGAGGGAAAATGGCTAATTGGGCCCAATTTGGACATTTTCACTTAGGGGTGTACTCACTTTTGTTGCCAGAGGTGTAGACATTAATGGCTGTGTGTTGAGTTATTTTAAGGGGACAGCAAATGTACACTGTTATACAAGCTGTACACTCACTACTTTACATTGTAGCAAAGTGTCATTTCTTCAGTGTTGTCACATGAAAAGATCGAATAAAATATTTACAAAAATGTGAGGGGTGTACTCACTTTTGTGAGATACTGTGTATGTGTGTGTGTGTGTGTGTATATATATATATATATATATATATATATATATATATATATATATATATAATTATTATCCACCTAAGGACCAGAAGGTTTTACCCCCTTTTTGCAATACAGCACTGCGTTACTTTAACTGACAATTGCGCGGTCATGCGATGCTGTACCCAAATAAAATCGATGTCCTTTTTCCCACAAATAGTTTTCTTTTGGTGGTATTTCATCACCTATGTGGTTTTTATTTTTTGCGCTATAAACAAAAAAGACCGACAATTCTGAAAAAAAAAAACAATATTTTTTACTTTCTGCTATAAAACGTTCCCAATAAATATTGAAAACATTCAATTTTTTTCATCAATATAGGCCAATATGTATTCTTCCACATATTTTTGGTAAAAAAAATCCCAATAAGTGTATACTGATTGGTTTGCGCAAACGTTATCCTGTCTACAAACTAGGGGAAAGATTTATGTAATTTTTATTTATTTATTTGTTTTTTTTACTACTTCTGGCGGCGATGAGCGATTTTTAGCAGGACTGCAACATTGCGGCAGACATGCAGTACAGACCAAAAGTTTGGACACACCTTCTCATTCAAAGAGTTTACTTTATTTTCATGACTATGAAAATTGTAGAGTCACACTTCAAGAGGTAGTCATCTGAAATGGTCTTCCAACAGTCTTGAAGGAGTTCCCAGAGATGCTTAGCACTTGTTGGCCCTTTTGCCTTCACTCTGCAGTCCAGCTCACCCCAAACCATCTCGATTGGGTTCAGGTCCGGTGACTGTGGAGGCCAGGTCATCTGGTGCAGCACCCCATCACTGTCCTTCTTGGCCCTTACACAGCCTGGAGGTGTGTTTGGGGTCATTGTCCTGTTGAAAAATAAATGATGGTCCAACTAAATGCAAACCGGATGGAATAGCATGCCGCTGCAAGATGCTGTGGTAGCCATGCTGGTTCAGTATACCTTCAAATTTGAATAAATCCCCAACAGTGTCACCAGCAAAGCACCCCCACACCATCACACCTCCTCCTCCATGCTTCACGGTGGGAACCAGGCATGTAGAGTCCATCCGTTCACCTTTTCTGCGTCGCACAAAGACACGGTGGTTGGAACCAAAGATCTCAAATTTGGACTCATCAGACCAAAGCACAGATTTCCATTGGTCTAATGTCCATTCCTTGTGTTCTTTAGCCCAAACAAGTCTCTTCTGCTCGTTGCCTTTCCTTAGCAGTGGTTTCCTAGCAGATATTCTACCATGAAGGCCGGATTCACACAGTCTCCTCTTAACAGTTGTTCTAGAGATGTGTCTGCTGCTAGAACTCCGTGTGCCATTGACCTGGTCTCTAATCTGAGCTGCTGTTAACCTGCGATTTCTGAGGCTGGTGACTCGGATGAACTTATCCTCCGCAGCAGAGGTGACTCTTGGTCGTCCTTTCCTGGGGCGGTCCGCATGTCAGCCAGTTTCTTTGTAGTGCTTGATGGTTTTTGTGACTGCACTTGGGGACACTTTCAAAGTTTTCCCAATTTTTCGGACTGACTGACCTTCATTTCTTAAAGTAACGATGGCCACTCGTTTTCCTGTGCTTAGCTGCTTTTTTCTTGCCATAATACAAATTCTAACAGTCTATTCAGTAGGACTATCAGCTGTGTATCCACCTGACTTCTGCACAACACAACTGATGGTCCCAACCCCATTTATAAGGCAAGAAATCACACTTATTAAACCTGACAGGGCACACCTGTGAAGTGAAAACCATTTCAGGTGACTACCTCTTGAAGTGTGACTCTACAATTTTCATAGTCATGAAAATAAAGAAAACTCTTTGAATGAGAAGGTGTGTCCAAACTTTTGGTCTGTACTGTGTATATATTGTATATACACAGGTGCATCTCATAAACTAAAATATCATCAACAATGTAATTTATTTCAGTAGTTTTGTTGTTGTCTTGCCTACATACAGTAATAGGTATTGCATTCTCGAAGCGTTAGATACGAGTTTCCACTGTGCAGTAGTTCACAAAATGTCAAGCTACATAAAGTCCCCATTTAGAAGTCTAATTTTTCCAGATGTATGAATACATTTACTTCTATTGCATCACATTTAAAAGTGCTTCTTACTGGAAATACATTCATTTTCTTGTCACTTTCAAAATGACTACATACTAGCAAATCCTTCAAAGATTTTGCTCTTCCAAATATGATGTCGGGATTTTTTTAGGGTCCCAAAGATGGGATAATTTTTGATGAGTGTTGATTCCTGTTGAAGGAGGAGTTGTGTTGCCCCTGAAGCGTGTTGACTGTTTTTATATAACTTTTTCTTCTTACCAATAAAAATGATTAAAATGACCTTTTATGTGTTTTTGGTCTGGCATTCCTTTCTCTGTTTCTATGGTTTGAGCTTTTGTTGGGTTCCCGACCCGTTGAAAGCCTTGCCATGTGTGAGCCCCTTCACCAGAGCTATTGAGCTTGTCTGAAGTTTTCCTTCATCTGACTATACATGCAGATGTAGCACCCTCCTAAAATAGGTTGCTGGTGAGGCTCAGGTAAATCTAGTTATTTGGCTCCTTGGTAATTATTAGAACGAGGTTTGATTGTTTTTGGCTGTTCTGGCTGCAGGCTCAACTGCTTCTCCTTGCCTTCTAGTGGATTCTGGACTGTAGTGGGTTTGGATGAGGCAGACCCTTGGGTTGAATATTTATGCGGTCCCTGGAGCAGCAGGGTTCTTATCCAGGAGGAGAAGATCCTAGCCTGAAGGGCTGCTGCCCTTCTGGGTAATGTAACTGAAGTCTGTTGAAATTCTTCAAAATCCCATCTCAGTGAGAGCTGTGGGGTGGGGGGGGGGGGGGTGCAATTTGCTTGAAAAAGTTAGAGCCAAGCCAACAGGGCTCACTGAGGATCTGCCCTGGAGATTCACAGGAGAAATGTCTGCCTCTGTATTGGACACAGGCATCCAAGTATATGTGGACATTGTGAGTATAGGCCTGACTGTGGAATCCTAGTGACTGTTCGCTGCTCTAACCCTTTGAGTAGCTACTGTAGTGGTGATGGAGACCTTTCCTTTGCTTGGAGACCCAGGGTTGCTGTTCTCCTACTGTTTGCCATGAGGGAAGTTACCCTGAAAAGAGTAAACACAGCAAAGAGTATCCTCTGGTTTCTTAGTGGACTAAATTCAGAGTATCCCAAAGCTCATTCTACACCCCAACCAAATTCAGCGAGCATTAACCACTTTAACACCGCCCCCTTAATGACCAGGCCCTATTTTGCGATACGGGACTGTGTTACTTTAACGAACAATTGCGCTGCCGTGCAACGCTGTACCCAAATAAAATTGACGTCCTTTTTTCCCCACAAATAGCGGTTTCTTTTTGTGGTATTTCATCACCTGTGCGATTTTATTTTTTTGTGGGACTGTGGCATTGCGGCAGACAGATCGGACCCCTAACTGACATTTTTTACACTTTTGGGGGTACCAGTGACAATACTACAGTAATCAGTGCTAATAATATGCACTGTTAGTATAATAATGACACTGGCAGGGAAGTGGTTAACAGTATAGGTGATCAAGGGGTTAAATGTGACCCTAGGGGAGTGATTCTAACTGTGGGGGGACAGATCGGACCCCTAACTGACATTTTTTTACACTTTTGGGGGTACCAGTGACAATACTACAGTAATCAGTGCTAATAATATGCACTGTTCGTGTAATAATGACACTGGCAGGGAAGGGGTTAACAGTATAGGTGATCAAGGGGTTAAATGTGACCCTAGGGGAGTGATTCTAACTGTGGGGGGCGTGGCTTCTGAGATGACCATAGAGACATGTTATCCTATATAGAAGGATCACATGAACTCTGTGATCATTTTAGGGAGAAGGACGGTCGGCTTTGTTTTACAACAGCTGACCGTTCTCTCTCTAAACAACAAACAAACACAGGGGCGCACAGGCCTAGTGCATTATCCTTTGGTTGGTTTATTAAAAGTAAAAAGATTAAAAATACTCACAAACGAGTTTCTTGGTTCCTCAGTGGCTCTGAGTAAGAGGCTAAGCCTCGAAACGCGTTAGCCACCACAAACTCAAGGGACTACTTACCCTCGGATCTTACTACTGAGGACTGCGTACCTTATGTGATATGCTTTTAACCAAGAAACTTGTTTGTGAGTATTTTTAATCTTTTTACTTTTAATAAACCAACCAAAGGATAATGCACTAGGCCTGTGTGCCCCTGTGTTTGTTTGTTGTTTACAGTATTTCCAGAATTCCCTGGTCGTATAAAGGGCAGCAAGGCCGCAGCATTTTTTCCTGGGTTGTCGCATCCACAGCTCCAGAAACAGTGGAAAGACCTTAATGAGGTGGACTAGAAACTACTCCTCTCTAAACGCAGGGAACAGGTGCTTTTAACCTTAAAACTTTGTTTTGCGACCGTTCTCTCTCTGCGGGGAGCGATCGCGGGTGTCAGACGGCAATCAGGCCCGCCTGACCAGTGCATCGGCTTCCCCGCTGCCGAGTGGGGGTGGGATCGCGCCACCAGCGGCGCGCGCTCGCCCCCTAGCTTCCCCCATGCGACCGACCTACACCTACGTCGGTTTGCGCAGGAGAGCCACCCTGCCGCAGTAAAAAGGCGGCGGGTGGTCGGGAAGTGGTTAAAGCATAAAAACACATTTCTTGTCTGGTCATTGAGTTGTGGGACTGTCCAAGTTGTTGTGTGCCTGGCTGCTTGTACACCTGGGTGGGAAGAGAACCTGGGGCAAATAAGTGGGGCCCTATAGGGGTCTGCGCTACACAAATCTAGAAGTTCCCAGCACGTCTGAGTTAGGGTGACCACGTGTCCCGGATCTCCCGGGACAGTCCCACATTTGGAGAGTCTGTCTCGGGTCCCGGTCACCCTCATTCCGGGACAATGCAGTGTCCCGGAATGATCTGAGCCCATGAGCCGCCATCCGCCAACCGTGAGAACACGTGCCGCTGCTGCCACACTGCCGCTGCGCTCCCCCACCGAACCAGCAGAAAGGAAGAGGAAATGCGCTGGACTGTACCATGTCCGACAGTCCGCTGGATGAGGGAGGATGGCTAGGCTGTACCATGTTAGAGGGCAGGCTGTACAAGAAGACCTCACCACCACCCTAACCTGAGCAGCAGTGGGCGCAGCATCCCCAGCGCCTCCAAGTCAGAGCCTGCACTCTTTCTCCAACCTTCACTCCCAGCTGTCACTATCATCAACAAGAAGGAAAACAAGCTGACCGAGGGCCAGAGGACGAGGATGGGCGGGAGGTAGGTGCATCACACAAACACCTACCCACAGACAAGGGCTGGGGCAAGGGGGCACAGGAGGGACTGCAGGTAGGGTTAGGGGGTTCCTCTCACCCACCCACCTCTCTCTCTTCCACTCCCTCTCTCACCCCCCCTCTCTAATCCACCCCCCTCTCTGTCACCCAACCCCCTCTCTCTCACCCACCTCTACTTCCTCTTACCCACCCCCCTCTCTCTCACCCACCTCACATCCTTAGATCTCAGGGGTTTATGCTGGGACTTCTAGTCCTTCAGTTTTGGAGGAAGTCACATCCTTAGATCTAAGGTGTTCATGTTGGAAATTGTAGTCCTTCATTTTTGGGGGAAGTGACCCCCCCAAAAGTGAAGGGCTACAGGTTCCAGAATGAGCCCCTCAGAGCTGAGGTTGTGACAGCCCCCCCCCCCCAGTGGAGGGGATAGGATTCAAGTAGGTCAGTGTAATGGTCAGTATAGGAATCAGGTAGGTTAGTGTAGTGGTCAGGTAGGTCAGTGTAGTGGCCAGGTAGGTCAGTGTAGTGGTCAGTGTAGGAATTAGGTAGGTTAGTGTAGTGGTCAGGTGGGTCAGCGTAGGAATCAGGTAGGTCAGTGTAGTGGCCAGGTAGGTCAGTGTAGTGGTCAGTGTAGGAATTAGGTAGGTTAGTGTAGTGGTCAGGTGGGTCAGCGTAGGAATCAGGTAGGTCAGTGTAGTGGCCAGGTAGGTCAGTGTAGTGGTCAGTGTAGGAATTAGGTAGGTTAGTGTAGTGGTCAGGTAGGTCAGTGTAGGAATCAGGTAGGTCAGTGTAGGAATCAGGTAGGTCAGTGTAGGAATCATGTAGGTCAGTGTAGGAATCAGGTAGGTCAGTGTAGGAATCAGGTAGGTCAGTGTAGGAATCATGTAGGTTAGTGTAGTGGTCAGGTAGGTTAGTGTAGTGGTCAGGTAGGTCAGTGTAGGAATCAGGTAGGTCAGTGTAGTGGTCAGGTAGGTTAGTGTAGTGGTCAGGTAGGTCAGTGTAGTGGTCAGGTAGGTTAGTGTAGTGGTCAGGTAGGTTAGTATAGTGGTCAGGTAGGTTAGTGTAGTGGTCAGGTAGGTCAGTGTAGGAATCAGGTAGGTTAGTGTAGTGGTCAGGTAGGTTAGTGTAGTGGTCAGGTAGGTCAGTGTAGGAATCGGGTAGGTCAGTGTAAGATTCAGTGTAGTGGACAGGTAGGTCAGTGTAGTGGTCAGTGTAGGAATTAGGTAGGTTAGTGTAGTGGTCAGGTGGGTCAGCGTAGGAATCAGGTAGGTCAGTGTAGTGGCCAGGTAGGTCAGTGTAGTGGTCAGTGTAGGAATTAGGTAGGTTAGTGTAGGGGTCAGGTATTTCAGTGTAGGAATCATGTAGGTTAGTGTAGTGGTCAGGTAGGTCAGTGTAGGAATCAGGTAGGTCAGTGTAGGAATCAGGTATGTCAGTGTAGGAATCATGTAGGTTAGTGTAGTGGTCAGGTAGGTTAGTGTAGTGGTCAGGTAGGTCAGTGTAGGAATCAGGTAGGTTAGTGTAGTGGTCAGGTAGGTTAGTGTAGTGGTCAGGTAGGTTAGTGTAGTGGTCAGGTAGGTCAGTGTAGGAATCAGGTAGGTTAGTGTAGTGGTCAGGTAGGTTAGTGTAGTGGTCAGGTAGGTCAGTGTAGGAATCAGGTAGGTTAGTGTAGTGGTCAGGTAGGTCAGTGTAGGAATCAGGTAGGTCAGTGTAAGATTCAGTGTAGTGGACAGGTAGGTCAGTGTAGGAATCAGGTAGGTCAGTGTAAGATTCAGTGTAGTGGACAGGTAGGTCAGTGTAGGAATCAGGTAGGTCAGTGGGAATCAGGTAGGTTAGTGTAGTGGTCAGGTAGGTCAGTGTAGGAATCAGGTAGGTTAGTGTAGTGGTCAGGTAGGTCAGTGTAGGAATCAGGTAGGTTAGTGTAGTGGTCAGGTAGGTTAGTGTAGTGGTCAGGTAGGTTATTATAGTGGTCAGGTAGGTCAGTGTAGGAATCAGGTAGGTCAGTGGGAATCAGGTAGGTTAGTGTAGTGGTCAGGTAGGTCAGTGTAGGAATCAGGTAGGTCAGTGGGAATCAGGTAGGTTAGTGTAGTGGTCAGGTAGGTCAGTGTAGGAATCAGGTAGGTTAGTGTAGTGGTCAGGTAGGTCAGTGTAGGAATCAGGTAGGTTAGTGTAGTGGTCAGGTAGGTTAGTGTAGTGGTCAGGTAGGTTATTATAGTGGTCAGGTAGGTCAGTGTAGGAATCAGGTAGGTCAGTGTAAGATTCAGTGTAGTGGACAGGTAGGTCAATGTATGTCCAGTTTTTCCCCCAGATCCCTTAGGTCATTTGTATTCCTTATGTAGTATAAAGTACAGGGTTTTATTTACAACTTTAGTGCCTTAGATATTAAGAGAATTTGTTCAATGTATGTTAGTAAAACGTTGAAAGAACAATGACACTCTTTGAATCTAAGTGGCCACCTGCAGCTGCAATGTTGGGCTAACATACATAAAACAAATGCTTAAATAGGTAAGGGGCGGGGCCACCCCAGCGACGTCACATAGCACCGTCCCCTTGTGATGTCACCGACCTGTGCATGCTGGGGGGTTGTCCCTGAATGGTAGTTTGAAAATGTGGTCACCCTAGTCTGAGTATGTTTTCCTTGAGTCCCTGGAAAAGTTAGAAGCAGCATGACAAAATCCCTGGCTTCCCATATAAATTCCAACATCGGGAGTTGATTTACTAAAACTTTAGAGTGCAAACTCTGGTGTGTATGGTAGCCAATCATCTTCTAACATGGTAGCCATACAGCTTGTTCAATTAAGCTTTGACAAAATAAACGGCAAGTTGATTGGTTTGTATACAGAGCTGCACCAAATTTTGCACTCTCCATTTTTAGTAAATTATCTCCAAAGTGTTATCAAGTACTTCATTTGTTGAATCCTAATGTGGAACATCGCTCTCGCAATCAACACAGACTATTTTGAATCCTTATGCTGCTAGTATTAATAAATAGATAGGAAAATTTATCATATTTACTTGTTTTAAGCGTTTTTTTTTTTTTTACATTCCTTTAGTCACTTACTAGTTTCCATGCCTAGGCAAATGATGTCATACATCCCAGGAGTCTTCAGAAGGGGAGGAGAGTAGGAGGGTTTTTTGTTAGCTAAGCACACCCTCGTGCTTGTATGCTTGAACTAGGAGCAGATGGATTCCAGGAAGTAATTGCTACATGAATCATCTGCCCTTATTTTACCGCCTTCTTCCCGTCGTATAGACAAATTACAGCAGAGCGGGATGGCTCTTATTCTGGGATGACATCATATAAAGGCGCCCAGTTTAACCGCTATCGCCCCTGGGACATGGCACGACCCCGATCTTGGCAAAGAGCCGTGGTTCTTTACCCATGTGATTGGCTGTGTTAAATCACAGCTGGTCACATGTAAACAAGGCGACGCCATTTATCGTCTCGCCTTACACTGACAGAGTGAGAGGTGAGGAGCGGATTAGTGGCATCTGCTCACAGGAGAGATGTGTATAGGCAATCAGGGGACTGATCATCTATGCCCTGATTACAATGCAGCCCCAAAAGTGCCCATCAGTAACAGCACTCTGTGCCCATCAGTGCTGCCTTTCAGTGCTCATCAGTGCCTGCCCATCAGTGCCGCCCATTAGTGTCTATCAGTGCCACCAATCAGTGCCTACCCATGCTGCCTATCTGTGCCCATCAGTGCCACCTAACAGTGCCCATAAGTGCTGCCTATCAGTGCTTAGTAGCGCTGCCTATCATTGCTCATCAGTGTTGCATATTAGTGCCTCCTTAGTGCTGCTTCATCAGTGCCCATAAGTGCCGTCTATCAGTGCCCATAAGTGCCGCCTATCAGTGCCCATCAGTGCTGTCTATCAGTGCTGATCAGTGCTGCATATTAGTGCCTCCTCATCCGTGCCGCTTCATCAGTGCAGCCTTTGTGAGCGCACATCAGGGAAGGAGAAAAATTACTTATTTACAAAATTTTCTGACAGAAACTAAGAAACTTATTTTGGTCTTTTTTTTCCTTTTTTAGAAAAAAAAACCCCAGTGGTGATTTAATACCACCAAAAGAAAGTTCTATTTGTGGAAAGAAAATGATAAAAAATTAATTTAGGTACAGTGTTACATGGTTGCTCAATTGTCATTCAAAATGCGACAGCACTGAAAGCTGAAAATTGGCCTGGGCCAAAATAAAGCACGGAGACATGGATGGTTGGGGGCATTTGCTTTGAATATTAACCACTTTACCACTAGAGCATTTTGCTGTCTTACGTCTGGGCCACTTTTTGCGATTCGGCGCTGTGCGACTTTAACTGACAATTGCGCGGTCATACGACACCGTACCTAAACGAAATTTACGTCCTTTTTTTCCCACAAACAGAGCTTTCTTTTGGTGGTATTTGATCACCTGTGCGATTTTTACTTTTTGCGCTATAAACAAAAAAAGAGCGTTTATTTTGAAAAAATAACAATATTTTAAACATTTTTTTATATGAAATTCCCCCCCCCCAAAAGAATGTAAAAATAAATTTTTTTTTAAATTTTTGGCCAATTTGTTTTCTGCTACCTATGTTTGGTAAAAAAAATCACAATAAGCGTATTTTGATTGGTTTGCGCAAAAGTTATTGCGTTTACTAACAAAGGGAAAGATTTCTGTCATTTTTGGTGTTTTTTTTTTTAACGCGTAATGGCGGCGATCTGCGATTTTTTTTTTTGCGGGACTGCGACATTGCGGCGGACAGATCGGACCCTTGACTGACATTTTTGACACTTTTGGGGGTACCAGTGACATTACTGCAGTAATCAGTGCTATATATATATATGCACTGTTACTGTAAAAATGACACTGGCAGGGAAGGGGTTAATTTTATTGGAGAGGGAGGGGTTAATGTATGCCTGGTGCTTACTGACGTGTGTGGGGGGAGGTGACTGAGTGACACAAGGACAGATCCAGGGTTCAGCTACGCTGAACCCTGCAATCTGACCCTGCCTGTCACTTGGGAGATCCGCCCGCTTGTGTTTACACAAGCGGGCGGATCTTCACACTAGATCCCCGACGATCTCATTGAAAGGAAACAGAAAGTAACACAATTCCTAGAGCAGACAGTTGTCATCCCAAACATGCCCTAATTGCATTACCTGTAGGTTATTACCTATGAGTAAGGCATAATTGCATGATGTAAATGTGCATTGTAAAAAACACATTGTGTAAATTGTCATTATATAAATACCTGTAATAAATAAAATAATATAAAATAAATTATACTGAAGACTTCAAGGGCTAGAGATCTCAAAATGAGATCAGTGAAAATGGCATACTCAACCACTTGCCGACCGCTCACTCGAGCTCTACTGCGGCAAAGTGGTTAGTTATAGTCCAGCGACGTAGACCTACGTCGCTGGACTCCTCCCCTTGTGGGCGGCGCTCACGCGCTGCCGGAGGCTCGCTCCCGCTGTATTCAGTCAAAGCGGGAGTCGGGCCAGGGGAGGAGCGTCGGCGATCGCCGCTGCTCTTCCCCGATCATCGGGGAATCGAGTTTGGAGATCCGCCCGCTTGTGTAAACAAAGCGGGCGGATCTCCTAAGTGACAGATCGCCGCCATTACTCGTTAAAAAAAAAAAAAACACCAAAAATAACAGAAATCTTTCCCTTAGTTAGTAAACGCAATAACTTTTGCACAAACCAATCAAAATACGCTTATTGTGATTTTTTTTTTACCAAACATAGGTAGCAGAAAACAAATTGGCCAAAAATTTTAAAAAATTTAGATTTTTGCATTTTTTTGGGGGGGGGGGGGGATTTCATATAAAAAATGTGAAAAATATTGTTATTTTTTCAAAATTTACGCTATTTTTTTGTTTATAGCGCAAAAAGTAAAAATTGCACAGGTGATCAAATACCACCAAAAGAAAGCTCTGTTTGTGGGGAAAAAAGGATGTAAATTTAGTTTGGGTACGGCGCCGCACGACCGCGCAATTGTCCGTTAAAGTCGCACAGCGCCGAATCGCAAAAAGTGGCTCAGACGTAAGACAGCAAAATCCTCCGGTGGTAAAGTGGTTAAAGAAAGCAAACCACAACTAACTCAATTGATATAGTGAGTTAAATTCATAAATATAGCAAACTTCTCATTGAAAGGAAACAGAAAGTAACACAATTCCTAGAGCAGACAGTTGTCATCCCAAACATGCCCTAATTGGATTACCTGTAGGGTATTATCTGTGAGTAAGGCATAATTGCCTGATGTAAGGCCTCTTTCACATGGCCGCTCCTGTTTTTTTGTTCGCTGCGGCACTTTTTTTTTTTTTACGGACACATTTGTGTCATCCGGTCCGTATGTCCGCATATCATCCCATCCGTTTGCGGACATAATGTATGTCTATGGTGATTGCGCATGTCAGTGGATGACACCGCTGACATCCGATTTTGCTTCAGTTCCGATTTTTTAACGGAGGAAAAATAGAGTTCTGTTCCGTTCCAAAAAACGGAACAGAACTGAAAGGACGCAAATTGGATCATCCGCTGACATCCGCAATCCCATTGACAAGCATTATGTCCGTATATCACCCGCAAACGGATGGGGTGATATACGGACATACGGAACGTCCGTGTGAAAGTGCCCTTAATGTACATTGTGAAAAGCACATTGTGTAAATTGTCACTATATAAATACCTGTAATGAATAAATTTAAATAAATTGTACTGAAGACTTTGATTTTTAGAAAGGGCTAGAGATCTCAAAATAAGAAAATTGCACACTTAAAAGCAAAATGTAGTAGAAGGGAGGATTTATTAAACATAAAAAAAAATGTTAAAAATCTAAAGAGAAGGATATCAAGACGACTACCACCTTCTGTTATCAGAATGAAGAAATTAGGAAAATATTAGAGGACCACTTGGGATTCCTCCAACACATAAATTAAAATTGGTTTGTTGGAGAAAGACAATTATTTGTTAGGAAAGTCCAATCACCAAAAACCATACTTGTAAGATGTCACTTTAAGAAGAGGAAGGATCCATGTAGGAGGAGAGGCACTAGATTAAAAAAAAAAAGCGTGACAATAAAAAACATATTAAGGGAGAAGATATATAAAACAAAACAGTTCAGGGAAAATAGAAAGTAAAACTGTAGCATAAAGAGTTTTTACTGTAATTTTTTATATGGGTTACCAGAATAATGCCTGTTATGTAGGAAAGACATTTCAGACCCTAAAAAGGAGACGCTGTGAACATCAATAAAATACAATGACAGGAAACTTGCACTCCATGATAAGAAATCACTCTAATTTAAAACATAATGGGTCAAAAAACAATTTATTTTATACAAGGGAAAACCCTTAGACCGAAAGAAAAAATATATAGACTTCAGCCATTTCCTATAATTGATGGAACAAAAAGAGAAATGTTTATCTTTTATTCAATGCTTATTTTTATTGTTTTTTGGGTTCCCCCTTCTATACTGGTTTGTAAATAGAAAGAGAAACTCAATTGTTTAAATGCTTCCTCTTCAAGAGAAAAAAAGTAGAAGTTTGAGCTGAAAGAAATATAATGTTCCCTCTAATTTTTTACTGTGCTGGGCAAATAAAAAAATGTCTGAGCGCAAACCTTTAGACTGAGCAATGGGGGGGGGCGGCTTGACTGTTGACTGCTTGATCCCGCATTTACTATACAGATATTGCAGCTTGACTGCTTGATCCCGCATTTACTATACAGCTTTTGCTGCTTAATAGCTTGAGCCCACACTTAAGCCTCGTACCCACGCAACGATTGTTGGCCGACCGATCGGCCATCTTTTGTCCAGTGTTGTTGTGTTGGTTGGAATGTACGTAGACTGCACACAAATTTTCTCGGCCAACAAAAACCAACTTCAGAAGTGATGTCATGTGATGGTTTACTTTCCGTGTGTTTTTTCTTCTCTGAGCATGCCCAGTCTTGCTCATCTGATTTTTGTCTGCCGAAATCTCTATTGACTGACGGAAAATCGCCGTTCTGTTGACGGCTAACAAAAATTTTATAGCATGCACACCAGATTTTGTTCGGCCGAAAAGTCGCAGTCGGTTGTCGGAAGCATCATACTAACAAGCCGAAAATCGGCCGATCGGACGTTGGCCGAAAATTCACGGCCAACAATCGTTGCGTGTGTACGAGGCATTACTGTACAACTATTAAATACTTTACCACCGGAGGATTTTCCTGCTTTACGTCCGGGCCACTTTTTGCAACTTGGCACTGCGCGACTTTAACTGACAATTGTGCGGTCATGCAATGCTGTACCCAAACGATATTTGCGTCCTTTTTTTTCCCACAAACAGTGCTTTCTTTTGGTGGTATTTGATCACCTCTGTGCTTTTCTTTTTTTGCGATATTAATAAAAAAGAGCAAAAATTTTGCGAAAAAATTGACATTTTCTACTTTGACAGTTAAAAAATATCCAATATATTCAATTTTTGTTATATATTTAGACCAAAATGTAATTAGCAACATGTCTTTGACAAAAAAATCCTCAATGAGCGTATTTTTAATCGCTTTAAGACCGGAAGATTTTACCCCATTCCTGACCAGGCTATATTTTGCGATTCGGCACTGCGTTATTTTAACAGACAATTGCGTGGTCGTGCGATGCTGTACCAAAATAAAATTGATGTCCTTTTTTTCCCCACAAATAGAGCTTTCTTTTGGTGGTATTTGATCACCTGTGCGATTTTTAATTTTTGAAAAAAAGAGCGACAATTTTGAAAAAAAAAATACAATATTTTTTACATTCTGATATAGAACATTCCAAAAAAAAATTAAAAATCAACATTTTTTAACATTTTAGGTCAATTTGTTTTCTGCTACATATTTTTGGTAAAAAAAAAATCATAATAAGCGTATTTGGATTGGTTTGCACAAAAGTTATCGCGTTTACTAACTACGGGAAAGATTTGCCACTTTTATTGTTCATTTTTTTTTACTAGCAATGGCGGCGATCTGCGATTTATTTTGCGGGACTGCGAAATTGTGGCGGACAGATTGGACACCTAACTGACATTTTTGACACTTTTGGGGGTACCAGTGACATTACTACAGTAATCAGTGCTATAAATATGCACTGTTACTGTAGTAATGACACTGGCAGGGAAGGGGTTAACTTTATTGGTGATCAAGGGGTTAAATGTATGCCTCATGCTTACTGACGTGTGTGGGGGAGGGGATTGTATGACACAGACACAGATCGCAGGTTCAGCTATGCTGAATCCTGTAATTTGTGACTGTCTGTCACAGAGGAGATCCGCCCGCTTTGTTTACACAAGTGGGCGGATTTCCACACTTGATCCCAGACGATCAGTGAAGAGCGCCCGTGATCACCGCCTCTCCTCCCCTGGCCTGACTCCCGCAGTGTCTGAATATAGCGGGAGCGAGCTTCCGGCGGCGCGCGCGCGCCGCCGAGAGTGGTCGTTGTCCAGCAACATAGGTCTACGCCGCTGGACGATATATATATATATATATATATATATATGTGTGTGTGTGTGTGGCACTACTCCCATGGGAGCTGCTGAAAGCGGGTTCCCCTGGTTTACCCATGGCAACAACTTGTAAGTTTCGATTCTTGGCTCAGTCAATAAACAGCCCAGGGGATTTGGTTTTTATTTTAGGATAGGATGGGAGAAGGGATGAGTGGGATACTTTAACTTGGTAAACTATGCACAATCTTGAGAACTTCTAGCTATGTTGAATGCGGCAAGGCCGCTGCTTCACCTTGCCAATGAAGTGAAGTATTTGAAAGGCAAACTACTTGGTATTTTATTCTTTAGGGTTCACTTGGCACCCCCTTTCTCTCTAACTGTGTGCGCTGACCTTCCAGCCACTGACCTCACTGGAGTGGTCCCCTTCCTGGGCAGACCCCTTGGCAAGCTCCCTGGTACCCATGGACACTGTTATTCCCAGGTAGCTTTGCCTTCAGCTCCACTGTCAGTTTCTCCAGGACCTTGATGGCTCAGCTCCACACCTGGCTCACCAGGCTGACTGCCTGTGACCACTTTCCCTTGCTGACAGGAGGAGAGACCAGCTGTCACCCTCCTCCTGGGACTCTGCTTCCCGCCAAAGATGCCCTGTCACATGTGCCCTTGGCTTTTATGATCAATCTCAGGATGCACTGTAGTTGTGCCCTCCCACTGGGACAGCCACAAAAGCCTGTGTGTCACTGGCTAAGTTTCCTCCACTGTCCAACAGGCTCCCCTATTGGATACAGTGGGGACACTCCCTCAGACCAATTAAATCACAAATGGACACATGCAACAGGCATAACTACCCTGATAAGCAGATGGAGCAAAACAAATGCTTTACCTAGCACCAATCTAGGAGGGTGCTACATCTATCTATCTGTCTATCTATCTATCTATCTATCTATCTATCTATCTATCTATCTATCTATCTATCTATCTATCTATCTATCTATCTATCTATCTATCTATCTATCTATCTATCTATCTATCTATCTATCTATCTATCTATCTATCTATCTATCTATCTATCTACATGTATGTGTATATATACAGTATATATATGTTTGAATGTATGCTGTGATACAGTGATTCTAAAGGTGTAACACTGTATGTTCGATGGTGATTAAATTGTAACAAGATACCTTTGCACTTACAGGAAACATCTCAATTTTCCTGGAAGCGGTTAAGAATAAAAAGTTTTATACATAATTCACAAGCTTTGTTTCTGTAATTTTAAACCTAATGCCAGTTCAGATTTCCTGGCTGATAAAGAGCATCCAATTCCTGGCCACCTACCCGATATTCTCACTAACAAACCCCAGCCAAAAGGATGATTCAAGGTTTCCTTGGCAGCTTTTACCTGCTCTGTCTTGTACCAGGCTTTGGTTTTCCCCAGACACTTGATTCCCCATTTTGATACACTTATGCTAACATGCTAAGGATCGAGATGGTACTCTTTTTCTATACTCTTAGATGTCACCGGAATGCCTTTGCCGAACCAGGTTGCTGGACTCCAGTGGGGGGCAGCTGTGCTTAGCGCATTATCCCTACCCCTCCCTGTTCCCCCTCCAAACTACCCTCTCCTTCCTTTGTTTCCTTTTCCTGATCTTTACCTCTTGGCTATTTTAATAAGCGTTGGCGCCAGAGATGATTATCTGGCATTTGATTTACCACCACGGATTACGCACTTGAGTTCCTTTCCTTTGTTATCTCCAAAACTGCAGACAGTTCTTGTTTTGATGGATTATCTTTTTCGAAAAAACCTCAACAAAGAAAAACTACAGGATACCAAAAATTTTATAAAAGAACTTGTTTTATTTACATCAGTAGAGATAATAATATAAAATACAAGTTAAATACTGTTTCCATGTACATACAAGCTTATCCTCTACATGGTAAACAGGCTTTGCCTATTATAGGTTGGTCCTGCTTTGACTACCTTGGCGCTTTTGGTACATGCAAATATGTTTATTTATGCTTTTATTGTATTACTGACCGCATTTTCACTGTTTGTAATTTGCTTTATGTATAGACATGCCTTGTCTGACCTAAATAATTATAAATAAAAAAGGATGATTTAAATTGTTAAGCACGTATCAAATAGTTATGAGCAGTGTTGGGGTAGTTACTCAAAAAATGTAATTAGTTACTAGTTACTAGTTACTTCTGTAAATTGTAATGAGATTACTTTACTAGTTACTGCATTTGAAAAGTAACTTCACTACTTATTACTTTACTTTCCTCTTTCTTAATTGACCGTGTAGAAGAAGATACATGACACTCTTTCTGCATAGAGTTTATTGTATAAACACAGGCTTTGGGAAACATGAGAACAAAACCTGAAAAAACAGAATAAAACATAAAGTGCAACAAAAAGTCATAAACTTCATCCCTCTCTATTCTTCGAAATAACGATTGTATCGCACGGCTTGGGTAACGCAGGAAATCGCCTTCCTATAGCCTAGTAAAGTAGTGTAGTTACCTCCTATAGCCTAGTAAAGTAGTGTAGTTACCGATATTAGTATTGTAACTAGTTACTTTACTTAGTTACCAAAAAAAGTAATGTAGTTACTGTAATTAGTTACTTTGTAACTAGTTACCCCCAACACTGGTTATGAGTAACAAAATACTTTTGAATAACAAAATACTTTTTTTTTTTTTTTTATTAAGGAACCACACTTACACCTTTTTACCATTTTAATTTGCCAATTTTGCCGGTTTAACCACTTTACCACCGGAGGATTTTGCTGTCTTACGTCCAGGCCACTTTTTGCGATTCCGCACTGTGTGACTTTAACTGACAATTGCGCGGTCATGCAACGCCGTACCCAAACGGAATTTACGTCCTTTTTTTCCCACAAACAGAGCTTTCTTTTGGTGGTTTTTGATCACCTGTGTGATTTTTACTTTTTGCGCTATAAACAAAAAAAGAGCGAACATTTTGAAAAAACAACAATATTTTTCACACCTTTTTTATATGAAATTCCCCCCCCCCCCCAAAAAAAAAATTTAAAAATCAAAATTTTTTATCATTTTTGGCCAATTTGTTTTCTGCTACATATTTTTGGTAAAAAAATCGCAATAAGCGTATTTTGATTGGTTTGCGCAAAAGTTATTGCGTTTACTAACTAAGGGAAAGATTTCTGTCATTTTTGGTGTTTTTTTTTTTTAACGAGTAATGGCGGCGATCTGCGATTTTTTTTTGCGGGACTGCGACATTGCGGCAGACAGATCGGACCCCTGACTGACATTTTTGACACTTTTGGGGTTACCAGTGACATTACTGCAGTAATCAGTGCTATAAATATGCACTGTTACTGTAAAAATGACACTGGCAGGGAAGGGGTTAATTTTATTGGAGAGGGAGGGGTTAATGTATGCCTGGTGCTTACTGACATGTGTGGGGGGAGGTGACTGAGTGACACAGAGACAGATCGCAGGTTCAGCTATGCTGAACCCTGCAATCTGACCCTGCCTGTCAATTAGGAATTCCGCCCACTTTCTTTACACAAGCGGGCGGATCTCCAGACTCGATTCCCCTACGATCGGGGAAGAGCGGCGGTGATCACTGCCTCTCCTCCCCTGGCCCGACTCCCGCTGTGACTGAAAACAGCGGGAACGAGCCTCCGGCGGCACGCGCGTGCCGCCCACAAGGGGAGGAGTCCAGCGACGATAACGAGCCACATTGCCGCAGTAGCAGCAATGTGAGCGGTCGTTATGTGGTTAATCTGCCAATTAAAGTAGATTTAAATGGGGATGCTAAAGTTGCATAAAAGTTTTAATACATTAAGGAATTGCTAAAGCCGTTTTAATTATTTTGACCTTTTTTTTTTTAAGCACAAAAAGAAAGGTATTTTTGTTTACAAACTTTTTTATTAGAAAGTTGAAAAAGGTGGTGCATAAAAATTTGCATTTTGAAATCTCATCATCATCTTAGTATTCAGGAATGTGGGAAAAGGGGAGCAGTATATATTATTCCTTTTCTAATGGGTTGGCGGCAGGAACAGGTTTATAATGTTTTAGCATTCATTTGGTTTGAGGGGATTTGGATCATTGGTAAGGGTTATATGAACTTTTCCTTTAGAGGTCAATTGGCGTCCTTCAATATTCCCACCCAAAACTATCCCTGTATCCAGGGAGATTTGGCTGGATGACCCTTCCCTGGGGTCAAGTGGCTCTTTCCCACTCATTTATCCCGCCAGAACCCCGTTTTAAGGTATTTAAAGGGCGCCTCAGCAGATTAAATCCAATCGCTTCAGAAACGAAGCTGTGGTGTTCTAGGTGTCTGCCCGCTCCTGATACTCAAGTTTTTTGAGTCCGATATGATTGATTTTCACCTTCGTTTGTGAGTAGCAATTTTTATGTTATAACAATAAAGCCAATATTGAGGATAATGCGCTAGGTTGGTGCGCCTTTTTTGTGTTTTTGTTTGCAGTACTGTTGGACTGCCCCAGTCCTTTAGGGCAGCAAGACCGTAGCCATCCGAGACGCCATATGTAAAGTCCCGTTGGAAGAGCAGTCGGGGAGCCTAGTTTTCTGAGCGCAGGCGAAAGGTGGTTTACTCACCGTATTTGTTTGGATGAATGTAACTTTTGCGCAGGAGCACACCCGATTGCAAAATGTTTTAACCACTTAAGCCCGGAAGATTTTACCCTCTTCCTGACCAGGCCCTATTTTGCGATTCGGCACTATGTGACTTTAACAGACAATTGCGCGGTCGTGCAATGCTGTACCCAAATGAAATTGATGTCCTTTTTTTCCCACAAACAGAGCTTTCTTTTGGTGGTATTTGATCACCTGTGCGATTTTTATTTTTTGCGCTATAAACAAAAAAAGAGCGACAATTTTGAAAAAATAACAATATTTTCACATTTTTTTATATGAAATTCCCCAAAAAAAATTAAAAAATCTAAATGTTTTAACATTTTAGGCCAATTTGTTTTCTGCTACATATGTTTGGTAAAAAAAAATCGCAATAAGCGTATTTTGATTGGTTTGCGCAAAAGTTATTGCGTTTACTAACTAAGGGAAAGATTTTTGTCATTTTTATTGTTTTTTTTTTCTAACGAGTAATGGCGGCGATCTGCGATTTTTTTTGCGGGACTGCGACATTGCGGCGGATAGACCGGACCCCTGACTAACATTTTTGACACTTTTGGGGGTACCAGTGACATTACTACAGTAATCAGTGCTATACATATGCACTGTTACTATAAAAATGACACTGGCAGGGAAGGGGTTAACTTTATTGGTGATGCAGGGGTTAAGTGTGTCCCTAGGGGCGTGCTTCTAACTATAAAGGGGTGTGGCTAGTAATGTAACCACAGAGACATACGATCCTACATAGCAGGATCGTATGATCTCTTCAGTTAGATCAGGCAGAATGACAGGCGGCTTTGTTTACATTAGCCGCCTGCCTTTCTCCCTCTGCACCGGGAGATCGCAAGTGACCGGCGGACATTGGGTCCTGCCGGTCACATGCGCGGACATGTTAGGGAACGAGCGGGAGCGGGGGCGGGAGCGCGCCTCTGGCGGCGCGCGCTCGCCCCCTAGAGGCTCTCAGGCTAGCGACGTAGTACTATGTCACTTTGCCGGTACGGGGCTGACAGCCGCAGTAAATATACTGTGGGCAGTCGGCAAGTGGTTAAGAGGATGTCAGCAGCTAATCAGCAGCCAGGGAGTACTTCAAAAAGCCACAACCCCAGTGAGGTGGCAAGAAATGCTCCCGTGGATCAGAGTTTTTCCAGACCAGCTGAAGGCACAATTATTATCTGAGGGCTTTAGGGATGGTTTTATTTTGCCTAAATTTAAAGGGCAAGGTTGTACTATAGTGAATAATTTTAAAATCAGTTGATAGCATGCAAGAGATAGTTTTTTCAAAAATTGTAAAAGAAATCAAAGAAGGGAGATTTGCAGGTCCATTTAAACACACCCTGTTTGAGAATTTTCGTATCTCCCCGCTAGGCATTGTACAGAAAAAAGAACCTAACACTTACAGATTGATTCATCACCTCTTATATCCTAAGGGTGGTTTGCTTAACTCTGAAATAGATGACAGTTTGGCATGAGTTAGTTATGCTACATTTGAGGATGCCTTGGTTAAATTGAAGCAACTGGGTAAAGGGGTTCTACTGGCCAAAACTGACATAAAATCTGCTTTTCGGCTGTTGCCCATACATCCAGACTGTTTTAATTCATTAGAGTTTTCTTTTTAGATCAATCTTCTTTTGACAAATGCTTGCCCGTGGGCTGTTCCTTGTCTTGTTTTTATTTTGAATGTTTTTCTTCATTTCTAGAATGGGTTTTAATTAACTGCTTGCCGACCGCCGCAAGTAGATTTACTGCGGCGGTCAGCCCCTACCAGGCAGAGTGACGTTAATTAACGTCACTAGCCTGGGAGGGTCTGGGGAGCGAGCGCGCGCCCGCGGAGGCGCGCTCCCGCTCCCGCGCGGTCACGCACCCCCCCGCGCGTGTGACCAGCGGACCCGATGTCCGCCGGTCACTCGGCGATCGTCGGGGGAAGAGGGAGAATGTCAGGCAGCTTGTGTAAACAAGCTGCCTGTGATTCTCCTCGCTGTAAAGACACTGATTACACGGATCTAGTATGTAGATCCGTTGATCAGTGTCCTTACAGCTAGAGCCACAGCCAATCACAGTAAGAATCACGCCCCTAGGGACACACACAGCCCCTCCCTCCCAAATAAAGTTAACCCCTTCACTGCCAGTGTATTTTTACAGTAACAGTGCATATGTATAGCACTGATTACTGTAGAAATGTCACTGGTAACCCCAAAAGTGTCAAAAAAAAAGGGTCCGATCTGTCCGCCGCAATGTCGCAGTACCGCAAAAAAAATCGCAGATCGCCGCCATTACGCGTTAAAAAAAAAACAACAAAAATGACAAAAATCTTTCCCTTTGTTAGTAAACGCGATAACTTTTGCGCAAACCAATCAAAATACGCTTTTTGAGATTTTTTTTACCAAACATAGGTAGGATAAAACAAATTGGCCAAAAATGTTAAAAAATTTTGTTTTTTACATTTTTTTGGGGGAATTTCATATAAAAAAATTTGAAAAATATTGCTATTTTTGCAAAATTGTCGCTCTTTTTTTGTTTATAGCGCGTGATCAAAAAATCGCACAGGTGATCAAATACCACCAAAAGAAAGCTCTGTTTGTGGGAAAAAAAGGACGTCAAATTCGTTTAGGTACAGCGTCGCACGACCGCGCAATTGTCCGTTAAAGTCGCGCAGTGCCGAATCGCAAAATACCCCCTGGTCTTTTAGCAGGAAAATCCTCCGGGGCTTAAGTGGTTAAAGAAACAGGTTCACAATTTGTTGTCCATTACTTGGATGACTTTTTATTTAAGGGATCAGCAAGATCTCATGATTGTCTTGACTTGTTAAACAAATTTTTTGGTATCTGTGAAAGGTTTGGGATTCCTTTGGCTCAGGAAAAGACGGCTTGGCCTTCCACTTGTGTGGATTTTTTAGGTATAACCATTGATACATTCCAGATGGAGTTTAGGTTGCCCGAGTAGAAAATTTAAAAACTGAGAAGATTGTTGCTGATGACCATTCGAAGAAAAAAGGTTTGTTTTAAAGAAATTCAGTCACTTTTGGGTCTCCTTGCATCCACATCAAGAGTAATACCGGTGGGAAAAATATTTTCTAGAAGGCTTTATATAGCAACCTCTGGTTTGAAATCTCCCTCTGCTCATGTTAGAATTTTTCATGACACAAGGGAGGATATGTTAATCTGGCTTCAATTTATCCTTCACTTCAATGGGAGGGCAGATTGGCAGGAGGAATTCGTTCTGGATAAGGAATTTTTCCGTTTTACAGATTCAGCCAGTTCTCAGGGGTTCGCTGCCATTTGGCGCACTCATTGGTGCGCTGAAGGTTAGTGCGAAAGATGGCAAAGGTTGGGTTATGTTCGTAACATAGTACTCCTTGAACTGTTTCCTATTGTTGTGGCTTTGGAAATCTGGGGCCACAACTTTAGGAATAGGCGTATCATGGTCAGAACACATAATAAAGGAGTGCTTTTTGCAATTAAAGTGGAGTTCCGACCTCCCCCCTCCACCCCCTCCAAAAATTAAGTCAGCAGCTACACATACTGTAGCTGCTGACTTTTAATATTAGGACACTTACCTGTCCTGGAGTCCAGCGATGTCGGCACCGCAGCCGATGTTTCCATCGGCTGTTGGGTGCTGCCGCCGCCATTGCCGGTAAGGGAACCCGGCAGTGAAGCCTTGCGGCTTTACGGGCGTGTCCCTAGTGCACATGTGCATAGTGCACTGCACATTCCTTTTGGCTCGGCGGCGGAGGAGGGGGCCGAACTTCCGAAGGACGGCGGAGTGGTGCCATATCCTGGAAATGGGGAAGGGTACCTGTCAAAAACAGGTACCTGTTTCCCCCTCCCCCCTGAAAGGTGCCAAATGTGGCACCAGAGGGGGGAGAGAAAACAAAAGAGTGGAAGTTCCGCTTTAATTGCTTGACATCTAAGTCTCCGCCAGTCATTACCCTATTACGGTATTTGGTTTTTAAATGTTTATCATTAAATATATGGGTTAAAGCTACTTTCATACCAGGTAAGGAGAATGACTTGGCGGATTCGTTATCCCGATTCCAGATGGATTGGTTCTTTCATCTTTTTTCCGGGGGCGGACCAAGTGGGATCCCCGTGTCCTTCTCATCTATGGGAATTGATTTAAAACTGGTAGCAAAGAATATAGTAAATTCATTGGCTCCCTCAACTTGGGCTGGATACCAATCAGACTTTTTTCTGCGGCTCTCCTTTTTTAATTCACATCAACAGCCTGGTGAAGCATTTTCTGAGGAGTTAGTATTGTTATTTCAGAATAATTTTTTTGATAAACAATATTCATTGGCTCACGTTAATAAGATTTTAGCTGGAGTGTCTTTTTTTGCTAAATTGAATAACCATCTGTCTTGTTTATCTTATTTTTCAGTGAGACAAGCCTTAAAAGGGTTATTTTCCATTTGGATGAGCGTAAGCCAATTACTCTAAGAATCCTGGCCGATTTATGTTTAATTTCGGAGAAAGCATGTTTTTCCAAGTATGAAGCAGTTATGTTTAACCCAGCATTTTCAGTTTTATTTTTCGCTGCTCTTAGAAGATCGGAACTTATTCCGGTTAGTAGAGTTCAGGATTCAGGTCTTGCTTTTTCAGGCGTTAAATTATTTGATCATAAGGTTAGCATCTTTATTCGTCATTCCAACATGGACCAGTAAGGTGTAGGTAGATGGTGTCCCTTAAGTGCTTTTTATGGTTCCCCTATATGCCCAATCTTTCTGTTAAAAGAATATTCTAAATTAGGACCTAGATTTGATGCAAATTTTTTTATACATGAGTCTGGTAAACTTCTCACAAAATATCAGTTTGATTATGTTTTTAAAAACTGCTTATCTTTGTCAACCACTTAAGCCCCAGAAGATTTTACCCCCTTCCTGACCAGGGCCTATTTTGCGATTCGGCACTGCGTGACTTTAACGGACAATTGCGCGGTCATGCGACACTGTACCTAAACCAATTTGACGTCCTTTTTTTCCCACAAACAGAGCTTTCTTTTGGTGGTATTTGATCACCTATGCGATTTTTTGATCATGCGCTATAAACAAAAAAAGAGCGTAAATTTTGCAAAAATAACAATATTTTTCACATTTTTTTATATGAAATTCCCAAAAAAAAAAAAAAAAGGTAAAAATCAAATTTTTTTAACATTTTAGGCCAATTTGTTTTATGCTACATATTTTTGGTAAAAAAAATTTAAAAAAGTTTTAATTTTAAATTTTGATTGGTTTGCGCAAAAGTTATTGCGTTTACTAACTAAGGGAAAGATTTTTGTCATTTTTGTTGTTTTTTTTTAACGCGTAATGGCGGCGATCTGCGATTTTTTTTGCGGGACTGCGACATTACGGCGGACAGTTCGGACCCTTGACTGACATTTTTGACACTTTTGGGGGTACCAGTGACATTACTACAGTAAACAGTGCTATACATATGCACTGTTACTGTAAAATTACACTGGCAGTGAAGGGGTTAACTTTTTTGAGAGGGAGGGGCTGTGTGTGTCCCTAGGGGTGTGATTCTAACTGTGAATGGCTGTGGCTTGAGGTGTAGGAACAGTGATCAACGGTCCTACATAGTAGAACCGTATGATCACTGTTCTTACACAGGGGAGAATGACAGGCGGCTTGTTTACATCAGCCGCCTGCCTTTCTCCCGCTCTAACGGACGATCGCGAGTGCCCGGCGGACATCGGGTCTGCCGGGCACACGCGCGCGGGGGGGTCCGTGACCGAGCGGGAGCGGGAGCGCGCCTCCGGCGGCGTGTGCTCGCTCCCCAGAGCCTCACAGGCTAGTGACGTACCCATACATCGGCAAGTGGTTAAATTTAGGTCATGTTAAACTAACATCACATTAATTTAGAATTGGTGCAGCTACTGAAGCAGCCAGGTTAGGCTTAGATGCAAATTTGGTGAAGAAAGTGGGTAGGTGGAAATCCAATAGTTACTGTTCTTCTATTCGTCCTAACACTTCTTCTTAACTCATTTCAGGTAAAAAATATATGGTATGGAAAATCGGTCACTCATTTGTATTCTGGGCCCAGCACAGAGCCAGGAAGAGGGTGTTTTCAGAGAACCTTGGTTTGGATCAAAGGCGTTTTGAGGTGTCTTGGTTCAGTAAGAGGGGAATGTTATGGTCCGAATTACATTTTTTTTGTTTAGGTTATTGCATTTGTTGCCCCATCCAGATGCATTGATCATGCATCTAGGGGGGCAACGATATTGGTAGAACGAAAATGATGGAACTCCTCTTTAGAATTAGGGATGACTTAACATATTAAGTTAATTTTTTCCGAGGTCGTTCCCAGGTTGAAATGGATCAGATTTTAGTCTTTAAGGCCTTTGGAAAAAGATAAGAAAAAGGGTAAATAGGGCATTAGAGAAATTACTGGGAGTGTTAGGTATTGTATCTGTGATGTAAGTCACTTTGGCTGGGGGGCTTGTGATTGCTTTAGGGAAGTTGGGAGACTCCTTGACCAGCTTCCCCAGCCCCTTTTATGTGTAAGTCACCCTGTGTCTATTAGGGGCACAAGGTGACCAAGAACCCCAGTCGGGTCTGCACTAATCAGACTCGCTGTACAACCACACCGGACTCAGCATTTGGTGTTACACCGGTTGTCCTGGGTTCTATATGTGTGGTTTGTGTTGAAAGAGTGAGGGGCTCTTTCACTTGGGACAATGACATTTCTGGACAATATCTCTCAGGAAATATATAAATATAAACGGTTTGATTTAACAGATTGCTAGAATATTGCAGGAGTGTCTCACAGACCCTTGCTAGTGGGGTGGGGTTTGTTATTGTTAAGTACCTGCATCCCATTGTTCTTCTATTGTTTCTGCCTGCCTTAAGATAAACTTAATGTGGGATGTAAATGTGTATGGGGATTGGCTGCTAAGGCTGAGGGGTTGTCCCACGGTGTATATCTCTTTGTGCCTGTGTTTCAATAAACATTTTGTTCCTGGTTGACTCCAAAACTTGTACTGTCGAGTTCTTGGGGTAACTATAGCCAGATTCATGGATCCCATGTTCCAGAGCTTAGGAAGCAGCTTCTTGGTGGAGATACCCAGTCGGGGTGTCCGGATTCCATCACAGTATCACTTCCACTTGTCGATCTGGAAGGAGATATTTGTGCTTTGTACAGGACTGATGGTGTACATATTTCAGTCATTGGGTTGGACGTTTTTAATACTAATCTGAGTACTTGTATTGAATTGCCTGTGGTGCTGGGGGTTGGTGACAGGCGGGTTTAGTGCCGCCTGTCTATTGGAGAAATATTTTGGAGCAAATCTGTTATTTATACAACCTGAGCCATAGTGGCTAGGTTGTTTTGAGTGTTATGAATATTTTATTATTAAAGTTGTTTGTTTATGATTTGAAAACCAATAATAAACAGCTGTGGCCTTATTTATTCCAAACCAATGTCTGGTTGTCTTTTATTTAATCTATTTGAGATATTATTTATGGTTTATGTGGTTTTAAAATTATATTGTTTTAATTCCTGCCTGCCATCCCATTATAAAACATGACCAGGATAGTCCAGACTATAAGGCTACGTTCACATGTTTTCTGCTCTAGGATCAGCTCTCAAAACGCCCAACAAGACAAATCCTATTCATTTCAATGGCCCCTGTTCACATCTGAGCGTTTTGACGCCGTGAGCAAAACGCCCAAAGCTCAAAAAAGTACATGAGCTTCTTTTTGGGCAGATTACAGGCGTTTTCCATTGGTCTCTAGTCAATCTAAAAATGCCTACACAAAAAACGCCTGTAAAACACCTGCAAAAACGCCCATAAAAACACCTGAAAAAACGCCCATAAAAACGCCTGTAATAGCAACGCTAAGATGTGAACGTAGCCTAAACATGTACAATTATCAATTCAAAATTATTAACATTCATCCTGATAACATGATTATTTCTAAATAGAAATATCAAAGGACATCAACATAAACAAAGTAATATACAGTGCCTTGAAAAAGTATTCATACCCCTTGAAATTTTCCACATTTTGTCATGTTACAACCAAAAATGGAAATGTATTTTATTGGGATTTTATATGATAGACCAACCCAAAGTGGCACATGATTGTGAAGTGGAAGGAAAATGATAAATGGTTTTCACATTTTTTTTTACAAATAAATATGTGAAAAGTGTGGCTGCATTTGTATTCACGCCCACTGAGTCAATACTTTGTAGAACCACCTTTCCCTGCAATTACAGCTGCAGGTCTTTTTGGGGATGTCTCTAATAGCTTTTCACATCTAGAGAGTGACATTTTTGCCCATTCTTCTTTGCTGTCAGATTGGATGGAGAGCATCTGTGAACAGCAATTTCCAAGTCTTGCCACAGATTCTCAATTGGTTTTGGGCCATTCTAACACATGAAAATGCTTTAAACTAAACCATTCCATTGTAGCTCTGGCTGGATGTTTAGGGTCGTTGTCCTGCTGGAAGGTGAACCTCCGCCCCAGTCTCAAGTCTTTTGCAGACTCTAACAGGTTTTCTTCTAAAATTGCCCTTTAGTTTGCTCCACCCATCTTCCCATCAACTCTGGCCAGCTTTCCTGTCCCTGCTGAAGAAAAGCATCCCACAGCATGATGCTGCCACCACCATGTTTCACGGTAGGGATGGTGTGTTCAGGGTTATGTGAAGTGTTAGTTTTCCACCACACATAGCACTTTACTTTTAGGCCAAAAAGTTCAATTTTGGTCTCATCTGATCAGAGCATCTTCTTCCACATATTTGCTGTGTCCCCCCACATGGCTTCTCGCAAACTGCAAATGGGAGATCTTATAGCTTTCTTTTAACAATGGCTTTCTTCTAGCCACTCCTCCATAAAGGCCAGATTTGTGGAATGCACGACTTAGTTGTCCTGTGGACAGATTCTCCCACCTGAGCTGTGGATCTCTGCAGCTCCTCCAGAGTTACCAATGGGCCTCATGGCTGCTTCTCTGATGAATGCTCTCCTTGCCCGGCCGGTCAGTTTAGGTGGACGGCCATGTCTTGGTAGGGTTGCAGTTGTGCCATACTCTTTCCATTTTTGGATGATGGATTAAACAGTGCTATGTGAGATGTTCAAAGGTTGGGATATTTTTTATAACCTAACCCTGCTTTAAACCTCTCTACAACTTTATCCCTGACCTGTCTGGTGTGTTCCTTGGCCTTCATGATGCTGTTTGTTCACTAAGCTTCTCTAACAATCCTCTGAGGGATACACAGAACAGCTGTATTTATACTGAGAATAAATTGCACACGTGTGGACTCTATTTACTGATTAGGTGATTTCTGAAGGCAATTGGTTCTACTAGATTTTAGTTAGGGGTATCAGAGTAAAGGGGGCTGAATACAAATGCACGCCACACTTTTCGGATATTTATTTTTTAAAGAAAATTGAAAACCATTTATCCTTTTCCTTCCACTTCACAATTATGTGCCACTTTGTGTTGATCTATCAACTAAAATCCCAATAAAATACATTTACATTTTTGGTTGTAACATGACATAATGTGGAAAATTTCAAGGTGTACGAATACTTTTTCGAGGCATTGTATGGACATGCCTTGTCTGACCTAAATAAATAGTTAAAAATAAAAAAGGATGATTTAAATTGTTAAACATGTATCAAATGTGTGCGATGGTTAACAAAATACTTTGTGTTTTTTTTTCATTAAGGAACCTCATTTACACATTTTAATCATTTTAATCTGCCAATTAAAGTAGATTTAAACGGAATTGCTAAACTTGTATATATGTTTTAACATGTTAAAATAATTGCAAAAGTCGTTTTAAGTATACTTAGTTAAGTATATGTAGCACCCTCTCGGGTAGGTGCTAGGCAAAACATATGTGTGGCCCTGTTCTGCTTTTCAGGAGGGTCTGATTTGTTAGTTAGCCTGTCACATGCTTCCAGGTGTGATCTGTTGAGTCTGGGGAGTCTCCCCACTGTGTCCAATGGGGGACTTTGTTTTAGACAGTGGAGGAAACACTTTATTGCGGCATTCCCCATCCGGGGGGGGGGGGGGTAACTTATCTCTGGACTGGAGCAAGACTCTGCTTTATGTTACCTTGGTTTTGCCATTTTTTGGAGTAACTGTGCTATCCTAGGCATCCCGATTCTGGGATCTCCCTTGTTAAAGCTTTACATTTTGTGCTCGTGATGGGCATTGCAGTGCTTGGTTATGTGGAGACAAGTTTTGGGCCCCCTCAGGGATATCATTATACAGTTTTGAAAACAGTTGGGCGCGTATAGGCAGCACACTCCAGTTCCAGAGAACCCCCTCGTTAGTTGCTACACCTTATAAGGCAGGGGCAGGGAACCTTTTTTCTGCCAAGGGCCATTTGGGTATTTATAAAATCATTCAGGGGCCGTACAAAATTATCAACTTAAAAATTAGCCTGTTATATTTGGTCAAACATTTAATTATCTCACCCCTAATGTGATGGCTGCAACTACTTCTCTTTGGTGAGGTGTGTGATGTTAGCTGGTATTGATGATGTTGCTACTCGCAACTGGTTTTCCAGGTTTGCGTCGGTCAGTCTGGAGCGCAGTTGACTTTGTGGTGGTAAGTTTTGAAAAGAACTGCTGGCAGGTAATGCTTGTGGGCATAGCTGGCTGGTACTGCTGGTGGGTACAGCTGGCTGGTACTGCTGGCTCAGGCTGGTACTGCTGGCTTGTACTGTGCTGTGGGTACTGCTGGCTGGTACTGCTGGCTCAGGCTGGTACTGCTGTAGGTATTGCTGATTTAGGCTGGTACTGTGCTGCTGGTACTGCCTCGGGTACTGCTGGCTCAGGCTGGTACTGCTGGCTGGTACTGTGCTGTAGGTACTGCTGGCTGGTACTGTTGTTAGTACTGCTTACTCTGGCTGGTACTGCTGTGAGTACTACTGGCTCTGGCTGGTACTGCTGTGGGTACTGCTGGTTCTGGCTGGTACTGCTGGTTCTGGCTGGTACTGCTGTGAGTACTGCTGGTTATGGCTGGTACTGCTGTGAGTACTGCTGGTTATGGCTGGTACTGCTGTGTGTGCTGCTGCCGGGAAATGCTGGAGGAAGAGGCGATCCTGTTTCCTGGATGTTTCCTGTGTTGGTCACAGGCGGAGTGCATTTGATATCACTCTGCCTGTGACTCACTCAGACTGTCACAACGGAGCCGGAACTATACAGGAAGCATTGGCTCCATTCTGACAGATCAGCTGAGAGACACAGACTCAGCTGCATGGGGGGCCGGACGGAATGACTTTGAGGGCCGCATACGGCCCCCGGGACATAGATGTGACGGGGTGTCTTTTGGCGGGAGCAAAGTCCCAGGAGGAGGGTGACGGCTGTCTCTCCTCCTGCTGATGTGAGGAAGGTTGTCCAGGCAGTCGGCCTAAGGACCAGGGGTTGAGCTGTGCTGCAGAAAGATCCAGTGTGCTGACCAAGTGGAGCTGCTGGGCAGAATACTTCTGGAAAAACAGTATCGTGAGTACTCAAGAATCTGCCCAGGGGTCTGCCTAAGAGAGGGGACCACTACAGAGGGGTCAAGGGCATCAAGGAGCCAGCTAACCCAGCGTGATACAGTAAAGGGGTTGCCAAGTTGTTAAGCCCTGAAGATAAGGGGGTAAAGGGGTGCCAGGAAGGGCCCTGAAGTTGCTCAGCAGTCCAGTCTTCTATAAAGGACAGCTACCTCAGGAAAGTAGTGCCTTAGGAAGCTAAAAGGACTCTTTCACAGTCAAAGGCAAAGTAAAGTAAGTGGCCTAGCCGTGACTAGCTCAAACAGTGTTAACCAGTGTCAATCAGCATTTTCTATATCGTCCTAGCCTATTGTGCATAGTTCAGTTCAGTTGGATCCCACTCATCCCTTCTCCTATCCAAGTTCCTAATAAAAACCGAAGAAACTGGACTGGTCCTTGTCTTAGGTAAAAATACTTGGAAACATGTCAGAATGTTCTACTGTTGCTAATGGTAACCCAGGGGAACCCACACACAGCAGCTCCCGTGGGAGTAGTGCTACATATAAAAAGACAGGTATTTTGATGCATACTGCATTAACAAATGTAAAAAAAAGTAGATATCCATGCATAACCTAACTAGTCTAAAAATTGTTGTAAACCCTTACATATACCCAGTGAAGGGACTGGCCCCAGGTGATACACAGGAGCTGATCCTCCTACATAAGTTGTACCTGCTTATCTACAGTAATCTCTTCTTTACATTCATTCAAAGTCCTACATTCCTAAAGCTTGTCTGAGCTGTCAGAAAAAAAGAGGACGGAGACCCTAAATAGCACACTACAGAGCTCAGTGAGAAAGGCTCTGAGAGCTGATTGGAGGAAAGGGACACGCCTCCCTCCAGACAGCACACAGGAATAGAGCTGAGGTTGTCAATCAGCTGGAGTTCCCTCCCCTGTCACCTTATTTTTCTTGGTGTCAGGAAAACTTGCCAGAAGTGACTCATGAAGATAGCAAAGGAATGTGACAGAATATAGAAATGACACTTAGTACTCTTGATTGAGACAAGTACACACTATAGAACAGGGGTCCCCAACCCCCAGGACTGTTGCTGACCAGGCTACATAATGGGGGGTGAGCCACCACCGCGGACCGCACAGGGCTGTCACAGACCACAATCGCCACTCACCAGCTGCTGTGTGCCTATGCCTGTGTGTCCTCTGTGGGCTCCCCCGCCCAGCTGGGGATGTCATCCAATCAGCATTGCAGGGGGTGGGAGGAGCTGCAGATCGGAATGGAGAGCTCCTGCTGCCCATAGGATGACATTGTTGGGCAGGCGGGGGAGCCGGGAGAGAACACACAGACTAAGCACAGCCTGGAGTCCTGTATAGGGGAGGCAGAGGTTAGAATGGGGAGAGAGGAAAAGGGGGGCTAGACTACAGGGGCAATGTAAAGGGGGCATTGTAATATCAAGGGGACTGCACTGTAAAGGGACACTGTAATTATTGCAGTGCAGTTCCTTTTATATAACAGTGCCCCCTTTACAGAGCAGTCCCTGTTACAATAATGTAAAGGTCGGAATGTGATGTAAAGGGGACTGCACTGTAAAGGGGCACTGTAATGTAAAGCGGGGCTGTGATGTAAAGGGGAACTGAGGACACTGATATAAAGGGGGGCCGTGCTTTAAAGGGGGGTTGTGGTGTGAAGGTGGGCTGAGGACAGACTCTGTGAATATTTCATCCCCCGACCCATACACCAAAAATTGGCTGCCATGAAACCGGTCCCTGGTGCCAAAAATGTTGGGGACCTCTGCTGTAGAGGGATATGCTTTATTTAATTTTTCATGTCTGAGGATTACACTTTTAATTGGCTCCCTTCGCCCTCCTAACACCTATTCTGACTAACCTGTGTAGCACCACCCTAGGTAGGTGCTAGGTAGAGAGTATAGTTTTGGCTCTGTCTGCCTATCAGACAAGCAGCAGGCCAAAATCTATATTGCTTTCTGCTTAACAGGGAGCAGGATCTGTGAGTTAGGTCTGCTCAATGTGCTCAGTGTGTGATTCATCTGGTCTAGGGAGTGTCCCCACTGGTCCAATAGAGAGGCATGTTGGACAGTGGAGAAAACCTGACTAATGGACACACAGGCTTTGATACAGCCCCAGTGATTGGCGCAGACTGTTGTCTCGGTGCATTGTGGGGTGTGGTATAAAAGCCAGGAGCAGATGTGCTTTGGGTCTTTGGCTGGTAAGCAGAGTCCCGGAAGGAGGGTGGCGGCTGCCTCCTCCTCTTCTGCAGCAGTTGGTATATGGTCAGGCGGTCGGCCTGGTGAGCTAGAAGGAAGGAGCTGAACCCAGAGGTCCAGAAGAGCTGACTAGAGGGGTTGAGACACTGGAGAACCTGGAAAAACAGTATTGTGAGAACAGTGGATCATGTCTAAGGGCCTGACCAGGAAGGGGGCCACCCCGGAGTAGAGTAGTCAGAGGTCGGGTGTCAGCTGGTGGAGTGAAAGGGGGTGCTAGGCGAGTACCCTGAAGATAGTATGCAACCAAGTCTTTTGTTCGGACCCTCAGTATCTACAATTCATCTAGTGCCAAGGTGAAATTTGCAGCCTGGCTGCATCTTCAGATAGAAGTCCCCAGAATTGTGAATAGTTCAAGTTCTGGAGTATCCCACTCTTCCCTTCTCCCATCCATATTTATAATCAAACAATAAAAACATCAACCCCTAGACTGTTTATTGACTGAACCGGAAAGGAAAGTGTTAAGTTTCTGCATGCAGTTGCTAACGGTAACCCAGGGGTGGAATCAGCAGCCCTCAAGGGGGCAGTGCTACATACTAAATTAATTTCAGGCCTCTCCAGTCTGTTCATGTGAGCTCCTGTGTCAGCAAGCACCGGCTGCAGGGGAGAGGAGGGAGTGCTCAACAATGGCTGGGAAATTCAGGACCAGTGATATCACCCATAGGCCCCTATGGTCCATCCCTTGTCGGGGCTCCCTCCTCTCCCCTGCAGCTGCCACTAGGTGATAGAGGGGAGCCGGATCACATGACTGCAGCGGAACAGTCTGAAAGTAAGAAAGTATACAGATCTTTCTTACACAGTTTAGTAAAAATTGGTGTTAGGAGGAGGGAGGGGACGCTTTTAAGACTAGTTGGTTTTGCATGGAAATCTACTTTTAGGGAAATTAGGTTAGGGCTTAAACACACTTTAAGTACAGAGTATTTGTGGTGTACCATATTTGTAACAAACAGTTTTACATTGTTCATTATATATATATATATATATATATATATATATATATATATACATATATATAAATATATATATATATATATATATATATATATATATATATATATATATATATATATATATATATATATATAATATATAGATTTATTTATTTTTCTTTTTTTACTTCTGCTTGCTGCTTTATACCTGCAAATTACTAAAAGCACATCTTCCATAGGAACAAATTTCAGTGCGCATAAAGCACTTGATAAAAAGCATAATAATGCAGTTTAATGCATACAGCTGCACACAGACATATATAAGTACTGTATTTTAGTGGCGGCTGGTGCTCAAAATTTTTGGGGGGGCGTATATCCCGGGTAACTATAGGCTGGTCAGCCTAACATCAGTAGTCTGCAAAATTTTGGAGGGGATGATAAGGGACCACATACAAGACTTTAGTAATGAAAACGGTATTATAAGTAGTAATCAGCATGGATTCATGAAAAATCGTTCGTGCCAAACCAATCTATTAACCTTCTACGATGAAGTGAGCTGCCACTTAGATAAAGGTAAGCCGGTGGATGTGGTGTATCTGGACTTTGCAAAGGCCTTTGACACCGTTCCCCACAAACGCTTACTGTACAAACTAAGGAAGGTAGGTATGGACCATAAGGTGAGTACCTGGATAGAGAACTGGCTCCAGGGGAGAGTACAGAGGGTGGTGATTAATGGGGAGTACTCGGATTGGGCGGGTGTGGAAAGTGGGGTCCCCCAGGGTTCTGTCCTGGGACCAATCCTGTTTAATTTATTAATAAATGATCTAGAGGAGGGGATATCTAGTACAATCTCAGTATTTGCAGATGATACTAAATTAGGCATGCCAATATCTTCTATGCAGGATGTGGAAATCTTGCAAGCAGACCTGAACAAAATAACGGGGTGGGCAACTACATGGCAGATGAGATTTAATGTAGAAAAATGTAAAGTATTGCACTTGGGGGCCAGAAACCAGAAAGCAAGCTACTCACTAGGGGGGGAACCTCTGGGTGAGTCTAGGATGGAAAAGGACCTGGGGGTACTGGTAGACAACAGGCTTGGCAGTGGCATGCAATGCCAAGCCGCCGCAAGCAAAGCCAACAGAATACTGGGTTGTATAAAAAAGGGGATTCACTCCAGAAATAAAGAGATTATTCTTCCACTCTACAAGACTCTGGTCCGGCCACATCTGGAGTATGCTGTCCAGTTCTGGGCACCGGTCCTCAGGAAGGATGTGCTGGAACTGGAGAAAGTCCAGAGAAGGGCAACAAAAATAATTAGGGGAATGGAGGACATCAGCTATGAGGAAAGACTACAAGCACTAAACCTATTCTCTCTGGAGAAGAGACGATTGAGGGGGGATATGATATCAATGTACAAATACTGTACTGGCGACCCTAGCATAAGGAACAAACTATTCAGAGAAAGGAGATATAATAAGACACATGGCCACTCACTAAAACTTGAGGAAAGGCGGTTTAACCTTAAAGTGCGTAAGGGGTTCTTCACTGTAAGAGCGGTAAGGATGTGGAATTCTCTTCCACAAGCAGTCGTATCAGCGGGGAGCATTGATAGTTTCAAAAAACTATTGGATGGACACCTTAAAGACCACAACATACAGGGGTATACAATGTACGGTTAAAAGCAAACACACACACACATCATAGGTTGAACTGGATGGACTTCTGTCTTTTTTCAACCTCGCTAACTATGTAACTATGTAACTATGTAACAGAAAAATGAGTGACCAGCGTGCCCCCAATCAATGCAGAGTGCCACAGCATGCCCCCCAATCAATGCAGAGTGCCACAGCATGCCCCCAATCATTGCAGAGTGCCACAGCATGCCCCCAATCAATACAGAGCACCACAGCATTGCCCCCAATCATTGCAGAGTGCCACAGCATTGCCCCCAATCAATGCAGAGCGCCACAGTATTGCCCCCAATCATTGCAGAGTGCTACAGCATTGCCCCCAATCAATGCAGAGTGCCACAGCATTGCCCCCAATCATTGCAGTGTGCTACAGAATTGCCCCCAATCAATGCAGAGTGCCACAGCATTGCCCCCAATCAATGCAGAGTGCCACAGCATGCCCCCAATCATTGCAGAGAGCCACAGCATTGCCCCCAATGAATGCAGAGTGCCACAGCATTGTCCCCAATCATTGCAGAGAGACTGAGACCTGAGAGGCATCATTATGAATTCAATCACCATCATTCACAAATTTCACTTCAGAATCACGAGTCGTCAGTGAGTCATCACTGACTGACACTTACCGCCGGGCCCGAGCTGCTGTTGCCTGCTGTGCAGTGCTGGACTGGACTGGTCTGACTCTGTGTGGGGGAGTGACGACTCTGAGTGACCTCACGCTGCGGCCTGCGGGTGCGGAGTACTCTCTGCGCGGCGCCTGCGGCCTGCCTGGGCCTGGCTGCGATGATGCGGGGAGAGGCTGAGCAGCGGACTGGTCTGGTGGACTGACTCAGCTGCCTGGGAGAGACTAACCACCATTGTCTCCAGAAGGCGATCCGATGCGGCTCTCTACTCGCGACTGCTCTCTTTCTCCGTCCGTCTCCGACCGTCCTCCGAGTCCTCTGTCTTCTCCTCCTGGCTGCGACACTCCGAGTCCTCAGGCGGGAATGGACGGAAGCCAGAAGCAGGGATCATGACGCCGGGGCGGTACACCGCCCCCACGCGTCACGTCACCAGGTCCATGTCCTACTGTGATTGGTCCAGGCTGGAGTCTGGACCAATCACAGCCGGGACATCTGAAAAGTGGGGAGTGTCGAGACGCATTGCTCTGTGCCCCGATGACCCCCTGAAGAGCGCCAATCGGCACCTCTGCTGGCCGAGGGTGGGGTCAAAAACCCCAACCCCCCCCATACCCAGCACTAAGTCCGGCGCCCCTAGTGGGCGAAAAATAGACACTTTTTTTTTTTTTTTATCTTTTTTTCTTTTTTTGGGGGGGGGGGGGGGCGGGCGGCGCCCCTGCGCCCTCTATCGGCCGGCCGCCAATGCTGTATTTTAAAATTCCCTTCATTTTTAAGGGCAGGATGCCCTAATTTTGTTTCTAAGTCCTTCAATGAAGATTCTTTTATTTAAAACATTTTTTTTTTACATTCCTATCTCTTTAAACAAACTACTTGTATACACAAATATAATCATAAAATCTTAACATTTTCCTTCTAAAGTACACAAATTTTCTAGTATGGAAAACAAGGCATTCTCAAGTTATTTCTTAATAAACTTAATATAAGCATTATTATTTTGAATTTCCAAAGAAAAGTTAACCCAAGATAAAGAGAAAATAAATAAAAAGGGGTCTGTGTCTATGTTGAGAAAATTGAGGAAAAGATTAATCCAAGCAAGGTTTAACCCTTTCCTGTATGCAGTGATTTCTAATGATCTGGTATCAGCAAACGTTGTTCTTAACCAGTTCTGGACCGGAAGGATTTGCCCCCTTAATGACCAGGCCACTTTTTTGCTATTCAGCACTGCGTTATTTTAACGGAAAATTGCGCAGCTGTGCGACATTGTCCTTTTTTCCCCCACAAATAGACCTTTCTTTTGGTGGTATTTGATCACATGTGCGATTTTTATTTTTTGCACTATAAACAAAAAAGAGCAACAATTCTGAAAAAAAAAAAAAAACATTTACATTCTGCTATATAACATTCCCAAAAAAATTAAAAATCAAAATTTTTCATCCTTTTAGGCCAATTTGTTTTCTGCTACGTATTTTTGGTAATAAAAAATCACAATAAGCGTATCTTGATTGGTTTGCGCAAAAGTTATTGCATCTACAAACTAGGGGAAAGATTTATGTCATTTTTATTTATTACGTTTTTTTTTTTTACTAGTAATGGAAGCGATCTGTGATTTTTAGCAGGACTGCGACATTGCGACGGACAGATCGGACCCCTAACTGACATTTTTGACACTTTTGGGGGGGATCAGGGATGTTACTACAGTAATCAGTGCTAAAAATATGCACTGTTACTGTAATAATCGTAACGGAACCGCGACCCACACAGTGTTTGTGGGCTTCTGTCCGTATACGGCTTCCTCCAGTCTTGAACATAGGTATCAGATATTCTAGCCGCCCCCCATACAAAACTAGATGGAACTTAGCTTGTAGAGAACTGGAACCTTTATTTGAATAAACTCACACCGAATATATACAGGTTGAACAGCCCCCACCTGATCAGATTACCGCGCCAGGTCAGGTGCCTGATTACATTATAATATGCAGATGAAATTGTGTACAGAAATAGAATTAACCTGAACTAATTATCTAGCCATTTGGACAGAAACAACATGTGAGTTCATTAACAATTAACATTGGGACATACAGTTTTAACAGAAAACGCATCACACCTCAATACACAGTCAATAGGAAGAGACCACCAGTAACAGACTGTCCATCTCTGACATTGAAGAACATGGAACAGAGGCCAATGTGATTAGCTCTTTCAATGAACATGTTCAGAATCAAACAGGCCAGGAATAGTCTTCATATATTTCTCGAGATATATGGTTGATAAATATTACTGTCTCATTTGAAGTAATCCAAACCATATTCTCAGTGTCCATTAAGTAGCTGTCCATCATTCCTTGGTTATCCTGTGTCCCTAATAGACACAGGGTAACTTACACATAAGAGTGACCTAGGGGGCTGAGAGAGGGATTTCCCAATCTCTCTAAGGTAAGCTGGGTTCCATGGGCCCCCCAACCAAAGTGACATCCCCGTCACAATAATGACATTGGCAGGGAAGGAGTTAACAAAGTGGTGATCAACGGATTAGGTGTGAGCCTAGAGGAGTGTTTTCTATCTGTATGGGGGATGGGCTTGTGAAATGACCACAGAGACCTGTGATCCTATATAGAAGGATCACAGGTGCTCTGTGATCATTTCAATGAGAAGAATGGTCAGCTGTGTTTATAACAGCCGAACGTCCTTCTTTCTCAGTGGGGAGTGATCATGAGTGCCCGGTGCAAATCGCAGCCACTGGTCCCATGGATCAGCATTCCCGCTGCCTAGTGGGGGCAGGAGCTAGCCCCCTAGCACCACTTGCGTGACCGGCGTAGCCCTACATCGTTTTGTGCAGCCGAGCCAGCCTGCCAGAGTGAAACTGCGGTGGGCGGGCGGGCGGGCGGCAAGTGATTAAACATGTGATCAACATGACCTCCAATCAATGGTAGTCAAATACTTGCAAGAGGTTTCTTAAAAAAAAAAACTGTCAGCCTATAGACGCCTCTGTAGCCTGAACATTGCAATATGTGTCTGTTTAATACTGTAATTTTCAGACACAATTACAGTATTAAATAAATACCTAAATAATAAAAAACATATAGAAATGGAGTAGTATGCTCTAACTTTTTTTTTAATTCATTCAGTGCCGGTTCACACATATGCGATGTCAGACATCGCATGTGATTCGCAGCGCACTGCTCTGCAAATCACATGTGATGTCTGTGCATTGCAAATTCAGCCATACAGATTCTAGATTGTATGGCTGAATTTGCATTGCATTCGGACCAAAGTCGCACAGGACCCTTTTTTTGGTCCACACCAGAATCAGATCACATGGATATTCACACCTATGCAATCCGATTGATGTCCGAACTGACAGTTCGCACTGCGATAGGCGAACTGATCTGGGGGTGTCATTAACTTTGTATTGACACCCCCAGCGATTTGCATATGACAATTTGAACTGCCTGAGAGTTGGGTGCCCGGATCGGGAGAGGGTTCCTACATTGCATATGTGTGAACCGGCCCTTATTCTAATTAACCAAAGAAACATTTCCCAGTATAGTATTTTCTATGTGCGTGTGCACAAATATTCCACAGGGCTCTAGTGACATCAGAGTCACTTTAAACAGGAAAGCAGTAACAGATGTCTTGGTGGAGTAAGCTGAAACTAGAGGAAAGACGAAAACCTTGAAGCGGAAAAGCAAATCTTACTTGTTTATATTAGCTATTCATAAACTTTCGAACTTTAACTTCTACAGCTCACCATTTTTTTTATAAGTAGTTATTTTCAAAAGTTTTATAGGGACCAATACTCACTAAGCAAATTTTTAGCAACGTGTGTACACCTATTATTCATGCAAATATTTCTTCAGTCAATTATGTGGCGCCATGCAATGCATAGTATTATGCAGAAAGGTTAGGAGCTTCAGTTCACATCCAACATCAGAATGGGAAAAATGTTAATTTTGACCATGGTATGATTGCTGGTGCAGAAAGGGGCTGGTTTAAAGTCTTAGTTCACCTTTTCAGAAAAAATGGAAAAGGGGAATTAACATTGTACAATATGTACTGCAGGGGCATAACTACAGGGGATGCAGGGGTTGCAATTGCAACCGGGCCCCATGCTCCAGGAGGCCTGTGCAGCTCCCCTGTACACCTGGATAGGAGGGGCGGTGGGGGCAGCATGTCGAGAAATCACTGTCCTCCTTTTTCCTCCTGTAGTTGCAAGAGGAAAATGGAGGAGATTGATTCCTCTGTATGCTGCCCCCGCCGCCCCTCCTATCCAGTTCACTTGTTTTCTGCTGTCTCTGGGCCCCTGTGTGCTCCCGTAGTCCCCCCCCCCTACTGTGCTGCCCACCCAATGGTGCTCCCTTCCCTCTGCTGCCGGCTGCTGCAGGGGATGTGTCACAATAGAGAACAAGGAAGGGGTCCGTAAATATGTAATTTACCAGCGCCTTCCTTTTCTGAATGGACAGAGTCATAGTCAGTGACATTGTAAAAAAAAAAATTATAAAAAATACAATTAAAATACCAAAAATTAAAAACTACTGACACCAGTGGGTGAACTCCCAGAATCGCAAAGGTCACACTTGCAACCGGGCCCTGACATTCCACCACCGTGGAGAGGCCCCAAGATGGCAGGAAGGGGGCCCACTGCAGAACTTGTGAAAGGGTACCACTGCGGGACCGTAATAAAGGGCCTCAGGATCAGTGGAAAGAGCCCCAGGCTTGAAGTTAAGGGCCCCAGACAGGGGTCCGGGGGGCCCTTCATGGTTTCTTGCACTGGGGCCCTGAAGGTTCTAGTTGCGCCTCTGATGTACTGTATAGGTGTTAGTACTCCTGCGCTACCAAATCTCTTATATGCCTGTCAAACTGTGCTCATACTGATGTTGTGCGTGATGTAATCAACTCAAATGTGATGTAAAAGTGTGCTACAATCACTGATTTGTGATCCTACATATAAAAAGAGACAATAAATAAAATAAAAGTGATCTTCATTTTTGATAACAAACAAATACAATCTATCCAAAAGCAAACATATCCAAAAAAGTGTTCAAACAAACATATTCGTATACAGTGATTAAATGCTCAAAACAGTCCTTCCTTCTTTAATAGTGATCCCTTATACTTCAATAAGGTGCTATTAGTTCATACAGTGCATGAAAGTAATCAAAATGCTTCACTTTTTCTACATTTTGTTATTTTACAGCCTTTTTTATTCAAAATGGATTACATTCATTATTTTCCTCAAAATTCTAGAAACAATACCCCATAATGACAATGCGAAAGAAGTTGGTTTGAAATCTTTGCAAATCTATTATAAATAAAAAAATCCCATGTACATAAGTATTCACAGCCTTTGCTCAGTACTTTGTTGAAGCCACTTTGGCACCAGTTACAGCCTCAAGTATTTTTGAGTATGATGCTACAAGCTTGGCACACCTATTTTCGGCAGTTTCTCCCATTGTTCTTTGTAGGACCTCTCCAGCTCCCTCAGGTTGGATGGGGAGCGTCAGTGCAGCCATTTTCAGATCTTCCATAGATGTTCAATCCGGTTCAAGTCTGGGCTCTAGCTGGGCCACTCAAGGACATATACAGAGTAGTCCCATAGTCACTCCTTTGTTTTCTTGGCTGTTGGCTTATGGTCGTTGTCCTGTTGAAAGCTGAACCTTCACCCCACTCTGAAGTCCAGAGCGCACTGGAGCAGGTTTTCATCAAGGATGTCTCTGTACATTGCTGCATTCATCTTTCCTTCAATCCTGACTAGTCTCCCAGTTCCTGTCTCTGAAAAAAACATCCCCACAGCATGTTGCTGCCACCACCATGCTTCACTAGGGACGGTATTGGCCAGGTGATTGGCAGTTCCAGCTTTCCTCCAGACATAACACTTGCCATTCAGGCCAAAGAGTTCAATCTTTGTTTCATCAGACCAGGGATATTTGTTTCTCATGGAAAAACCATGAGAGTCCTTCAGGTGCCTTTTGGCAAACTCCAGGTGGGCTGTCATGTGTCTTTTACTGAGGAGTGGCTTCCGTCTGGCTGTAACGCTCCTGCGTTTTTATAGTAAGCTGGATTTGCAGCTGCAGAATCTCCACTCAGTAGTCATGTAGAGATGTGTTGAAATACCAGATCCAACTCTCCAGACTCATCACTGTGGGCCTGTCTGCTTCAGCATACAGATATACACACACTCAATAAGATGTTCCTGGAGTGATGGGATGTATATGACAGTATGGAGGTGATGTGCTGAAGGGACAGGTGTGAGCAGTGACAGCAATGATAAGTACTTGATAGTAATGTTCAGGAGAGTAGTAGATGGTAATAGGTAGAAATGCAGATAGGTTAGTAATCATGTATGGTAACAGGTGGTGAGGACAGCAGATGACATATACAGGATAGACTAACCCAGTGCAAGGATAGATGGTAGTAGGCTCAAGAGCTAGCAATCTATGTAACAGTGCAGATGATAGAATTAGTATGCATAGATAGTAACAGTCCTTAATGTGCAGAAGTAGATAGTGTAAGTTAGTTATGGAGGAATCCCCTGTGGGGTACTTATCACTAGTAAGGTTAGTAAGTAGAGGGGTCCGGTAGTGAGGGAGTGATCCGGTAGCGAGATACGGGATCAGTAGCGAGGTTCCGGTCTGTTCCAGGTAAAGGAGAATAGCTGGAGGCTCCGGCAGCATAAGACAAGGCTTGTGAGCATGCGGTAACATTGAACGAACAATGTGAGAGAGAAAGCCGGCGATTGAAATAGCCGCTCAGAGCGGCGCTCAGCGATGATGTCATCCGGCTTAAAGGTATATGCGTTCCACCCAACTAAAAAGGTGGGACGCAATATGAAGAGGAAAATGGGCAATAAGGGTACCAAAGGTACCAGAATCTTACACTGGCCACTCTACCCGAAAGGCCTGATTGGTGGAGAGCTGTAGAGATGGTTGTTCTTCTGGAAGGTTTTCCTCTCTCCACATAGAAATGCTGAAGCTCTGTCAGAGCGACCATTGGGTTCTTGGTCACCTCCCTGACTAAGGCCCTTCTCCCCCGATCACTCAGTTTGGCAGGGCGGCCCGCTCTAGGAAGAGTCCTGGTGGTTCCAAACTTGTTTCATTTACGGATGATGGAGGCCACTGTGCTTATTGGGACCTTCAATGCTGCAGAAATCTTTCTGTATCCTTCCCCAAATCTGTGCCTTGATACAATCCTGTCTCTGAGGTCTACAAACAATTCCTTGGACTTCATGGCTTGGTTTGTGCTCTGACATGCACTGTTACCTGTGGGACCTTATATAGACAGGTGTGCCTTACCAAATCATGTCCAATCCACAGGTGGACTCCAGTCAAGTTGTAGAAACATCAAGGATGATCAGTGGAAACAGGATGCTCAATTTTGAGTATCATGGCAAAGGCTGTGAATACTTACTGTATGTGTATGTGTACGTGTTTTTGTTTTTTTATAAATTTGCAAAGATTTCAAACAAACTTCTTTCACATTGTCATTATGGGGTATTATTTGTAGAATTTTAAGGAAAACAACTATTTTAATCCATTTTGCAATATGGCTGTAACATAACAAAATGTGGAAAAAGTGAAGCTCTGTAAATACTTTCAGGACGCACTGTATAATAATTAAAAGTCCATAAGTTTTCCACAGTTAATTCCTGTGTTGAAATACTCTGCGTTGATCCCTTCACCGGTCACCAATAACCTCAGATTCCGAAACACACCATGTGTTCAAGGCTCACAGAACTCTCACCTTAACTACGTATCATGAAGGCCCCTTTCACACAGGCTTTCCGATCAGGTCCCCTCCTTCCCCGAGCGGCTGTGAGTCTCCTCCGGCCGTACGTCTCCTCCCTCTTCCTGGCCAATGGCCAGTAAAATCGATTCTCTTTTCAGCCAATCAGGAAAGGGGTCTCACAACCCGCTTCCTGATTGGCTGGGGGGCAAATCAGTGTGATAATAGCGAATTTTCATTCGCTATTGTCATACAACTGGGTGGGCTCAGGGCTCATTTTGAATATGAAAGTTAACAAAGGGATTTGTAACGCAGTCATAGTCCTAATCTCACCAGGTTTATTTTATTATATTTTTTTTGATCCATTTTTAGTTTTATTGGAAATAATAGCACGACACCCGGATTTTACACAGAGAGGTTTAATGTAGGTTATAATAATATTTTTAGGTATGTATGATTTTCAACAGTTTTGTGGCACACAGACGCCCACACAGTAAGGCTATATGCCTGTTATATCATCTTAGAATTCACCATCCATTTAATTTCTAATTTATTGATGACAGCATTGCGAAATGGATATGTAATCACATTAGTATTTGAATGCGCGGCATTTTCAAACACATATTGCATTCCTGCACTTGTCAAAAGGGAAGTGACCACTGACCAGTAAGGATGATCGAACTTTTGAAAAGTTCGGTTCGGCCAGAACATCTGAACTTCCCGAAAGTTCGGCCCGGATTTCAGAACCCCATTGAAATCAATGGGACCCGAACTTCGGTAATCAAAAAACACCATTTTGAAGCCCCAAAACCCAATAAATGCCCCTAAAAAGTGCCTAGGGTTCTGGGTCATGCCCCATTAACTATTAATCACACAAAAAAAAGTTCTTAAAAATTGTCATTTTTGATAAAAAAGCCAATTATTGAAAAATTAAAAAAAAAAAAAAAAAAGAGATTTTTTGATTTTTACTTTGGATTTAGTATTTGGGGGGTCTAAAGGGTGTGCATGTGAAGTTTCAGATCTGTAGCATGTCCAGAACCATGAAAAAAAAAGATAATTTTTCAGTAGAACAGGGATGTGGTTCGGGAGCCTCCTTTAACTTTAACACCTATATGATCTTTTTTTCTGGTTCTGGACATGCTACAGAGCTGAAACTTCACAGGTACACCTTTTAGACCCCCCAGACACAAAATCACACAAAAAAAGTTCTTAAAAATTGTCATTTTTGATAAAAAAGCCAATTATTGAAAAATTTAAAAAAAAAAAGAAAAAAAAAAAAAGAGATTTTTTGATTTTTACTTTGGATTTCGTATCTGGGGGGTCTAAAAAGTGTACATGTGAAGTTTCAGCTCTGTAGCATGTCCAGAACCCCCCAAAAATTAGCATTTTCTTATAATTTTTATTAGAACAGGAATATGGCTTCTCTACGGCGCTTTTTCTTGCATTTATCGGGCATTTTTGGAGGCAGGCATGACTTTTTTTGGATTTAGTGTCTGGGGGGTCTAAAAAGTGTACCTGTGAAGTTTCAGCTCTGTAGCATGTCCAGAACCAGTAAAAAAGATAATTTTTCAGTAGAGCAGGGATGGTGGGACCCCTCTTTTGCACTTATATGATCTTTTTTGGGGGTTCTGGACATGCTACAGAGCTGAAACTTCACAGGTACACCTTTTAGACCCCCCAGACACAAAATCACACAAAAAAAGTTCTTAAAAATTGTCATTTTTGATAAAAAGCCAATTATTGAAAAATTAAAAAAAATAAAAAAAAAAAGAGATTTTTTGATTTTTACTTTGGATTTCAGATCTGGGGGGTCTAAAAGTGTACATGTGAAGTTTCAGCTCTGTAGCATGTCCAGAACCATAAAAAAAAAGATTGTTTGTATTAGAAAACTTTAAGCACAGGAATATGGCTTCTCTGCTGTAACACCTTGCCGGTTTAATAGAAGGCATTTTTTTGGGTTCTTTGCAGTCAGGAAAAACATCTGAACTTGTGTATAGTGGTACTGTGCACAAGTTCTGATGTTTTGCCTGCCTCCAAAACCCCCCAAAAAATGCCAGCAAAAACACACCTGGGCATTTTTTTTTTGACGCTAGCGTTTTTTTGGCATTTTTTGGGGTTCTTTTGAGGCAGGCCTAAATCAGAGGGCACAGTATCGGCTTTCGAGCAATACAAGGAGGCAAATAAGAAAAGTAAACACGAAATCAAAATGGCTAAAATCAACTTTGAGAGACAAATAGCGGAGGATAGTAAAAAAAACCCAAAGAAATTCTTTAAATATATCAACAGCAAAAAAACTAACGCAGAGCATATTGCACACATAATTAATGATGATGGGAGGATGTTTACAGAGGACACTGAAAAAGCAACTGTGCTGAATGCTTTTTTCTTGTCAGTATTTACACAGGAAAAGGAAGGGTACACTGACCATGACTGTATGGTTAGTAGTAATACACAGGACTTGCCACTATGGCTAACAGAGGGTGAAATCAGGGAAAGGCTGGATAAACTTAACACAAACAAATCACCAGGCCCGGATGGCGTACATCCGAGAGTACTCAAGGAACTCAGTAAGGTTATATCTAGACCAGCGTTTCTCAACTCCAGTCCTCAGGGCACACTAACAGGCCAGAATTTAAGTATTACCTTGGGGAGATGCAGACTAGAATACTGCAATCACTGAGCAGCAAATGATATCACCTGTGATGTATTTCAGTTTTCTTGCAAACCTGGCCTGTTAGTGTGCCCTGAGGACCGTAGTTGAGAAACACTGATCTAGACCATTGTTCCTGATCTTTGCTGACAGTATTAGGACAGGAGATGTACCAGGGAATTGGAGGAAGGCTAACGTGATTCCGATATTCAAAAAGGGCCAGAGGCATATCCCGGGAAATTATAGGCCTGTCAGTTTGACATCAATAATATGTAAACTTCTGGAGGGGATGATAAGGGACTATATCGTAGAGTTTGCTAAAGACAATAGCATTATCAGCAGTAATCAGCACGGGTTTACAAATGGGCGTTCTTGTCAAACCAATCTCTTAGCATTCTACGAGGAGGTGAGCTGTGAGCTGGATAGGGGCAGACCAGTGGATGTGGTGTACTTGGATTTCGCTAAGGCGTTTGATACAGTTCCCCATAAACACTTAATTTATAAAATAAGGTCTGCAGGTATCGACAGCAGGGTTTGCTCTTGGACACGGAACTGGCTAAAAGGCCGTGTCCAAAGGGGGGTAATAAACAGCGCATACTCAGACTGGTCTGAGGTAGTAATCGGGGTGCCCCAGGGCTCAGTCCTGGGACCAACCTTGTTCAATTTATTCATAAACAGCATTGAGGACGGGATCAGTAGTTCGATATCAGTTTTTGCAGATGACACAAAATCGGCCAGGGCAATAACTGCACAGCATGAAGCAGATGTCCTACAGAATGACCTGGACAAAATAACGGAGTGGGCAACGACATGGCAAATGAGGTTTAACGTGGAGAAGTGTAAGGTTTTGCACTTGGGGACTAAAAACATAAAAACACAATACACGTTAGGAGGGGAACTTATGGGGGAATCAAAAATGGAGAAAGATCTGGGAGTCTTGGTTGATAGATTAGGCAACAGCATGCAATGTCAAGCGGCAGCTGCCAAAGCCAGCAGATTATTAGCATGCATAAAGAAAGGGATGTATTCCAGAGATAAGACTATAATCCTTCCACTTTATGGAACTCTGGTCCGATCACATCTGGATTATTCTGTCCAGTTCTGGTCGCCAGTCCTCAGGAGGGATGTGTTGGAGCTGGAGAGAGTCCAGAGAAGGGCAACTAAACTGATTAGGGGGTTGGAGGACCTTAACTATGAAGAGCGTCTGCAATCGCTCGATTTATTCTCCCTGGAGAAGAGACGTCTGAGGGGGGACATGATAGCAATTTATAAATATCTCAATGGGGATCTTAGCTTAGAAAAAAAGCTGTTCATTCAAAGGGATTGCATGAGGACTCGAGGACATACATTGCAATTAGAGGAGAAGCATTTTAACCTCAGGCAACGAGGAGGATTCTTTACTGCTAGGGCTACAAGATTGTGGAATTGTCTACCACAAGTGGTGGTTTCTGCGGGTAGTATGGTGGCTTTCAAAATACTCTTAGACTTACATCTCAAGGATCAGGACATTAAGGGCTATGTGAGATGATTACGGCCCCACACACCTACACAGGTTGAACTGGATGGACTATTGTCTTTATTCAACCTCACCTACTATGTAACTATATGTAACTATGAGTAGCCAATCACACAAGCAGGAAAGGTCATTTTTAGTTACATTCAATTACAATATGACTTGTATTTGAATTGTACTTTATAAGCCATATTCTTTTTTTTTTTATTTGCGCCCCAGGTAAATGGAGTAACCCTTTAACCTCCTTAGTGGTATTCCCGAGTGCGGCTCAGGGTGAAATTTCAGAGCCATTAGCGGTAACCCCGAGCCATAGGGAGCATTGCTGGATCCTGTAAAAGAGGTTACTTACCTTGTCCCCGGGATCCCTCGATGTGTCCCTGCAACATACGGCGGCCAGATCTTCCGCCCGATGCTATGAGCCCTGGCTTCCATCTCCTGCGACTTGACGCTCGCAGGGGGGTGGAACTGGCGGCAAATTCAAATAGCAAAACACACAAACACACTGATACATTACAAAATAAAATAAATTCACATTAGTTTGCCCCTCAGTGCCCTTTCCTGCAGTTTTCTTGTATATATATGTATATATACGTATACATATATTATATATATATATATATATATATATATATATATATATATATACATATATATATTATATACATATATATATATATATATATATGTATATTGTGAGGTTGATTAGCTCGGTGGCGGGTGTGGATGACCCCTTGGGGGGGTTAGTTACACAGGGAGATAGCCGAGAAGTGGTTGCAAACAACAGTTTGGTTTATTCATGCAATTTTCTTCACCAGACTGCAAGCGTCAAAAACATCCAAAATAAAATAAAACACAAAATAAATCCTTGCCACTGTGGGCGGCTACCTTCTCACACACAGGAACCTATCTAAGGAAGTCTGTCCCCAACCTACTGTTGGGCAGATTTGGCTGATCGTACAGCAGACTATCAATAGTCCATTTATTATCTCTTCACATAGAGAATGTCCCTTTTCTCTTCACACAGCACATGTTCATTGGACTTTCCTTTCACATAGAAAACATCCATTGGGTTTTCCCTTCACACTCTTCACATAGAAATAGTTCATTTTCTCACCTTGAGAAGTCTTCACCCTTTTTACCCTCCTCAGCGCACATCGCTTCAGGAGGTCTTCCCCATGCTCACACAGCTTCAGGGGGCATTCCTTCTCCCATGCTCACACAGCGTCGGGAGGCACACATCTGACTGTCCTCCTCTCCCCAGCTCACACAGCGTCAGGAGGCAGCAATCAATAGGACTTCCTCTGGACAAATTATAGAGGCCTTAATTTCCTCATTCTGAATAGCTGCAGTCTGTTCAACGTCCTTAGACAGTTCTGGCTATCTCTGCAGCCGACACCCTATAGTAATTGGTGAATTTTCTAAACCAGGTGGAAATGTATCTCCTGTCTGTGACTACATCCACAGATTTACCTGACTTCCTGTCACAATATAAATATATGGTGATCGACCTGAGGGCCCAAAACACTAAAGCTGCAACCCATGGTTCTTGTGAGAGTTTACTGAGGGAGGATGTTCACGGATCCTAACTGGTACTACTGAGGAAGGCTGCCATTAGTGCTTCAGGAGCCTTTGTCGGGCCTGACTATTCGCTGCGCACACTCGAGCATATCACTCTGGAAGATAGAGAAGGAGGTCCCCCATACCCAGAAGCACTGGGTATTTCCCCAGGGTGCCAGTGAAGTGGGGAGAAAGTGCAGCAAAGCTACACTATAAGGGCTTGATGCTGGATTACCCACTGTGTAACAGAGGAGCTGAGGATCGTCAGTGGAGATATTGCCTATGTGACCCCCTATAATTAAGGGGTCATATATTTCCGGTAAGGAGTACCTTACTAGATCACTGGGTGAAGTGTGGAGGTGAAGGTTAATCTGCACTAACATCAAGTCTCTGCTAATTTGTGTGACACCAAAGAGATGTGGACTGTTTGATGCTGCATATGGACTGTTTGCACTTTACAATGTTGAGCACAGATTGATTGATTTTTTTAGATTGTCACCTATCATGAATTTTTAATTTTTGAATTAAGGTTTAATTATCTGCACAAGCACTTTATGTTTGAGCGCGACACTACCCTTCTTTTAAACAATTGTTCAGCACCTTGCTTTTTTTGTTGCCGCTCACTACAAGGAAGCAATTCCTGTAAATAATTAATATTTATTAATTATTATATTAATATCTATATTCACATATAATTTTATGTTTATATTTATTGATTATATATTTATATATTTATACATATATACACGGTTGAACCACTTGCGCGGTTTTTGGTTTGCACCAAACCCCCCTTTTTTTCGGATATATATATATATATACATATACATATACGTATATATATATATATATATATATATATGTACATGCATACATACTGTACTTTAACTTATTTATAGTTATTTATTATATTATAAATTATGATTTTGTGTTTCAAACTTTATCATACCCGAGATGTTATAAAGAAGAACGCACAGTAAAAAAAAATCATATGTAAATAGTTGGTTTGGGCTGCTCGTTCTTAAGAATTACATGCAAAATAATGGTACCGCTTTCAGCACCTAAAATCGGAAACAATCATACCGCCAGGGAGGTTAAAATAATCACAACTGTGCCGAGCGGATGCAGGTGTCTGTGGGGTTAAAGTCCACAAGCAACAGCTGGGCCACTCTTCGAAATGATTAGGAAACACTATTATCACCTAGAAATGATGCTTGCACTAGATTTCATTTCCAATGTTTTGGATGGTGTAAATTACCATTATCTGTAACCAGCCGCACTAATCTCAAGATGGTCTGAATGCCCCACCTGTTATACCTTTTACATGATTCACCCTGTTGGAACCCACTCAATAATTTTGAGAAGATTAATGGGCTGTTTAGAGATTTGATCTGGCAAAGAAAAACTCCCAAGATTACATTAGAATATTTGCAATATTCCAAATAGGAGGGGGGGCTGTCTGCTCCTAACCCATGGGTATATTTCCTTGCCGTTCAGCTTTAGCATAGTGCAGGATGGGGTAGGGGGGCCTGGAACCTGGGAGGTCTTTCTTTTAACCACTTCAATATCGGGCACTTTCACCCCCTTCTTGCCCAGGGCAACTTTCGGCTTTTAGCACTGTCGCACTTTGATTGACAATTGAGCGGTCATGCAACACTGTACCCATATGACATTTATATAATTTCTTTCCACCACAAATAGAGCTTTCTTTTAGTGGTATTTGATCACCACTGGGTTTTTTTATTGTTTTGCTAAACAAATAAAAGAAGAGCAAAAAAAAAAAAAAATGTTGTAAATAAGTAGGTTTTCGTCTTCACTAACAGTCACTGATGAGGCTGCATTGATGGGCACTGATGAGGGGGCACTGATGAGCACTTTCTGGTTCCAATGGGATCAGCTGTGATTGGACATGGCTGATCACATAGAGAAGAGCCTATGTCATAGGCTCTTTACCAAGATCAGAGATGCGGTGTGTCAGAGCGACACACTGCACTACAGATCGCTGCTTGCACCTCATGGCAAAGAATTCTCTGAGGATCTGAAAAAAAGAATTGTTGCTCTACACAAGGCCTAGGCTATAGGAAGATTGCCAAGACCCTGAAACTGAGCTGCAGCATGGTGGCCAAGACCATACAGCGGTTTAACAGGACAGGTTTCACTCAGAACAGGACTTGCCATGGTCGACCAAAGAAGTTGTATGCACGTGCTCAGTGTCATATCCAGAGGAAGTCTTTAGGAAATAGGCCTATGAGTGCTGCCAGCATTGCTGCAGAGGTTGAAGGGGTGGGGGGTCAGCCTGTCAGTGCTCAGACCATAAGCTGCACACTGCATCAAATTTCTGATAGACACTGATTGCCATCCCTGATGGGAACTGATTGGCACTCTAGCTGGGCATTTGTGGGCATTCTTGTGGGTCTGCACTGATAATTAAAGTGCTGATTATCAGCGCAGACCCTCTACTCGCGCCCTGTCAGCACAAATAGAGAAAAAGCCGATAACCGGCACTTCCTGGTTACAATGTGATCAGCTGTGATTGAACACAGTTGATCACATGGAGAAGAGCCTACGTCATAGGCTCTTTACGGAGATCTTAGATGTGGTGTGTCAGAGCGACACACTGCACTACCGATCACCACGCTGCACACACTCGGGGCGCGCAAACGGCTTATCCTGCTCAACGTCATATGATGCCCAGTAAGGATAATGAAACCACTGGTCGGCCATCATTTTGTTATGTGGTTAACATCCCACCCTGCACAGCCAGGCATGCCAGTGCTTGTCTTTTTTTTATTTTTATTGAGGGATTAGAACTTGGATAGGGTACAGGGAAATTATGGGGTGCCCACTTGACTTAGAACAGTTCTTCGGGGACAACTCTTCCTATATACAGCTATATACACTCCTCACTGCCTTCAGCACACTTGTTTGCAGAACTTCAGACTTAGCTGGGATTAATGATTCTGCCAAAAACAGCAACAGCCAGATCTTGTAGCAAAGAGCCCTTTATAGTTAGGGCCCCTTGGGTTGTGTAGCAAATGCAGTGTCAAGCTTGCTTCCCTGTGGCTACTAATCCCAGCACCGCCTCTTCAAGCACTGCCAGCCCACCTGGCTACTTCTCCACAGTCCTCGTCAACTGCACCACAGTCCTCCCAGACTGCATACTCACCAGCCACCTGGCTGACTTCTCCCTAGAGATCTCCTGGATGTGCTGACTCTCTCCCGCTGTCCTCACACCTGTTCCTGTAAATCCAGGACAGGACTCTTCTGTGAGTTGTAAGAGGATCCCTCCAAGACCCTAACCCCAGGCCCAAGGTCAGACTAGGGGGCACTCCCAAGGGTCACCAACAGCATCCTCAGCACTCCATCTCCAGCTTCCACCTGACTGCCCCTGCTGTCATGATTTAGAATATTCAGGCTGCTCCTCCTAACCTCCCTCCCATTATTCTGGAAGCTTCTCCAAGATTCCACCAAGTATGGGGAGGTACCATATGGGGAGGCTGTGATGAGTCACCCAGCCTCCCTCACTCACTCAAACCATGACCCAGATTCAACACAGGCTTGGCTGCCAGCCCAGCCTAACAATTTACCAACGCTAAAAAACCTATTTACATCAAAAACCTATTTACACTAGCACTCTACACTAGAGGGTGCTACACTTCAAGGTAAAAACCTATTACTCATGTTAAATACTCCTGCTGTTCTTAAAGTGCAATCTTCACATCCTATATTAAATTTGATGCATAGGGTGTGACAAACAGGTAAAACTCTTTTGGAAATCGTTGGATATACCAGATAAACTCCACTTTGGTCCAATGATACATTCGTGGAACTTTCTCAGCCGGAAGGCTATTTGCAAGTGGGAGAGTACAGGAATCACAGCTCTGTCTCAGCTTTATTTTGATGGAGCCTTAAAATATTTTCAACAATTGCTTTCAGAGTTTATCTTGGAACAACATTGGTTCTATCAATATTAACAATTACGTCATGCACTCCATGCACAGAGCTTGATTCCATCCACCTCTGTTGCTCCAACGCCTTTGTTTGATATACTTGCATGGGCTGAGACTACTAAGGAGCTCATCTCATTGGCATACACACAGCTGTTGTCAAAATTTCTTCTTAACCTAAGGACTTCTGCATGCAGCAGCCCCCTTAATACTCACCTGAGCCCCCTCTCTAACCAGCGATGTCCATGAATGCCTCAGCTGCCCGGAGCTCTCTCTCCTGATTGGCTGAGACACAGCAGCGCTGCCATTGGCTCCCACTGCTGTCAATTAAACTCAGTTAGCCAATCAGTAGAGAGGGGGTGGGGCCAAATGGCAGCTCCGTGTCTGAATGGATACACAGAGCTACAGCTCGGCTTGGGTACCCCCATACCAAGCTGCTTGCTGTGGAGGCACTCAACAAGAGGGAGGGGCCAGGGGCCCCAGACAGGGACCCAAGAAGAGGAGGATCTGGGCTTCCTTGTGCAAAACCAACTACACAGAGGAGGTATATATGATAGGTCTTGGTGGAGTCCGCGTCCAATTTTCCGAAAAATAAACTTGGCAAGCCGGACCCCTTAGTCACCATCATCTTCAGAGTGAAGAAAAAGGAAACCCAAGCAATAGACAATTAACTCAACCCAGTACGGAACGAGCTTCTGGAGTATGATCTGAAGGGAATACCCCTGAACTACTCCTCGACATTGGAGGTCACTGTCAAAGACGGTCGGAAAAGACAAGATTGGAGGAGAAGGTGACTGCATATCCTAGGGGATGCCAATCCGCTACCAGCATGTGCCTATGTGAGTAGGAGGAGGTGATGGCCATTCCAGTGGGAGTTCTGAGGATTATAAACCACGCTTATGTACCTTATCCATGAGAGTGGGTAGGCACTGCTCTCCGGGGAGTTCCCACTTTCTCTGGAGTTACCAACACATTGGGTAAGGATTGTGGTCTGTTTCAGCTGCACATTGGGATACCCCTTTTTTTTCCTCTCCTTCGGACTGCATTACATCTATCTACTCATAGACTCTGATAAGGCACCAACAAACAACAAAACAACAACAAAAGAGTCCATGCAAATGATTGCTTGCAATGAAAATATAAAGAAAAAAATAAAGAAAAACACACAGTGCTTGATCCTTTTCAGTGCAAAAAAACAATAGTGTGCCACCTCGAAGTGCTCTCCCCCACCAGGAATATTCTCAACTGGGATAATGTGATCACCGCGATTAACTACCTCCCATCCGCGCTATAGCCGAAGTACGGCTGCAGCGCGGACTCACATTTTCGGGAGGCCATCTTTAAATGGCCTCCCAGACACAGGCTCCCCGCGTGCTCCCGGGAGCGCGCATCGGGAAAAATCTGTGTCGGCCGTGTCCCTTGGACACAGCCGATCACAGATCGTGGTGAATGGCCAATCACAGCGGCCATTCACCACGTGATCGGACCGTCCAATGAGAGATGATCTCATATGTAAATATATGAGATCATCTCTCATCGCCAGCGCTCCTTCCTCACACAGAGACTGCAGTGTAAGGAAGGAGAGAGCCGATCAGCCGTCGGGGACAAAGAAAAATGTAATCAGGGCACTGATCACCAGTACCCTGATTACACAAGGTACACTAAACACACTAACTGCCCACCATCAATGCCCACAGTGCCTGCCATCAGTGCCCCCCATCAGTGCCCACAATCAGTGCCCACAATCAGTGCCCATAGTGCTGCCAGTCAGTGCCCATCAGTGCCTGCTCATCTAGGCAATGATGAGCACTGACTGGCAGCACTATGGGCACTGAGTGTGGGCACTGATGGTGCTGCCCATCAGTGCCGCCCATCAGTGCTCATCAGTGCCACCCTTCAGTGTCAATCAGTGCCACCCGCCAGTGCCCATCAGTGCCGCCCATCAGTGCCCATCAGTGCCACCCGTCAGTGCCGCCTCTCAGTGCCCAGCAGTGCCACCTCTCAGTGCCCAGCAGTGCCACCTCTCAGTGTCCAGCAGTGCCGCCTATCAGTGCTCATCAGTGCCGCCTATCAGTGCCGCCTATCAGTGCTCATCAGTGCCGCCTATCAGTGCTCATCAGTGCAGCATATTGGTACCTCCTCATCAGTGCCACCTCATCAGTGCCCATAAGTGCCACCTCATCAGTGCCCATCAGTGCAGCCTATCAGTGCCCATCAGTGCCGCCTCATCAGCGCACATCAGTGAAGGAGAAAAATTTATTTATTTTCAAAATTTACTCGCAGAAAATAAGAAAAACTTTTTTTTTCAAAATTTTCTGTCTTTTTTCTTTTTCTTTTTAAAAAATAAAAAACCCAGAGATGATTAAATACCACCAAAAGAAAGCTCTATTTGTGTGAAAAATAGAAATTTTATTGAAAAATGTCATATGGGTACAGTGTAGCATGACCGCGCAATTGTCATTCAAAGTGTGAGAGCGCTGAAAGCTAAAAATTGGTCTGGATGGGAAGGGGGTTTAAGTGCACAGAAGGCAAGTGGTTAAGCGTGATTCAAACCAGCTTTTCAGCCCACTGTTGGCTATATCCGACTTCTCCAACGTCCTTCTAGGCTCCTCTCATTATGGATTGTAGTATCCCGATATATTGATTGAAAGATGAAAAAAGCCAACAGTGCTTATACCCTTTTTAAAATCGCATTTCTTGAAAAAAATCACAGGGTACTCACTCTTTACAGGTGCTTGCAGCGCACTAAACCAACACAAGCGTTCACAATCCAAAGGTACATCGTTTTTGGGACAATCCAGTGTAAACAGCAGCCTCACAAACAGACCTAACCTCCAGCTGCATGTTGGTTCCTAGGTGTCATCACCGTCCTGCCTCCTCCCCCTATGCGTATCGACACAGGGTCACGTGTCTTCCTCAGGGGGAATTATAATTGGGATTGCCCCTTTCCCAGTGTCATTAGTACAGTGATATACAAACCCGATTCCAAAAAAGGTGGGACACTGTACAAATTTTGAATAAAAACAGAATGCAATGATGTGGAAGTTTCAAATTTCAATATTTTATTCAGAATACAACATAGATGACATATCAAATGTTTAAACTGAGAAAATGTATCATTTTAAGGGAAAAATAAGTTGATTTTAAATTTCATGGCATCAACACATCTCAAAAAAGTTGGGACAAGGCCATGTTTACCACTGTGTGGCCTCCACTCTTCTTTTTATAACAGTGTGCAAATGTCTGGGGACTGAAGAGAGAAGTTGCTGAAGTTTAGGAATAGGAATGTTGTCCCATTCTTGTCTAATACAGGCTTCTAGTTGCTCAACTGTCTTAGGTCTTCTTTGTCGCATCTTCCTCTTTATGATGCGCCAAATGTTTTCTATGGGTGAAAGATCTGGACTGCAGGCTGGCCATTTCAGTACCCGGATCCTTCTTCTACGCAGCCATGATGGTGTAATTGATGCAGTATGTGGTCTGGCATTGTCATGTTGGAAAATGCAAAGTCTTCCCTGAAAGAGACGACGTCTGGATGGGAGCATATGTTGTTCTAGAACTTGGATAGACCTTTCAGCATTGATGGTGCCTTTCCAGATGTGTGAGCTGCCCATGCCACACGCACTCATGCAACCCCATACCATCAGAGATGCCGGCTTCTGAACTGAGCGCTGATAACAACTTGGGTTATCTTTGTCCTCTTTAGTCCGGATGACATGGCGTCCCAGTTTTCCACAAAGAACTTAAAATTTAGATTTGTCTGACCACAGAACAGTTTTCCACTTTGCCACAGTCCATTTTAAATGAGCCTTGGCCCAGAGAAAACGCCTGCGCTTCTGGATCATGTTTGGATATGGCTTCTTTTTTGGCCTATAGAGTTTTAGCCGGCAACGGCGAATGGCACGGTGGATTGTGTTCACCGACAATGTTTTCTGGAAGTATTCCTGAGCCCATGTTGTGATTTCCATTACAGTAGCATTCCTGTATGTGATGCAGTGCCGTCTAAGGGCCCGAAGATCACCGCCATCCAGTATGGTTTTCCGACCTTGACCCTTACACACAGAGATTGTTCCAGATTCTCTGAATCTTTGGATGATATTATGCACTGTAGATGATGATAACTTCAAACTCTTTGCAATTTTTCTCTGAGAAACTCCTTTCTGATATTGCTCCACTATTTTTCGCCGCAGCATTGGGGGAATTGGTGATCCTCTGCCCATCTTGACTTCTGAGAGACACTGCCACTCTGAGAGGCTCTTTTTATACCCAATCATGTTGCCAATTGACCTAATAAGTTGCAAATTGGTCCTCCAGCTCTTCCTTATATGTACATTTAACTTTTCCGGCCTCTTATTGCTACCTGTCCCAACTTTTTTGGAATGTATAGCTCTCATGAAATCCAAAATAAGCCGATATTTGGCATGACATTTCAAAATGTCTCACTTTCAACATTTGATATGTTATCTATATTATATTGTGAATAAAAAAATAAAGGTTATGGGATTTGTAAATTAGTCCATTCCTTTTTTTACTCAAAATTTGTACAGTGCCCCAACTTTTTTGGAATTGTTTTTTTTTTTTTCAGCACTGATCCCTTTATTAGTATTACAGATGCCCAAAAAGTGTCAAAAGTGTCAGTGTCCAATTTATCCGACGCAATATCAGAGTCCCGCTATAAGTTGCTAATTGCCGCAAATACTAGTATAAAAATAAATAAAAATATCCCATAGTTTGTAGACACTATAATTTTTGCGCAAACTAATCAATATACACTTATTGGCATTTTTTTTACCAACAATATGTGGCAGAATACATTCTAACCTAAATTGATGAAGGAATTTGATTTTTTTCTATGTTTTTATATGATGTATTTTATAGCAGAAAGTAAAAAAATATAGATTTTTTTTTTTTTCAAAATTTGCAATCTTTTTGTTTATAGCGCAAAAAATAAAAAATGCAGAGGTGATCAAATACTGCAAAAAAGAAAGCTCTATTTGTGGGAAAAACTGACATCATTTTATTTGGATACAGCCTTGCATGACCACGCAATTGTCAGTTACAACAACGCAACAACAACAACGCAGTGCTGTATCGCAAAAAATGACCTAGTCATAAAGGGGGGAAAATCTTCTGGAGGTCAAGTGGTTAAATAAAATTTGGCTAAAAAAAAAAAAAAATGAATTATGCTTGCTGTTTGCGTTTCATGATAACACCACGCTACGTCATTTTGGCACAATAATAAAATAGCTACCAAAAGAAACAAACCATGGAGGGATTTTATTCATCATACAATGTTTGTCCTGGACATGATTGTGGCAGAGAAAGCTACAATCCAAAAAAAACTGTCTTGAGAACTTGAACTGGAAAGGCAACAATAATTTCTAAAAGCACTTGGGAACAGGCTGTATTTTCCTGGTTATGTACACTGCTCGAAAAAATTAAAGGAGCATATTTTAATCAGAGTATAGCATCAAGTCAAATAAACTCCTGGGATATTAATCTGGCCAGTTAAGTAGCAGAGGGGGTTGGTATTCAGTTTCAGCTGCTTTAGTGTTAATGAAATAAACAGATGCACTAGATGGGCAACAATGTGACAACCTCCAAAACAGGAATGGTTTTACAGGCGGAGCCCACTGACGTTTTTTTTATTACTCATCTTTATTGACTGTTTTTCACTAGTTTTTCATTTGGCTAGGGTCAGTGTCACTACTGGTAGCATGAGGAGATACCTGGACCCTATAGAGGCGGCAGAGGCAGTCCAATTCCTCCAGGATGGCACTTCAATATGTGCCATTGCCAGAAGGATTGCTGTGTCTCCCACCACAGTCTCAAATGCATGGAGGAGATTCCAGGAGACAGGCAGTTACTCTAGGAGAGCTGGACCGGGCTGTAGAAGGTCCTTAACCCATCAGCAGGACCGGTATCTGCTCCTTTGTGCAAGGAGGAAGAGGAAGAGCACTGCCAGAGCCCTACAAAATGACCTCCAGCAGACCACTGGTGTGAATGTCTCTGACCAAGCAATCAAAAATAAACTAAATGAGGGTTGCCTGAGGGCCCAACGTCCTCTAGTGGGCCCTGTGCTCACTGCTCTGCACCTTAAGCTCGATTGGCATTTGCCATTAAACATCCGATTTTTACAGATGGGGAGCAGGTCCACCCTGAGCACACAGATTTAAAAGGGTCTGGAGAAGTCATGGAGAACGTTATGCTGCCTGTAACATTGTTCAGCATGACCAGTATGGTGGGGGGTCAGTGATGGTCTGGGGAGGAATATCCATGGAGGGACGCACAACCCTCTACAGGCTAGACATTGGCAACATAATGTTCCAGAGGTGTTTTATTGGATTTAGGTCAGGCGAGCATGGGGGCCATTCAATGGTATGAATTCCTTCATCCTCCAGGAACTGGCTGCATACCCCTGTCACATGAGACCTGGCATTGTCGAGCACCAAGAGGAACCCAGGACCCACTGCACCAGTGTAGGGTCTGACAATGGGTCCAAGGATTTCATCTGGATACCTAATGGCAGTCAGGGTGCCATTGTCCAGCCTGCAGAGATTTGTGCGTCCCTCCATGGAAATGCCTCCCCAGACTATCACTGACCCACCACCAAACCGGTCTTTCTGAATGATGTTACAGGCAGCATACGGTTCACCATGGCTTCTACATACCTTTTCAGGTCTGTCACGTGTGCTCACGGTGAATCTGCTCTCATCTGTGAAAAGCACAGGGTGTGAGTGGAGGACCTGCCAATTATTGTGTTCAATGGCAAATGCCAATCCAGCTTAAGATGCCAGGCAGTGAGCACAGGGCCCACTAGAGGATAATGGGCCCTCAGGCCACCCTCATGAAGTCTGTTTCTGATTGTTTGGTCAGACATTCACACCAGTGGCCTGCAGGAGGTCATTTTGTAGGGCTCTGGCAGTGCTCATCCTCTTCCTCCTTGCACAAAGGAGCAGATACCGGTCCTGCTGATGGGTTAAGGACTTTCTACGACCCTGTCAATCTCTCCTAGAATAACTGCCTGTCTCCTGGAATCTCCCCCATGCTCTTGAAACTGTGCTGGGAGACACAGCAAACCTTCTGGCAATGCCACGTATTGATGTGCCATCCTGGAGAAGTTGAACTGCCTATGCAACCTCTATAGGGTCCAGGTATCGCCTCATGCTACCAGTAGTGACACTGGCCCTAACCTAATGCAAAACTAATGAAAAACAGTCAGAAAAGATGAGTGGGAAAAAAAATGTCAGTGGCCTCCATCTGTAAAACCATTTCTGTTTTGGAGGTCGTCTCATTGTTGCCCATCTAGTGCCCCTGTTGATAATTTCATTAAAACCAAAGCCACTGAAACTGATTACCAACCCCCTCTGCTACTTAACTGACCAGTTCAATATCCCAGGAGTTTAGGAGACTTGATGCTATACTCTGATTAACAAATGTTCCTTTAATTTTTTTGAGCAGTGTAGTAGTGGCACGTGAAGAAGAGAACACAGGACCCGTGTATCCCAGGAGCTTTGTCAGTGGTTAGAAGTATGCCGATTGATAAAAGCCTTTCTGTACCCTGAGCTTCAGCTTTAAAAGAAAGAGGAATTACAGTTCACACATCCTGACAGGCAAAACAATTACATGTATTTCATGGCTATAAAGCTGTTTGGCTGCTGACTTCATTTCTATATATAAAGATATGATCTGTTTAGTTTTTGGAGTAACAGCTGGGATTTTCCAGACAAGAGATAATTTATGGGTCTGTACTATGCATATCGTTCTTGGTAATGGAAAAACTGAAGTTATCTACATAATGTTTCCAAGTGATGCAAGCATACGCTAATGCTTTCATGTGCTAAAGTATTCCTACTTAAAGCGGTGTCCAGCTGTGGAAAAAAAATGAAAAGTCAGCCACTATATGTAGCACTGCCCCCTTGAGGACTTCTGGATCTTACACTTACAGGTCCCCCTGGTTTGACATTCACAGTCTATCACTTTACTTCTCGGCTCAGTCAATAATCTATCCAGGGGTATGTAGTTGTTTTGTATTTTATTTTATAAATTAGGCCTGGGAGAAGGGAATAGTGGGATACTCCAGATTAAGTATTCACAAAATGGAGCACTTCTAACTCTCGGTACAGCCAGGCTGTTAATCCACTTTGCCACTTAGGTGGGTTTAGTGTTAAGTCTCTTTCCAGATGACTTGATAAACTAAATTATCTTCAGGACTCCTAGTATCCTCTTTCTTTACTGCCGACACCCGTCTGCTGACTATCCTACTCTTGGGGTGGCCCCCCTCAGGTCAGTCCCCTTGACCCGATCCCCTGTACTCACGATACTGTTTTTCTAGCGACTCCAGTGTCTCCCCCTCAGTCAGCTCTCCTGGACCTCTGGGGTCAGCTCCGTTCCTCTGGCCCTCAAGACGACCCCCTGAGGCCACGTGCCACTGCTACATTGGAGGAGGCAGCCGTCACACTCCCTCCGGGACTCTGCTCACCAGCCAAAGACCCTGCAGCACATGTGCTCCTGGCTTTTATACGTTATCCCATAATGCACAGAGACAGCCTGTCTCTGCCAATCACCAGGACTGTATCAAAGACGATGTATCTATTGGTCAGGTTTCCTCCCACTGTCCAACATGCCTCCCTAATGGACCAGCATGAAACACTCTCTAGACACAATGAATCACATACTGAGCACACTGAGCAGACCTAACTCAAAGATACTGCTCTCTGGTAGGCAGAAAGCAATATAGATTTGCCTGTAGCCCCTCTGATAGGAAGAAAGAGCAAAAAACTATACTCTCTACCTAGTACCTACCTAGGGGGGTGCTACATACAAATACTGTAGCTGCTGACTTTTAATATATAGCCACCTGTCGAGGGAGCCCGCAATGTCGGCACCCTAGCCGATTTTCAGATTGGCTGCAGGGTGCTGCCGCCGCCATTCACTCTGAGGGGAATTGGGCAATGAAGCCTCGCAGCCGGTTCCCTACTGCGCATGCGCGAAGCGCATTTTCATTGGCTTGGTGGCGGGGAAGGAGAAAGGGGATGGAACATCAGAGGGACGGCGCCGCTGCGTTGTCTCCCAGAAGTGGGAAAGGGTACCTGTCAAAAACAGGTACCTGTTCTCCCCCCTGAAAGGTGCCAATTGTGGCACCGGGGGGGGGGGGAGAGAAAGCAGATGAGCGGAAGTTCCTCTTTGAATCCTTCCAGAGTGTTCAGGGCCCTCTTTGACAAGCAAATTTGTTTTATTTAAGCCCAACTTCAGGGGAAAAAGATACATTTACAGTTTCCAATTCCCCTGCAATCTAGCAGTTCTGTACTTTTTTTTTTAACCACTGGAGCTCCGGAAGGTTTTACCCCCCCCCCCCTTTCTGACCAGGCCATTTTTTTTGTGAAACTGCACTGCATTACTTTACCTGACAATTGTGTGGTCATATGAAAATGTACCCAAATAAAATTTAAGTTTCTTTTTTTTTTTTTTTTCTCACAAAAAGAGCTTTTGTTTGGTGGTATTTGATCACATGTGCTGTTTTTATTTTTTGCGCTATGTACAAAAAAAGACCGAAAATTAAAAAAAAAAATAAAAATAATAATAATTTTTACTTTCTGCTATAAAACATATCCAATAAAAAAAAATGTAAAATAAAATAAATAAATGAAAAAAAAAATGTAAAAAATAAAATGTCTTCATCAATTTAGGCCAATATGTATTCTGCTATAAAAAAAAAATCCCAATAAACGTACATTGATTGGTTTGTGCAAAAGTAATAGCATCTACTGTACAATCTATGGAATATTTTTTTTTTGTAGTAATGGTGGTGATCAGCGACTTATAGCGGGACTGAAATATTGCGGCAGAAAAATTGACACTTTTTTGGACACCGGTGACGCGAAAATCAGTGATCAGTGCTAAAAAATATGCACTGTCACTGTACTAATGACACTGGCTAAACAACTTTATGGTCCTGTGAAGACACTAATAGGCCCATCTGGCAGCCAATGAGTAGCACCCATGTTAACAGGGAGCAACATGGGCACTGAAGACCAACCCATCCCATGCCACAGAGCATCCATGTTTTTATGGACCTTGCTTTGTGCACTGGTGCAGGGCAAAAAAGGGGGCAGTTGGATAACAGACTCCCCTTACTATAGAAGATAGAGGAGGAGGAGGAAACTGTACTTTGAAGTTTAACTTTTCCAGGTAAAAACTATTTTGGAGCAGAATGAATTTGTTTTTGTTTTTTACACAAGAGGCATACTATATTATGTTTCTTTGGCAACAAAAGCTTCTTACCTTAAGATTCACAAAGAATATTCAGAATGTACACTAATCTGTATTGTAAAATTCCAGCATCTACCGGGTGCCAAGAAAAAATAACTACCCTGTGCATGCCGGGCCAGCAAGTCATCATGGCTTAATGTGCCGAACCCACAAGAAGAGTGGGAAGAGAAGTCTCATGACATTGCATTGCTTGAGGAAAGATGAGTATTTGCAGAATTTCACTTCAATTCTGATTTCTAGCTCTTTGGTCAATTCCATCCATAACAAACTGTGTATTTTCTTGGGGCAAGGCTTTTCTTTTGGGGGTTTATTGGCTTATATTACTTTTTTTTTTTACTTTGGGATGCTCATAGTGTACCATTGATTAATTGATGGCCGTCATTTCTTTAAATTGACTGTCATTTACGGCACGCATAATTAAAGAGGTTGTAAACTCACTTTAAAGACTTTAACCTATAGTTAAGCCTATATTAAGGCTTATCGATAGGTGCTATAAAGATCTCCTAAACATGCACCGTTTAGGAGATATTTACAGTGCATACTGCAGATGACGTCATCGGCGCATGCGCTCTGAAGGAACAGCCACCCGTGCAGATGGGCGGAGGACGCAAACCAGGAAGCAGTACGGCCGAACATGTCGGCTGTCCTGTCGCTGAGCGGGCAGCACTGCGAGGGCTTCGTTTTAAGGTAAGTACTTCATAATGAGCTAGTATGCGATACTTTCTCTCTCTCTCTCGTGCCACTCTCTCTTGTGCCTCTCTATCTTGTGCCTCTCTCTCCCGTGTCTCTCTTTCTCTCTCTCTCGTGCCCCTCTCTCTCTGGCATGCCTCTCTCTCTCTCTCTCTCTCTCTCTCGTGCCTCTCCCTCTCTCTTGTGCCTCTCTCTTGTTCCTCTCTCTCTCGTGCCCCCTCTCTCTCCCACTCTCTCATGCCCCTCTCTTTCTCTCTCTCGTTCCTCTCTCTCTCTCCTTCTCTCTCCCTCTCTCGTGCCTCTCTCTCTCTCTCTCATGCCTCGCTCTCTCTCTCTCTCGTGCCTCTCTCTCGTGCCTCTCTCTCTCTCTCTCTTGTCCCCCTCTCTCTCTCTCTCATGCCCCTCTCTCTCTCTCTCGTGCCTCTCTCTCCCTCTCGTGCCTCTCTCGTGCCCCTCTCTCTCTCTCATGCCTCTTTCTTTCTCTCTCTCTCGTGCCCCTCTCTCTCTGTCATGCCTCTCTCTCTCTCTCTCTCTCTCTCTCTCGTGACTCTCTCTCTCTCATGCCTCCTTCTCATGCCTCTCTCTCTCTCATGCCCCTCTCTTTCTCTCTCGTTCCTCTCTCTCTCCTCTCTCTCTCCCTCTCTCTCTCATGCCTCTCTCTCTCTCTCTATTACAAATGCCTACGAACGAAAATACTTATAAACGTGTCTACCGCGTTTAGTCACGTTTGCAAGCGGTTAGAAGCATTTGAAGTTTTAAATGCTTATAAACTTGCCTCTAAATGCAACTGCCTCTTTATGACTATACAAAACTCAGTGTACATGGACAGATAGGATAACATAGAGGAGAGTTCAGGGGCTGCTGAAAATAACGCCCAACTGCTCCTAAACGTCAGTTTATCAGCAGCAGTGTACATGTGGCCTTAGTGTGCGGACGTAAGGAAGGTAGGTATGGACCATAAGGTGAGTACCTGGATAGAGAACTGGCTCCAGGGGAGAGTGCAAAGGATGGTGATTAATGGGGAGTACTCGGATTGGGCGGGTGTGGAAAGTGGGGTCCCCCAGGGTTCTGTCCTGGGGCCAATCCTTTTTAATTTATTCATAAACGATCTAGAGGAGGGGATATCTAGTACAATCTCAGTATTTGCGGATGATACTAAACTAAGCATGCCAATATCTTCTATGCAGGATGTGGAAACCTTACAAGCGGACCTGAACAAAATAACGGGGTGGGCAACTACATGGCAGATGAGGTTTAATGTTGAAAAATGTAAAGTAATGCACTTGGGTGCCAGAAACCAGAAAGCAAGCTACTCACTAGGGGGGAAACCTCTGGGTGAGTCTAGGATGGAAAAGGACCTGGGGGCACTGGTAGACAACAGGCTTGGCAGTGGCATGCAATGCCAAGCCGCTGCAAGCAAAGCCAACAGAATACTGGGATGTATAAAAAAGGGGATTCACTCCAGAAATAAAGAGATTATTCTTCCACTCTACAAGACTCTGGTCCGGCCAGTGGCGGCCTGTGCATAGGGGGCGCCAGGGCGCCGCCCCCCCCCCTAAAAAAAGAAAAGAAAAAAAAAATTAAAAAAAAAAAAAAAAAAAAATTACAAAAAATCGATAAAGTTTTCAAAAAAAAAAAAAATTGTGTTCGCCGGCCTATGTGGAGGCTGTGGGGGGGTGGGGTTTACGACCCAGAAGAGGCGCCGATTGGCTGCCTTCTGGGGCGTAACCTGGGCGCAGGGTACAGCGCTAGGAAACCCCCACTTTCGGAATGTCCTGGCTGTGATTGGTCCAGTCTCCAGCCTGGACCAATCATCATCCAGGACATCCGATGCTGACCCGTGACCCCGCTGACGTCGCGTACGTCAGTCACGAGTCAGTGCGGTGGACGGATGGGCACAGCAGAGCGGAGCGGACTCAGAGTCAGCGGAGACTCGGAGAGCAGACCGGACACCAGAATCGGCTTCAGAGAGACGGACGACCCGACCAGGCAGTCACCTCACCAGGCCGCAGCCGCGCAGCGTCTCCAGAGGAGTGGAGGTCATCTGGACTGGAAGAGAAGACTCGATCACCACCGGTAAGTGAGCTGTGGCGCTCTGCAATCATTGGGGGACAATGCTGTGGCACTCTGCAATCATTGGGGGACAATGCTGGCACTCTGCAATCATTGGGGGACAAAGCTGTGGCGCTCTGCAATCATTGGGGTACAATGCTGGCACTCTGCAATCATTGGGGGACAATGCTGTGGCACTCTGCAATCATTGGGGTACAATGCTGTGGCACTCTGCAATCATTGGGGGACAATGCTGTGGCACTCTGCAATCATTGGGGGACAATGCTGTGGCGCTCTGCAATCATTGGGGTACAATGCTGGCACTCTGCAATCATTGGGGGACAATGCTGGCACTCTGCAATCATTGGGGGACAATGCTGTGGCACTCTGCAATCATTGGGGGACAATGCTGTGGCACTCTGCAATCATTGGGGGACAAAGCTGTGGCACTCTGCAATCATTGGGGGACAAAGCTGTGGCACTCTGCAATCATTGGGGTACAATGCTGTGGCACTCTGCAATCATTGGGGGACAATGCTGTGGCGCTCTGCAATCATTGGGGTACAATGCTGTGGCACTCTGCAATCATTGGGGGACAATGCTGTGGCACTCTGCAATCATTGGGGGACAATGCTGGCACTCTGCAATCATTGGGGGACAATGCTGTGGCACTCTGCAATCATTGGGGGACAATGCTGTGGCGCTCTGCAATCATTGGGGTACAATGCTGTGGCGCTCTGCAATAATTGGGGGACAATGCTGTGGCACTCTGCAATCATTGGGGGACAATGCTGTGGCACTCTGCAATCATTGGGGGACAATGCTGTGGCGCTCTGCAATCATTGGGGTACAATGCTGTGGCACTCTGCAATAATTGGGGGACAATGCTGTGGCACTCTGCAATAATTGGGGGACAATGCTGTGGCACTCTGCAATCATTGGGGGACAATGCTGGCACTCTGCAATCATTGGGGGACAATGCTGTGGCACTCTGCAATCATTGGGGTACAATGCTGTGGCGCTCTGCAATAATTGGGGGACAATGCTGGCACTCTGCAATCATTGGGGGACAATGTTGTGGCGCTCTGCAATCATTGGGGGACAATGCTGTGGCGCTCTGCAATCATTGGGGTACAATGCTGTGGCGCTCTGCAATAATTGGGGGACAATGCTGTGGCACTCTGCAATCATTGGGGTACAATGCTGTGGCGCTCTGCAATAATTGGGGGACAATGCTGGCACTCTGCAATCATTGGGGGACAATGTTGTGGCGCTCTGCAATCATTGGGGGACAATGCTGTGGCGCTCTGCAATCATTGGGGTACAATGCTGTGGCGCTCTGCAATCATTGGGGTACAATGCTGTGGCGCTCTGCAATAATTGGGGGACAATGCTGTGGCACTCTGCAATCATTGGGGGACAATGCTGTGGCACTCTGCAATCATTGGGGGACAATGCTGTGGCGCTCTGCAATCATTGGGGTACAATGCTGTGGCACTCTGCAATAATTGGGGGACAATGCTGTGGCACTCTGCAATAATTGGGGGACAATGCTGTGGCACTCTGCAATCATTGGGGGACAATGCTGGCACTCTGCAATCATTGGGGGACAATGCTGTGGCACTCTGCAATCATTGGGGTACAATGCTGTGGCGCTCTGCAATAATTGGGGGACAATGCTGGCACTCTGCAATCATTGGGGGACAATGTTGTGGCGCTCTGCAATCATTGGGGGACAATGCTGTGGCGCTCTGCAATCATTGGGGGACAATGCTGGCACTCTGCAATCATTGGGGGACAAAGCTGTGGCGCTCTGCAATCATTGGGGTACAATGCTGTGGCGCTCTGCAATCATTGGGGGACAATGCTGTGGCGCTTTGCAATAACTGGGGGACAATGCTGTGGGCACTTTGCAATCATTGGGGGACAATGCTGTGGGCGCTCTGCAATAATTGGGGGACAATGTTGTGGCGCTCTGCAATCATTGGGGGACAATGCTGTGGCGCTCTGCAATCATTGGGGGACAATGCTGTGGCGCTCTGCAATCATTGGGGGACAATGCTGTGGCACTCTGCAATCATTGGGGGACAATGCTGTGGCACTCTGCAATCATTGGGGGACAATGCTGTGGCGCTCTGCAATCATTGGGGTACAATGCTGTGGCGCTCTGCAATAATTGGGGGACAATGCTGTGGCGCTCTGCAATAATTGGGGGACAATGCTGTGGCGCTCTGCAATAATTGGGGGACAATGCTGTGGCACTCTGCAATAAATGGGGGACAATGCTGTGGCGCTCTGCAATCATTGGGGTACAATGCTGTGGCGCTCTGCAATCATTGGGGGACAATGCTGTGGCGCTCTGCAATCATTGGGGGACAATGCTGTGGCGCTCTGCAATCATTGGGGGACAATGCTGTGGCGCTCTGCAATCATTGGGGGACAATGCTGTGGCACTCTGCAATCATTGGGGGACAATGCTGTGGCACTCTGCAATCATTGGGGGACAATGCTGTGGCGCTCTGCAACCATTGGGGGACAATGCTGTGGCGCTCTGCAATCATTGGGGGACAATGCTGTGGCACTCTGCAGTGATTGGGGTACAATACTGTGGCGCTCTGCAGTGATTGGGAACAATGCTGTGGCGCTCTGCATTGAAAGGGGCTCGCACGCTTAACTCTGCATTGATGGGGGCACGGAACAGTTGCATTGAAGGGGGCACGCACGCTGAACTCTGCATTGTGGGGGCACAGAACAGTGTTTATTGCATTGAAGGGGGCACAGCACAGTGTTTATTGCATTGAAGGGGGCACAGCACATTGTTCATTGCATTGAAGGGGGCACAGCACAGTTGCATTGAAGGGGGCACAGCACAGTTGCATTGAAGGGGGCATGCACGCTGAATTCTGCATTGTGGGGGCACAGCACAGTGTTCATTGCATTGAAGGGGGCACAGCACAGTGTTTATTGCATTGAAGGGGGCACAGTACAGTGTTTATTGCATTGAAGGGGGCACAGCACAGTTGCATTGAAGGGGGCATGCACGCTGAACTCTGCATTGTGGGGGCACAGCACAGTGTTTATTGCATTGAAGGGGGGCACAGCACAGTGTTTATTGCATTGAAGGGGGCATAGCACAGTGTTTATTGCATTGTGGGGGCACAGCACAGTGTTTATTGCATTGAAGGGGGCACAGCACAGTGTTTATTGCATTGAAGGGGGCACAGCACAGTGTTTATTGCATTGAAGGGGGCACAGCACAGTGTTTATTGCATTGAAGGGGGCACAGCACAGTGTTTATTGCATTGAAGGGGGCATGCACGCTGAACTCTGCATTGTTGGGGCACAGCACAGTGTTCATTGCATTGAAGGGGGCACAGAACAGTGTTTATTGCATTGAAGGGGGCACAGCACAGTGTTCATTGCATTGAAGGGGGCACAGCACAGTTGCATTGAAGGGGGCACAGCACAGTGTTCATTGCATTGAAGGGGGCACAGCACAGTTGCATTGAAGGGGGCATGCACGCTGAACTCTGCATTGTTGGGGCACAGCACAGTGTTCATTGCATTGAAGGGGGCACAGAACAGTGTTTATTGCATTGAAGGGGGCACAGCACAGTGTTTATTGCATTGAAGGGGGCACAGCACAGTTGCATTGAAGGGGGCACACACGCTGAACTCTGCATTGTGGGGGCACAGCACAGTGTTTATTGCATTGAAGGGGGCACAGCACATTGTTCATTGCATTGAAGGGGGCACAGCACAGTTGCATTGAAGGGGGCACAGCACATTGTTCATTGCATTGAAGGGGGCACAGCACAGTTGCATTGAAGGGGGCATGCACGCTAACTCTGCATTGTGGGGGCACAGCACAGTGTTCATTGCATTGAAGGGGGCACAGCACAGTGTTTATTGCATTGAAGGGGGCACAGCACAGTGTTTATTGCATTGAAGGGGGCACAGCACATTGTTCATTGCATTGAAGGGGGCACAGCACAGTTGCATTGAAGTGGGCATGCACGCTGAACTCTGCATTGTGGGGGCACAGCACAGTGTTTATTGCATTGAAGGGGGCATAGCACAGTGTTTATTGCATTGTGGGGGCACAGCACAGTGTTCATTGCATTGAAGGGGGCACAGCACAGTGTTTATTGCATTGAAGGGGGCACAGCACAGTGTTTATTGCATTGAAGGGGGCACAGCACAGTGTTTATTGCATTGAAGGGGGCACAGCACAGTGTTAATTGCATTGAAGGGGGGCATATCACAGTGTTAATTGCATTGAAGGGGGCACAGAACAGTGTTTATTGCATTGAAGGGGGCACAGCACAGTGTTTATTGCATTGAAGGGGGCATGCACGCTGAACTCTGCATTGTTGGGGCACAGCACAGTGTTCATTGCATTGAAGGGGGGCACAGCACAGTGTTCATTGCATTGAAGGGGGCACAGAACAGTGTTTATTGCATTGAAGGGGGCACAGAACAGTGTTTATTGCATTGAAGGGGGCACAGCACAGTGTTTATTGCATTGAAGGGGGCATAGCACAGTGTTTATTGCATTGTGGGGGCACAGCACAGTGTTCATTGCATTGAAGGGGGCACAGCACAGTGTTTATTGCATTGAAGGGGGCACAGCACAGTGTTTATTGCATTGAAGGGGGCACAGAACAGTGTTTATTGCATTGAAGGGGGGCACAGCACAGTGTTTATTGCATTGAAGGGGGCACAGCACAGTGTTTATTGCATTGAAGGGGGCACAGCACATTGTTCATTGCATTGAAGGGGGCACAGCACAGTTGCATTGAAGGGGGCATGCACGCTAACTCTGCATTGTGGGAGCACAGCACAGTGTTCATTGCATTGAAGGGGGCACAGCACAGTGTTTATTGCATTGAAGGGGGCACAGCACAGTGTTTATTGCACTGAAGGGGGCACAGCACAGTGTTTATTGCATTGAAGGGGGCACAGCACATTGTTCATTACATTGAAGGGGGCACAGCACATTGTTCATTGCATTGAAGGGGGCACAGCACAGTTGTATTGAAGGGGGCATGCACGCTGAACTCTGCATTGGGGGGCACAGCACAGTGTTTATTGCATTGAAGGGGGCACAGCACAGTGTTTATTGCACTGAAGGGGGCACAGCACAGTGTTTATTGCACTGAGGGGGGCACAGCACAGTGTTTATTGCATTGAAGGGGGCACAGCACATTGTTCATTACATTGAAGGGGGCACAGCACATTGTTCATTGCATTGAAGGGGGCACAGCACAGTTGTATTGAAGGGGGCATGCACGCTGAACTCTGCATTGGGGGGGCACAGCACAGTGTTTATTGCATTGAAGGGGGCATAGCACAGTGTTCATTGCATTGAAGGGGGCACAGCACAATGTTCATTGCATTGAAGGGGGCACAGCACAATGTTCATTGCATTGAAGGGGGCACGCACGATGAACTCTGCATTGAAGGGGGCATGTACACTGGTCTCTGCATTGAAAGGGGGCATGTACGCTGGTCACTGCATTGAAAGGGGGCATATACCATCTCCTGTACCATGACCCGTGACATGCCTATACCATATCTGTGCCATGCCTATACCATCTCCTGTACCATCACTTGTGCCATGCCTGTACCATCACCTATGCCATGCCTATACCATCACCTGTGCCATGCCTATACCATGACTTCAAAGTCACGCAATTTTTTACTGCGTTTTTTGACGCGAAGCAATACCTATTACATTTTTCTTTTTGCGCCCCCCCAAAAATTTTGAGCACCAGCCGCCACTGGGTCCGGCCACATCTGGAGTATGCTGTGCAGTTCTGGGCACCGGTCCTCAGGAAGGACATGCTGGAACTGGAGAGAGTCCAGAGAAGGGCAACAAAAATAATTAGGGGAATGGAGGACATCAGCTATGAGGAAAGACTACAAGCACTGAACTTATTCTCTCTGGAGAAGAGACGATTGAGGGGGGATATGATATCAATGTACAAATACTGTACTGGAGACCCTAGCATAAGGAACAAACTATTCAGAGAAAGGAGATACAATAAGACACGTGGCCACTCACTAAAACTAGAGGAAAAACGGTTTAACCTTAAAGTAAGTAGGGGGTTCTTTACTGTCAGATCAGTAAGGATGTGGAATTCTCTTCCGCAAACAGTCGTATCAGCAGGGAGCATCGATAGTTTCAAAAAACTATTAGATGGGCACCTTAAAGACCACAACATAGAGGGGTATACAATGTACGGTTAACAGCAAACACACACACACACATCATAGGTTGAACTGGATGGACTGATGTCTTTTTTCAACCTCACTAACTATGTAACTATGAACCAACCTCAGATTATATTACTGATTTTCACTGTACCCCCATCACCATACAAAGAGCCAATGTTAGGATTAGGAATACAATGGTTGGGCATATTATCCTTGGCTATAATTGTCTGACTACTCACCACTTTTACATTACTGAAACTTCTGAAGCATAATAATTGTTGTAGTAAAACCCTCAGCCTGTGCTGTCTCTAGTACAGTTGGGCCTAGTCTTGCTCAATAAAATTGTTCTGCTGTTGGTATATTTTATACTACTGCAACTGTATCATCAGTGGTCTTACAGTAATTCTTGTAAAATGCCTGCCTGTGCTCTGTATCTCTAGCACATTTGGACAAACTGTACCTCATTTAACCACTTTAATACCATTTTTTTAAAAACAGATACAGCTTTCTTTTGGTGGTATTTAATCACCACTGTTTTATTTTTTATTTTTTGCAAAACAAACAAAAGACCGAAAATTTTCAAAAAGAAAAAATGTTTTTCTTCGTTTTTGTTACAACATTTTGCAAATAAGTCATTTTTCTTCTTCACTGATGTGCACTGATGAGGCTTGTCAGAGAACAATCAACAGAAGAACTGGCATATCTGTCAATAGCCATCAGAATCACGCATTCGCGAACAGAAATTCACCAAAACGAATGCGCCTGCGCACACAAACGAGAACAGTAAAGAAGTTATATGTGCCAGTGCGCTCGCAATCCCTGACCGATCCTGGTGCCCAGTGGCCTATTTAAAGCCAGCAGCAGCAACCACTAATTGCTGGATGATCGTCAGCCCCCTGTGTTTCCAGTGCCTTGTGTATTCTGATTTTGGACCTCCTGTTACTGACCCCTATTGCCTTTGACCTGATTCACCTCGATTCCTGGCTCTGACCCTTGGCTTGAACTTCTGACTTGCTTCTACTTTATCCACTGTGTTTGACCCCGGCTTAGCTCAATGACTCTGCTATTACCAGCTTACCCGTGTATGACACCGGCTTGTTTCAGTTCTGCTCCCTGCTTGCCCGGCTGCCAAGCACGCCCGGAGCTGCTAAGGACACCTGCCCTACAGAGCATCCTGACGGTTTCTGCTGCCATCCAGTGCTCAGCTCTGTGGACTATAACAACTTCAACCTGGGCTTCTTCGGGCACTGCATTCCATGTACCAACTCCAGGGGTGTTCTACAGTTAGCCGCAAGGGGAGCCCTCTCAGCGCTCCGGCCTCTGACTAGGCCTCTGACCAGGTATGTGGCAAGGCTGCACTGATGAGGCTGCACTAATGTGCACTGATGAGGCTGCACTAATGTGCACTGATGGGCACTGATAAGCTGCACCGATGAGACATTGACGAGGCAGCACTGATGAGGCAGCACTGATTGGTACTGATAGAAGGCACTGATAGGCTGCAGTGATGGGAACTGATAGGCTGCACTGATGGGCACCAATAAGCTGGACTATTGGGCACTGATGGCTCTGCACTGATAATTAGTGATGTCGCGAACCTAAAATTCGCCGTTCGCGAACGGCGAACGCGAACATCGCCAAATGTTCGCGAACCGGCGAACCGGGCAAACCGCCATAGAGTTCAATAGGCAGGCGAATTTTAAAACACACAGGGACTCTTTCTGGCCACAATAGTGATGGAAAAGTTGTTTCAAGGGGACTAACACCTGGACTGTGGCATGCCGGAGGGGGATCCATGGCAAAACTCCCATGGAAAATTACGTAGTTGACGCAGAGTCGGGTTTTGATCCATAAAGGGCATAAATCACCTAACATTCCTAAATTATTTGGAATAACGTGCTTTAAAACATCCAGTGTGTGAATACGATCAGGTATGATGTTTTATCGGTCAAGTAGTGTAAGGGTTACGCCCGCTTCACAGTGACAGACCAAACTCTGACAGACCAAACTCCCCGTTTAACAACAGTCAGTCAGTCCATTTGCACAACCGCAAACTCCCCATTTGCACAAGGTTGGATACCAAGCTAGCCATGTCCCGTTCCTTGTCCTCACTGACATCATTGAAGGTCTCTTCCTCCACCCAGCCACGTACAACACCAAGGGTCCCCAAAAGGTGAGAACAAGCCCCCTGGGACGCCTGCTGTGGCTGGTATTCCACCTCCTCAAAGCCACCTTCCTCCTCTGACTTCTCTTCTTCAGACTCCTCTCTCTGCGTTGCCACAGGTCCAGCAATTGACAACGACAAGGCTGCTTCTGGTGGTGATGGGGAGTGGACCACAACTCTTCCTCTTCATGCTCATCTACAGCCTGATCCAGTACTCTTCGCAGGGCACGCTCCAGAAAAAACGCATATGGGATGAGGTCGATGATGTTGCCTTGGGTTCGACTGACCACCAGGGTTGTCACCTCCACAAAAGGACGCATGAGCCTACAGCCATTGTTCATGAGCATTCAGTAACGCGGCCAAAAAATACCCAGCTCCGCAGAAAGAATGAAAGAAAATGAATGTTTTTTCTATGAAAAATTATCCTGCGGATCGCTTTTGGTCTGTTCACAATGAAGCAACGACCTTATCATCTGGGGTGTGCCAACACAATCCTAGAGGTGATCGCTTCATTGTGATACGCAAGCCCCTTCACCACGACAAGGTAACGATCACGAAGGGGAATTGACACATGTATGTGCCTTTTTTTTTTGTTTTTTGTTTTTTTGCAGCCACAGAGGCCAGAAAAATTAGGCATGTACACATGCATGAAAAAGCAGGTATTGTTGCAGCCGCTGCTGTAGCAGCGGCCTGAAAAATTGAGGTTTTCAAGGCAGAAAGTGCACTAAAACATTGCGGCTTGAACCGTAGTTGGTGGCGGAGACGTCACGTAAGTCATCCGGCATGCAGAGAATGATTAAATACAGCAGCGTGTGGACCATTTTTAGGCCAAGGCATCTCAGTCATCACCAGGCCTTTTTTAGTCAAATGCATCCCCCACTGTCAGTCCCTTCGGGATCCATGCCTCATTCATCTTAATAAACGTGAGGTAATCAAGACTTTTTTGACCTAGGCGACTTCTCTTCTCAGTGACAATACCTCCTGCTGCGCTGAAGGTCCTTTCTGACAGCACACTTGAAGCGGGGCAGGCCAGAAGTTCAATGGCAAATTGGGATAGCTCAGGCCACAGGTCAAGCCTGCACACCCAGTAGTCAAGGGGTTCATCGCTCCTCAGAGTGTCGATATCTGCAGTTAAGGCAAGGTAGTCTGCTACCTGTCGGTCGAGTCGTTCTCTGAGGGTGGACCCCGAAGGGCTGTGGCGATGCATAGGACTAAAAAAGCTCCGCATGTCCTCCATCAACAAGACGTCTGTAAAGCGTCCTGTCCTTGCCTGGCCTCTTTATCATCTGTCACTGCAACTTCAGGACCTAGGGAGCTGCTCCCAGCTTCTGACCCCCCAGTCCCACTGTGTCTCATCAGCAGATCTCCAATCGTCAATCCCCTCCTCTATAGAACCATATCTGTACTGGAAGGATGGGGATCCTATGGGTACAATTCCTGCTTCCTGGTCTGTTGCAAAGTGGAAAATTGTTCTGTGGTCAGAAGAATCGAAATTGGATATTCTTTTTGGCAATCATGGGTGTCGCGTCCTCCAGACTAAAGAGGAGTGGGACCTTCCAGTCTTTTATCAGTGCACAGTGCAAAAGCCTTCATCTCTGATGGTTTGGGGAGTTCAGGGCATTAGTGTGTATGGAATGGGCATCTTGCACATCTGGAAAGGCGCCATCAATGCTGAAAGATATATGCAGCATATAGAAACAGTAGCAGCAAATACTCCCATCCAAAAGACGTCAGAGAAGGCCTTGTAGATTTCAGTAGGACAATGCTAAACTACATACTCATCTATGACCACAGCATGGCTTCATAGTAGAAGAGTCCAAGGCTTAACTGGCCTGCCTGCAGTCCAGATCTTTCACCAACTGAAAATATTTGGCTCATCTTGAAACAAAAACTACAATATAGAAGACTGTTGAGCAGTTAGAATCCTATGTCAGTCAAGAATGGGACAACTTTCCTCTCCCGAAACTCCAGCAACTGGTCTCCTCAGTTCCCAGACATTTACAGAGTGTTGTTAAAAGAAGGGAGGGTGCTACATCATGGTAAACATGACCCTGTTTCAACTTTTTTGAGATGTGTTTCTGTCATCGATTTCAAAATTACCTTTTTTTTTAAAAAAAAAAAATGGTAGATTTTGTCAGTTTGAACATTTGATAAGTTTTCTATTTTCTATTGTGAAAAAAATTAGAGTTATTGAGATTAGCAAATCATTGTATTCTGGTTTTATGTGGATTTTACACAGCATGCTGACTTTTTTGGAATTGGGGCTGTAGCAGAATTTCCAGGCATTGGGCCTGATGTGGGTCTGCCATGGTTACCGGAAAAACCAGCAGCCCATTTAAGCTGAATACCCAAATGTGAGACAATGAACAGTCCGGCATCTTTGTTTTGTTTATTTTGTATGAGGATGGGAGAAGGGAATGAGTGGGATACTCCTCTGGTTCAACTAGGTACAAATTGGGACTCTTGAAGAAAAATGCCTACTGACGCTTCCTTGACGTTGGCTGAATGCCGGTCAACGCCCGTTGGCGCTTGTGAATCTGACTTGCTGTCTGTGAACTTGAGTGTAACTTCTGACACTTCTGGTTAGCTCAAAAGTCACGCACTGTACTGAAGACTGACTTCTGACACTCTGGTTAGCTCAAATTCAAGCACTGTACTGAAGACTGACTTCTGACACTCTGGTTAGCTCAAAGGTCTAGCACTGCTCCCTCCAGTCCTTCCTGACTGAGGTAGACTTTGTAAACTGCTTATGCTGCAACTCTCAACACTGCACACTTAACACTTCAGGGCCCAACCACTGGCACCCCCTTTTACTCTACTGTACACTGCACGCTGTACACTTAACACTTCAGGGCCCAACCGCTGGCACCCTCTCTACTCTTCAGGGTCCACACTGGCACCCCCTTTTACTCTTCAGGGTCAACACTGGCATCCCCTTTCCTTTTGCTCCTGTGCCGGCTAGCTAGCTCCCGGATCCCTCTGACCTTCTCAAGAGTGGTCCCCTCTCATTAGGCAGACCCCCAGGGGCAGTTTACAGTACTCACGACTGGGAATGATTTCCTGAAACTCAACCCCTCTCAGCTCCGCTGGTCCTCTAAACACCGGATCCTCTCTGCAGCTCAGCTCAGCCCTCTGTCCCCTCAGGCCAGTCGCCTGGGACACCCGATTCCTCTTGACAGGAGGAGAGACAGCCATGCTCTCCTTCCTGGGACTCTGCTTCCCGCCAAAGACGCTGCATCATGTGCTCCCCTCAAACTTATACCCACTCCCAGAATGCTATGCGGCAGATTCTGCCTTTCTGGGGTAGATTAAAGCGTGGGTGAACCATTGCCTGGGTTTCCTCCACTGCCCAGTGAGAGAGCCCTCATTGAGCACAGTGGGGAGACTCCCCAGTCTCAACAGCCACACCTAGGAACCATGACAGACCAGCTGAAAACCATGGCCCTGCTGATAAGCAGACAAGGCCTACTACACTTTACCTAGCACCTACCTTGTAGGGTGCTACATCCTCCCCACACCAAACGGAGTCATGTCCCTATTGATTCTGAGGCAGCCGCCTCCTATCAAAAACTTCAGCCAAAAACTCAGGAGTATCCCACAAACCTAGAAAGGGGGAAAAGGGAAAGAACGAATGTACAAATAAATTATTGTGGAAAAATATAGATATACATTACTTTGCTGTACAAATATACAAACAGTTTTAGGTGCATGAAGATGATGCACCCCCCACCAAACAAACTCGCTTGGTGGGGATTTTCAAGCAAACACAATTTACATTCCCTTACTGACTATCTCCAAGATGAGCCCACCTATAGAGAAGAGAAATGGAAAGAAAAGTTAGTCAACTGCACAAATTTAAGAAAATACAAGACTAACTGACTGTACAGTTGAGTGAGAAGACCCTCCTACTTAGGGCGACCTTCTCACTCCCTTCCCTGACTACCTCTGCTGACCAGTGTCTTGACTCGCCGGGTCCACTCCTTCCGGGTAAGAAGTCTGTGTCCTAACACTGGCTAACTATGCAGAGTCCTTTCCTTGAAGTAAGACACAGCGCCTCCTGGCTGTTTCTCAGAGTGCTTCTTCTTAGGAAACAGGACTGGCCACTGAAGCCTGGAGCAACAGGGGTCCCTCAAGGCAAAGTTTCTGGATACACACTTGAACTTGTATTAGTCATCGGTTTCTTCTCCTTGCTTGAACTGTGGAAAATCTCTCACACAGTATTTGTAATCCACACATAGATCCTGGCCCGTGGCCCATGGGATCTGGCATAGCAAACATTCTCCTTAAGACCCTGGCCCGATGGCCCAAGGGGTCTGCAAATGAACTTGAACATTTTCAACAGGAACTTGCAAAATTCAGCATTACATTTTTCTCATTACACGGTCCTTTTGGTCAGTTATGATGGTCAGTCGGCCATGAATGCACAATTTGAACGTTTTGAAAAGAACGCACTTTATTTTTTCCTTTAAATGTAGTAGTCGGAATGAGAAACCCGGACACAAGTACCTTGCTCATCTTTCAATCTTACAGACCAAGCCTGGCCTGATCCATCTGGGAGGCGGACTTCCACCCTGTCATTATAGATAGAACGCCCAAAGTTCCATTGAGCCTTTACAGCATTGAATCTTTCCTTTAGTCCCGCTTCTGGTGACTCTCTATATGGCTTAGGAATGAACAAAAAGTCCCATATGACCTCATCACACCAGGAATCTCTGTACTTTTCAATCAGTAGCATTACCTCTCTTGGAGCATAGGGGTAATCGTATCCATATTCTAGCGCCACCTTCCGTTGTATCCACCTTTGCATACGGGACAGCCGAGGAAGAGTCTTCCTATTGCCTCTCCCAGGTGGAGAAAATGGAGTTATCACCCGCTGAATCATACTCTCATATGCAGCATTTTTATCCCAAGCGCTGGCAATATTTCCAGGAGGGGTTAAGTCTGGAATCCTTTTAACATAAGTTTCACAGAATCCCAGTTTTTTAGCTAAATCCTCTCTCTCCATCGCTTCCTTGGCCTCTTTATCAACTGTCACTGCAACTTCAGGACCTAGGGAGCTGCTCCCAGCTTCTGACCCCCCAATCCCACTCTGTCTCAACAGCCGTTCCCCAATCGTCAATCCCCTCCTCTATAGAACCATATCTGTACTGGAAGGATGGGGATCCTATGGGTACAATTCCTGCTTCCTCCTCCCCACCGGTACTGGTAGGTGAAACTTGAATCACTGCAGGCTTTGTAGGCTGGTGAATAGCAATGGGAGCAGATCCTGCCACTACTGCTGCGGTAGATGCATCTTCCGGCCACCCTCCGGCCGCTTATGCAGGCATGCATTCCCTTCCTAGGGAGCTCTGTGACCGAGCCCCCCTTGCAAATACTGAGGGCCCACTGTCAGCTGGCATGGCCTGCAGCTTCATCATTAGGCGCAACATGCCCCTCCCGCCTCCGCGTAGGAACTTGGATTCTGTCCCGGTCACCTCCTGAGTGAGTCCTGACTCCCAAGTAACATACAACTTCTTGGGCAAGCCCTCGCTCCTCTCTGCCCGCAGCAGCAGATAGCCACATTGCCCACATGGAACCCATGCTTGCACTTTTAACGTTATGTTAGCACATTGAGGACATACCGCTCCTAGGTACTCCAGGCCGCCTCCTGTGCACAGCGCGAGTCCGCCTTCAGGCACCATCCGGATGCCTGTGTCCCACACAAGGGATGGATTGGGCTGGTGGATCTGCTCCGGTGTCTGCCTAGCAGAGTCTCCGCCGATGGCGGCAGCAATAGCGGTCACAGTCTTCTGCTCTCTCACAAACGCCATTTTCCTCTCTCCTACACGTGTCTCCCTCGCAGCCACAGCCGAAGGAGGGGATATTAATAGGATTCCCTTGGTCACTCCTGATTGGCTGGATATTCCCGCTATCTCCACCCTTTCGCCATGTTGGGCAGTAACTCCTCCTGCTAGGCAGGTCTGTGTGAAGCGCGGTACAGTAACTCTTCCCCTGCCATGCTCTCTCACTCTAGCCCACAGGCAAGTTGCTGCAAAGCGGACCATGTCACTTGCCAGACATGCATCCACTCTCCTTATTTGCACCAGGGCCACAACTGCGCCTTCCTCTCCTGAGGCCAGCTGTCCCTCCTTGCTAGGCAAGAGTAGTATCCCGCTGTCAGACGCACGGTCGATAGTTCTCTTCCCAGCCACACATGTGCAAATAAGATCCTCCATACTGTCTCCAAGGTTAGTCCCACTGCCTCTCCCGGCATGGCAGACTGCAATCCTCACAGTATCCGTGCACTCACTATACAGAATAAATGTCCCGCTGTCGGATGCACAGTCAACATCAGTCCATATAGCTTGTACACACACACCTGGCCCCTTGCACACTGCTCTCTGTGCCCCCGGCCACCATCTTCTCCGTCCCCACCGGGACCTCTGGCGCCATCTTCTCTGTCCCCACTGTTAAGCAGTTGCAGCATTTGTACACTTTTACTCCTTTTCACTCCGCTTTCCAATACCTGACAGCAGAGTACATATCATAGTCCATGTGGAAGGTTCCCATCATTTTGCAGACTTTGCTTGGACACTTGCGTTGCCTCAGGAAATGTAGTGCTGCGGGCATGGTACAGGAGATTCTCCTATTATATGCCCGCAGCACTGCATCTCCTGTACTATGCCCGCAGCACTGCATCTCCTGTACTATGCCCGCAGCACTGCATCTCCTGTACTATGCCCACAGCCCTGCATCTCCTGTACCATCTCCTGTACCATGCCTGTACCATCTCCTGTGCCATGCCTGTACCATCTCCTGTACAATGCCCACAGCCCTGCATCTCCTGTACCATGTTCGCAGCCCCTTCACCATGCCCGCAGCCCGTTTTGGGTCTCGTGGTGGTCCAGTTGGGTTCAGTAGCTGCTGCATTTCCTACCCTAGGCTTATACTTGAGTCAATACGTTATCCCAGTTTTTTGTGGTAAAATTAGGTGCCTCGGCTTATATTCGGGTCGGCTTATACTCTAGTAAATATGGTATGTTGAATATATATGAATAGCCAACTTGTAGAAGTAAATAAAAAAAGTCCAAGTGTATATGAATCAAAAGTCTTTATAAAAAAAAAAATTCTGAGCTATTTCTCCTGTAAACCTGCATGTACATCCATTCGACAGGGGCAAATAAAAGGTTATTAGGCTATTTTCTCTTCAGGTCGAATTTTATTCTTCAGAGTGGTATTAAGAATGAATCAGAAAAATACGGCATTAAGGTCACAAGATGCAGCTGGTCATAACATAAAATGTATTTATTATCGTTGCCCACTCCATCTAGAGGTCATAATGTGTATTTTCCTGATTTGATCGATTCTGTTTAAAGAATAACATTCTCTTGGAGAGAAAAATAACCTAATATCATTTGTCTTGATCCAATTTGCACAAAATAAATGCACAAGAGGAATAGCTCTGCAAATGTTTTTATGAATACACCCACACACTGGTAATTCATAAACAATTGTCCCAACTTCTTTTGGAATTGGGTTTGCATATAAAGGAAGGAGGAACAGCATGTTCCATTATAGGTCACAAGTCATTTAATTCACTCATTGTTCTGTATTTCATGTTCCGTACTGATTGCTAGGAATCTTTCCAGGAACTCACTTTACAAAGTGCTCCTTCTCATCACTGAACCTTGAAGAAGAAAAATTGTCCTCATTATGATTTGAATCAGGTGACGGGATTTAATCAAAGAGGAAAAATGCTGAACAACAAGTTTCAGTCATTCGCTGCGGGATTAAGCTCCTATAGCTTAAAGTCAAAAGCATTCGACTTTGTGCATGCCTATGAGAGGACAAATCTGCATTTAAAGTGCCAATTTTCACCTGAGGTCTCCATAGGCCTTGTAATAAAATTTGTGCTCTATTGAGATATTTGAGATGGTCTCAGATGCCAACCAAACACCCCGTGGAGATTTGCAGAGGTACCTATACAGTCAAGGATTAATCTGAATAATTTAATAAAGGTTAACCACTTTCAGACCAGAGGATTTGGCTGCTCAAAGACCAGGCCCCATTTTGTGATTCGGCTCTGCGTGACTTTAACGGACAATTGCGCGGTCCTGCAACGCTGTACCCAAACGAAATTGATGTACTTTTTTTCCTACAAACAGAGCTTTCTTTTGGTGGTATTTGATCACCTCTGCGATTTTTATTTTTTGCGCTATAAACAAAAAACGCAACAATTTTGAAAAATAACAATATTTTTCACATTTTTTATATGAACTTCTCAAAAAAAATGTAAAAAACTAAATTTTTTAACATTTTAGGCCAATTTGTTTTCTGCTACATATTTTAGGTAAAAAAATCGCAATAAGCGTATTTTTATTGGTTTGCGCAAAAAGTTATTGCGTTTACTAACTACGTGAAAGATTTATGCCATTTTTATTGTTTTTTTTTTTTAACTAGTAATTGCGGCGATCTGCGTTTTTTTTTTTTTTTTCGCGGGACTGCAACATTGCGGCGGACAGATCGGACCCCGAATGACATTTTTGACACTTTTGGGGGTACCAGTAACATTACTACAGTAATCAGTGCTATAAATATGCACTGTTACTGTCAAAATGACACTGGCAGGGAAGGGGTTAACATTACTGGTGATGAAGGGGTTAAGTGTGTCCCTAGGGGCGTGATTCTAACTGTCAAGGGGCGTGGCTTGTGAAGTAATCACAGAGACATGCGATCCTATACAGCAGGATCACATAGCCTCTGTGAATACTTCAGTGAGAATGACAGATGGCTGTGTTTCTCCCTCTGCTGCGGCTGCGGGAGATCGTGAGTGGCCGGCGGCCATTGGAGGCGCCGGTCATACACGCTGGCTCCCCAGGGAATGAGTGGGAGCGCGCCGGCGGCGGCGCACACTCGCCCCTAGAGTCTCCTGAGCAAGTGACATAGAACTACGTTACTTTGCCCAGTAGCGACTGCCTGCCGCGGTCGTTATGTGGTTAAATAGTACAATCAATGTATTTCGTGGCACTGGATTGGTCACGTTATCAGGATTGGTGTACAGGAAACTGTAAGATTATTGGGGTATACAAGGGTTGTACCAAAAGTAAAGCAAAAGTGGGTTTTACTTTTTCTTTTTAGCATGGCATTACAGACAATAGTAAAAAATAAATACAGTATATCCTATTTTTATAGAAAAAAAGAGGTTTGAAGGATTGTAAGAGGTGCATGAAAGTCAGCCCATATACTGCATCCACCAAGAGGATGGAGGTGTAATGCTTTTCAGCTGGTCTCATCCAGTTTGCACCATGGTTATAACCTAATTATTTGAGTCTTTGAGACAACAGCCAGTCGTGCATGGGGAGGGGTTGGGGGAGGTTGGGCTGTCTCCCTCTCACCTGTTCCCCCATCCACCCATTAGCGGCCATGTGCCTCCAGTGTGAGGACACTAAATTAAGAGTGTAGGACTGCAGTGTGTCAACTAAACCCCTGTTCTTTGTACCAAGAGACAGGTTTTATTTGGTTGGTGACAGACTGGAGGGTGAGTACATCAGACTGGGGCTGGCTGACTTTCATGCACCTCTTACAATCCTTCAAACCTCTTTTTTTCTTTGTTATAGGGATGGAGACGCCGGGCAACACCAGCTTGGGTCTCATCTAAAGTCCCACCTAGTCCAATATGTTGATCCTATTTTTATATTCCATTGCAGGTACTGACTGCAGCGTCCATAAAAATAGTAAGGCAACTGAGAAGTGGTCGATATTCAAATCATGTATGGGCAGGCTGAATGTAGCCAAATTGATTGATCAACTTGGTTATAACCAGCCTGCCAGATTTTACCTGATAACAGTAATCAATGTGTTCTCCTGGCGGGGATGGCTTCTCCCCCCAAACACTCCCCCACTAGGAGAACACAATGGCTTGGCAGGGGTGGGGGGGGGGGGGGGGGAGGCGGTTGGCTTGGGCGGAATTCCCTTGTCAACACTGTCTGTGTTAACGGGGAATCAAACAATTTTCATTCCTTCAACGGGAGGTCTCAGGAAAGAAATTCACCCCCTCTATAGCCAGCCTAAGTTTTGGTCATATAGATATATACAGTATAAAGTAGATACACTCTCTCTCTTATACACTCTCTCTCTTTATATATATATATATATATATATATATATATATATATATATATATGTGACAGAACCCACTGTCACTGTGTGTTTTGGAGGGGACTGTGCGCAAGCCTCCTACCGACAGACTATGGGCCAGAAGCTACTGGAGTTTGGCACTGCAGCCTTTTGACTTTACCATCCACTACTGCCCTGGGAAGCAAAATGGCAACGCTGATGGGTTGTCCCGGCAAATGGAACTCAGCCCCTAACCTAAATCCGGACATCCCCAAGTTGACCTGAAAAGGGTCAAGCCGGGTCTGCTGGAGTGTTCCACAAGGGGGGAGCACTGTGACGGATCACCCTGTCCCTGGATTGTAAACCCCTTTGTGTCATTTTCCTATGAGTTTGGGACATTGCACTTTTATTGCATTTTATTTCCTCTTTATTCATCCTCTGAACAAAGGAAGATGGCAGGACTCATGCCATTGAGTTAATGTAATGTAATGTAATGTTACAGCCCATCCCCCCCCCTCCTCCTGTTCCTGTGTCTAAGTGTGTGGATTCATGATACAGACAATAGCCTGAGCTGGGCTGGAGACATCTCTCAGCAGGGGGTGTGTATTAAGACTTGCATTTTCAAATGTACAAATGTTCAGTTCTCATTGGTTGTTGGTTGGTCCTTGTCTCATCCCCCCCCTTGCAGGGCTAAGGGGAGTGCCCCTTAGCTGTGTGTAACTGTTGTCTTGGAATGTAATACACAGTTTAAGCTCTGCATGGTTAACCCTCAACACCTGTGTGGATTGTCTCGTGATTGAGGGGTTACGGGCTGGGTATGGCTTCTCTGCAGGCTGTGGGTGCATTTGGAAGACAGGAGACCGAGGTCCGGCGGATATGCCCAGCTGGGGTACAAAGATCCGTTACATTGGTTGGCAGCGGTGGGATGTCTTCTGCAGTCCAGGACATCCAAACCACCACCAGGATTCAAGATCTGGGAAGCTGCCGAGGAGTGATACGGGGACCAGCCAGCATGAGAGCTGCGTTCGGGAGGAGGCTGCAAGGCATGCGGAAGCACCATCGGGGACCAGCGACAGAGCACACCATGCTCGGCTGGGAGGATGTGATCCGCCGGCAACTCTGGCATGAGGCGCTAAACCACGAGCGGCACCATCAGGGGAAGATCCTTCCCTCCTCCACAGAGCTGTACCGGAAGCAGTACCGTGCGCGAGAGGTGTTCCTGAGGGAACGACCGAGAGATGAGGGGAAGACGGAGCTCGGAAGATTGGTCCAGGAGGAAATTAGGCTGGACGCCAGCTACAGAGCCCTCCGGTGGTTCGCGGCTCAACTGTGGCCAGGTACAGCAGATGGCAGCCCGACAGAAGGCGTTGGCTATGGCGGCGTGGGGCTGCTCCATCAAAAAATGTACGGAGACCCAGACTTTGGGAGCGATGAGGAGTGGCGGCTGGAACACATTCTGGATTTCCGAGATGAGGTGCTGGACCTCCCCGACGAGGCATGTGACCTGGAGGAATTGGAGTTCCTGGTTGAGCAGGAATGGGAGCTCGAGATTGCCTACAAGCGGCTGTTTGAAGGTGATCAGCAGCCTGGCATGGCTCCCGTTGCCTGGGACTGTCCAAGAGAAATTGCAGACAGTCACAAAGATGAGAAGCAAATGGGGCCAGGGGTGACCCTGCGTTTTCCCGTACTAACTGCAATGGAAGAAGCAGCGATGATACAGAGGGCCCTGCGAGCGCTAGAATGCCGGAACGCACCGGAGGTCCCCCAGGCAGCGAGACAAGCTAATAGCATGAAGGTCTTAGAAGGGGGAGTTGAGACAGGCGCTGGAAGGCTGGGAAATGGTGATCAGCAGCAAGTCCAGAGTATCTCATCTGGTGCCCCAGCAGAAGCGCTGGCTACAGGGCAGAGTGCCCCTGGCATCTGCCCAGCATCAGAAAAAGAGTTGGATCCGGAGAGTCCGAGAGAGGATCTGCGTGAGCTGTTTTCCCAACAGCAGATATCCCCACCGGGAGTAGAGGAAGCAATTCTCCCTCCCCAACAATTGGACACTACCCCAATGTTCATCCCCCCAGCAGAAGCGCTGGCTACGGGGCAGAGTGCCGCTGGCCTCTGCCCACCCTCAGAGGTAGATCCAGGGAATCCGAGGGATGACCTCAGTGAGCCGTTTCCCCAGCACTTGGACACTACCCCAGTGTTTATCCCCCCGGCAGAAGCTCTGGCTACAGGAGAGAGCACTGATGGTCTCTGCCCAGCATCAGAACCAGAGATGAAGAATCCGGGAGACAGTCTCTGCAAGATACCTTCTCAACGGCTGGTAACTACACCAGGAGAAAAGCAAGTATCTTTTTCTCCCCAAATTCATAGCCCTGCCAGCCTACATTCCCTACCAGCGGAAGCGCTGGCATCAGGGCAGAGGATTATTCAGCTCCCCCCAATATCTGCAACCCAGCCCCGGATCAGAGGAGTGCAGACAGTTGTTCCCACTCTGCAGCGGCTGTTTTTATTCATGGGAGACCCTATGTGCAATTTTGCTCCCCAGCGCCAGAGTCGTACTTTTACTTTTCCTGGTTGCCTGGGGTGGAAGTTTGTGACTAACGCAGGTCCAGACCAGTTGAGGGTCAGGAACCTGGTTAGTCTGTTTTTGGAGGGGACTGTGCGCAAGCCTCCTACCGACAGACTATGGGCCAGAAGCTACTGGAGTTTGGCACTGCAGCCTTTTGACTTTACCATCCACTACTGCCCTGGGAAGCAAAATGGCAACGCTGATGGGTTGTCCCGGCAAATGGAACTCAGCCCCTAACCTAAATCCGGACATCCCCAAGTTGACCTGAAAAGGGTCAAGCCGGGTCTGCTGGAGTGTTCCACAAGGGGGGAGCACTGTGACGGATCACCCTGTCCCTGGATTGTAAACCCCTTTGTGTCATTTTCCTATGAGTTTGGGACATTGCACTTTTATTGCATTTTATTTCCTCTTTATTCATCCTCTGAACAAAGGAAGATGGCAGGACTCATGCCATTGAGTTAATGTAATGTAATGTTACAGCCCATCCCCCCCTCCTCCTGTTCCTGTGTCTAAGTGTGTGGATTCATGATACAGACAATAGCCAGAGCTGGGCTGGAGACATCTCTCCACAGGGGGTGTGTATTAAGACTTGCAGTTTCAAATGTACAAATGTTCAGTTCTCATTGGTTGTTGGTTGGTCCTTGTCTCATCCCCCCCCCCTTGCAGGGCTAAGGGGAGTGCCCCTTAGCTGTGTGTAACTGTTGTCTTGGAATGTAATAAACAGTTTAAGCTCTGCATGGTTAACCCTCAACACCTGTGTGGATTGTCTCGTGATTGAGGGGTTACGGGCTGGGTATGACTTCTCCGCAGGCTGTGGGTGCGTTTGGAAGACAGGAGACCGAGGTCCGGCGGATATGCCCAGCTGGGGTACAAAGATCCGTTACAATATATATATATATATATATACACAGTATATAACCATAATCTCCCTTCCACCACTGGTGATTTGGACCAGTGCACAAAGCAAGGTCCATAAAGACATGGAGGAGCAAGTTGGGAGTGGAGGAATATGACTGGCCTGCACCTCAATCCGATAGAAGACCTTTGGGATGAATTAGAGCAGAGACTGGCCTTCTCGCCAACATCAGTGCCTGACCTCATAAATGTGCTTCTGGAAGAATTGTCAAACATTCCCATAGTCACACTCCTAAACCTTGTGGACAGCCTTCCCAGAAGAGTTGAAGCTGTTATAGCTGCAAAGGTTGGACCAACTCTGTATTGAACCCAATGGAAGAAGATTGGGATGCCATTAAAGTTCATATGGGTGTAAAGGCAGACGTCCCAATACTTTTGGTAATATAGCGTATATTTATATATAATACATATGTAGCAGGTTTTCCAGGCCTGTTACCTGATGTGGGTCTGCCATCGGTACCGGTTACCTCTCCAGCCCATGTGGGCTGAGGCCCTGGGTGTGAGCACTGAGACACTGACAACTCCGGCATCTTTGTTTTGTAGTTTTATTGTAGAAAAGGGGATGGGAGAAGGGAATGAGTGGGATACTCTTTGTAGGCTTCAACTTTATACACTTGGGACTTTCTCCAGAAAATGTCTGTCAATGCTGTCCTGACGCCAGCCAACGCTAGCCAACACTCACTGACACGTAACACACTGTAACTTGCAAAAAAGTGCTAGATCCCCAACTTTAAGTCCAGAAGATCCAGGACTGCAGAATAGAGAGCCTCTGACACTGTTTGACTTGTAGAGTCCCTGACTTTACTCCCCAACCTTGCTCTGGCTTGTAGTAAACTACTAAAGGTTCCTGTATGAATGCAATTCTCAACGAACACTCTGTACAATTCAGGGCCCTACCGCAGGCGCCCCCTTTACACTTGTTACTCTTCAGGGTCCACTGACTATGCACCCCCTCTGTAACTACAGGGTCCTCAACCTAGGCACCCCCTTTACCGCTAGCTGGCACTGGATCCCAAAACCTCCTCCGGAGTGGTCTCCTCTAACACTTCAGGCAGACCCCCCAGGGGCAATCCTCAGTACTCACGACCTGTGTAGGCTTTCCTGAGACTGGACCCATCTCGCTCTCCGCAGATTCTCGGCACACCGGATCCTCATCAGCTCACTCAGCACTCTCTGGATTCTCAGGTGACGCCCCGAGACATCCGCCTTCCTCAGACAAGAGGGGAGACAGCCGTTCTCTCCCTCCTGGGACTCTGCTCCCACCAAAGACACCTGTGTCACATGCTCCCCCAAATTTATACCTACTCCCAGAATTCCTTGCAGCATAATCTGCCTTCTGGGGTAGCTACAAGCCTAAATGTGTCCCCTGATTGGGCTTCCTCCACTGCCCTATGAGAAGCCTCTCACAGGAGCCAGTGGGGAGACTTCCCCTTCAGCTCAACACATCTGGAACTCATGAAACCTTACTACAGAAATCATGGCCATGCTGTTGGACAGACAAGGCCCACTATACATTTACCTAGCACCTACCTGTAGGGTGCTATACATATATAATTTTATAATTATTTTATATATAGCTATATATATACTGTTTATAACTATTTATTATTTTATTTTATTTTTTTATTTATTTGAAATATTTAATATTAATATATATATATATATACAGTGGGTACGGAAAGTATTCAGACCCCCTTAAATTTTTCACTCTTTGTTATATTGCAGCCATTTGCTAAAATCATTTAGGTTCATTCTTCTTCCTCATGAATGTACACATAGCACTGTACATTCATGAGCATACTGACAGAAAAACACAGAATTGTTGACATTGTTACAGATTTATTAAAAAAGAAAAACTGAAATATCACATGGTCCTAAGTATTCAGACCCTTTGCTCAGTATTTAGTAGAAGCCCCCTTTTGATCTAATACAGCCAGGAGTCTTTTTGGGAAAGATGCAACAAGTCTTTCACACCTGGATTTGGGGATCCTCTGCCATTCCTCCTTGCAGATCTTCTCCAGTTCTGTCAGGTTGGATGGTAAACGTTGGTGGACAGCCATTTTTAGGTCTCTCCAGAGATTCTCAATTGGGTTTAAGTCAGGGCTCTGGCTGGGCCATTCAAGAACAGTCACGGAGTTGTTGTGAAGCCACTCCTTCGTTATTTTAGCTGTGTGCTTAGGGTCATTGTCTTGTTGGAAGGTAAACCTTCGGCCCAGTCTGAGGTCCAGAGCACTCTGGAGAAGGTTTTTGTCCAGGATATCCCTGTACTTGGCCGCATTCATCTTTCCCTCGATTGCAACCAGTCGTCCTGTCCCTGCAGCTGAAAAACACCCCCACAGCATGATGCTGCCACCACCATGCTTCACTGTTGGGACTGTATTGGACAGGTGATGAGCAGTGCCTGGTTTTCTCCACACATACCGCTTAGAATTAAGGCCAAAAAGTTCTATTTTGGTCTCATCAGACCAGAGAATCTTATTTCTCACCATCTTGGAGTCCTTCAGGTGTTTTTTAGCAAACTCCATGCGGGCTTTCATGTGTCTTACACTGAGGAGAGGCTTCCATCGGGCCACTCTGCCATAAAGCCCCAACTGGTGGAGGGCTGCAGTGATGGTTGACTTTCTACAACTTTCTCCCATCTCCTGACTGCATCTCTGGAGCTCAGCCACAGTGATCTTTGGGTTCTTCTTTACCTCTCTCACCAAGGCTCTTCTCCCCCGATAGCTCAGTTTGGCCGGACGGCCAGCTCTAGGAAGGGTTCTGGTCGTCCCAAACGTCTTCCATTTGAGGATTATGGAGGCCACTGTGCTCTTAGGAACCTTAAGTGCAGCAGAAATCTTTTTGTAACCTTGGCCAGATCTGTGCCTTGCCACAATTCTGTCTCTGAGCTCTTCAGGCAGTTCCTTTGACCTCATGATTCTCATTTGCTCTAACATGCATTGTGATCTGGAAGGTCTTATATAGACAGGTGTGTGGCTTTCCTAATGAAGTCCAATCAGTATAATAAAACACAGCTGGACTTAAATGAAGGTGTAGAACCATCTCAAGGATGATCAGAAGAAATGGAAAGCACCTGAGTTAAATATATGAGTGTCACAGCAAAGGGTCTGAATACTTAGGTCCATGTGATATTTCAGTTTTTCTTTTTTAATAAATCTGCAACAATGTCAACAATTCTGTGTTTTTCTGTCAGTATGGGGTGCTATGTGTACATTCATGAGGAAGAAGAATGAACTTAAATGATTTTAGCAAATGGCTGCAATATAACAAAGAGTGAAAAATTTAAGGGGGTCTGAATACTTTCCGTACCCACTGTATATATATATATATATATATATATATATATATATATATATATATATATATATATATAATATATTTAAAATAAATATATTTAATATATTATATTTAATTTTTTCTTATATTTTTTTTCGAAATATTTAAAACCTTTTTTTTTTTTTTTTTAAATAATGTTATTAGTAACCTGTCTTGGAGTTGAGATGGCTTATATCGGTTTACTGCGTTTTCCCCTGGAATTGGCATCCTGCCTACTCTCATCTCGCCCCCCTCTCCTTCCATCCTAGAAACAAGCATTCACTTCATGGGAATGTGACCTTCAATCGTTACACAAGGGAGAACACAAAAAATACAAGTCTTACCTACTTACCCAACCGTCCTCTATTTAAGGTAACCCTTCAGTGACCATTGGACATTGGAGCTTTGATGCCCCGACCAAATGTATCAGCGTCATTTAAACGGTATATTAATCCAAGTGTTTTTATTTTATTTGGATATAGTAGGGAAAGGTTTGGATTTGTGCTAGTAATCGTTGTCACCGGAACTAAAATTAAGCCAAGATCTAAAATTGTTACTGGAACAGAAGAGGGGAAATATTCCAATGGGTTCACAGTGGCCTAAAATCATTAATCCTGGAAAACGAGTTGTGCTGGATTGGTGACAGTGACAGGGTGAGTCTGGGGGGAACCTGTGCTGGGGGGGGGGGGGGGGGGTGCATTCATCCTGCTCATCACCAAGCAGGACAGTGCATGCCCTGATGCAACATCCATTGCTACTGAAACCTTCTTCCTGATAAACTGTAACCAGATTAACCTTTATTATTCGGACTTTATGACTGAGTTCTGGAAAATTTTGCATTTTGAGATTCCCGGAATTGAACTTTTTGAATTACTGTACTATTTGGGAAAAAAATAAATAGAGTAAACAGGATTATAGAGTCAAATCCTATTAGTTCCAGTTAATGTGTGACACAATGATAATGTGTCACTCAAAGAGTTTACAGAGTTTAGCTGGAAGTGATGAGTGGAGAAAAATATTCAGACAATAATGAGAGTTAATTAAAGTGGAACGCCATTAAAAAAAAATATATTAAAAATCCAGCAGCAAGCTGTATTAAAAAAAAAAAAACACCTTATCCCTTGCGAGACCCGGTCCTAGACTAATCAGGGAGAATAACTCTCGCGCACTGGGGAATCTCGGATTGGCATTAGAACACGGAAATCAAGACTGAAACAGAAGGGAAGGGCAACATGGCTTCAGGTGAAAGTAATCCTCCCCTTGATGACCGGGTGCTGGTCCAGTCCGTGATCTGACCAGGTAGCCCAAAGAAGAAAGAATGACCACACTCTAGGATACAAGGAAAAATGCTTTATTCAATAAAACCAACCAACGTCAAAAAGTGAGATTCTTGATAACATCACGACACACACGGAGGAGAGCGTGTTGACGCGTTTCACAAATTTCTTTGCTTAGTCACAACCCATAAGCACTAGAAACATTAACTCTTAAATAGCCAAAGTACAGCTGAGCAATGTTAACCGCTTGGAGCCTAAGCCTTTTTCTGACATATGTTACTTACAAGTCAGTATTTAGAACCCTCAAACATTATATATTATTATTATATATTATAATTATATATATATATATATATATATATATATATCGTGACAGTGCAGTCAGCTGTGAGGGGGTATGTCGCCCAGGATTCTCAAAAAGGCAGGTTGAGAGGCTCCAGGAGGTCTGTTTAACTTGGAGGAAACTGTGTTTTCAGTTTCCCCTATGGTTGATAAAATCAAGTTGGGGACCTGGAGCCTGGAGATTTCATAGCAATCAGGGTGGGATGAAATCTCCAATCCTGGGACCAGGTCTTGGGAGCAGCCAGCACACTGATTGTGCAGGTGGGTCTGGGCCTTTTAGTAGAGAAAGGACCAGATTTCTGGGCTCCACCCTTCCGAGGAGTCCTGGCATGCAAGGGAGAAGTGTGAATGTCTGTACTGTGATGTCTGACAGAGCAGACGGAGGGCCCAAACCTGTGGGCTTGAGCAGCAAGGAAGCTGTAAAAGGAGAGTGACAGTAGGGGTACAGAGTGTGTACCAAACAGGGACACTGTTACAGGGTCAAGAGGACCGAGGTCAAAGCCTGAGCCGCAGTGCTGACCAGAGAGCCAAGTGGCTTGGTATTATTTGCCTATTATTTCTTTACTGCTGTGTAAAGTTGAAACCCCTGCGTGGGAATCCTGTATGGATTATGTTTGTTATTTTTCTTTAATAAAAGTGGGCCAACAAGCCCTTGAACAGCACAACTGGCGTGGACTCAGCTCACTGGTAGACTCTACATTTAGGCTTATTAACCGCCAAATATTACTATATATATATATATTTGTGGTCAGGGAACCAAGCCGAGTGAGAGAAATTATTACAATTATCAAAGTACGGCTGTGGTATGCCGAAACCGTCGTTCGGGCCTGTAAATAAAGAGGGCAAAAGATATTTTACCCAAACAACATTTAATACGCACATGCCCATTAACAAACAACGGAAAGATACGACGTCCATGATGTTAGGTGGCCAACACTCTGAAAGCTTGTCTAAGCTTGTACTCCGGTTGGGGAATGTAGCGGTTGTAAGTGGAAGATTTCCACCGCCCCATCCTCTTGATGATGTGAACAGATATGTTATGACTAGAGGCTGCAAAAGCTGCCCCTATACGGAAGGAGTGACCCGTAAAGGCTGCAGGATCGCAACCTATCTTCGACAGCAGAGTTCTTAAATACCCTATAAACCTTGATGTAGTGAGAGGCCTACCTTGAAGACTCAGTAGGGGAGCGTCTCTGTCTCAACCTAACAAGGTCGGAAGAAGACGGTCCAGTAACCAAACTGGGCACCACTTGTTGCCCGTAGGGTACAGAGGAATGTCGACCGGCGGCCCCATTTGATTTGTTTTGGACTGCCGCAGTGTCAAGACAAAGTGGTCCCCCACCTTGACTAGGCCGGCCAACCTCAGCATGTTGGAAGCTTTGTTTAATTTCCCCACTGTAAATTCATTTGGACGCAAGAACACGTAGAAGGCTAGGTATATAGTGGTCTCGATTACATTGTTTGTCCCCTGTGTATCCAACATGAACCATAGCACCAACCCCGTTTCAAACGGCTGTGTATCCAACAACAACCAAGCGCACACATACACAAAAAAAGTTGCTTTCAAATCTTGCAAGGCTACTTAAAAACACCTGCTCTTAATAAATAAATATGGGGATTTAGTCACACTATATGGCCATATTGTGCTCAAGCCCACCACTATGTCAAAGTACCCCATTTTCAGTGATTCCTACATTATTCATAGAAAAGCAGGGGCCCTGTCAGGTAGGATGTACGGGGCCCCATGATTTATATCAGCAGCCCTGAGTAATATAATGATACAATTGTGTTGTATGTAATACAATATATTAGAACGCACCTGCATGTAGGCAGGTGCAGGTTTCCCTCCATCCAGTAGGTGTCACTGTGCCATTGTACAGATGGAATGGGGTCTGTAGAGGGAATTGTCCCTACATAAACACAGTCGGTGTCACAGAGGTAGCAACTGTCTGATCCTGTAATGCTGCTCCAGATTGGTCTGCTGACACAGTCCTGCACACAATACTCCACACGGGTGTCAGCTCAGGTCATCAGACTGAAGCAAATGTATTTACCGAAGATTGGACAGCTGACTTCTGAAAAAGCCCATCTTTATTAGATCATAAAAGCAACATTAAACAGCAGCAAGACATTGTAGGACAGGAAAAGTCTACGCGTTTTGTGCTACTTAAGTGCTTATTCATGGTTAAAGTGCAGTTCCACCCAAAAGTGGAAGCTCAAAAACAGGTACCCGCTCACACTTCCGTGTAAGGTCGCCGCAGCAAACTACGTCATTTACGGCCCCTCCTCCTTCCCCCCGCTGTTTTCTGAAAGACACACACAGGTCCCAGAAGACAGCGGGACCATTCAGAAAGTGCAGCATGACTCGCACATGCACAGTAGGAAATAGACAGTGAAGCCGCAAGGATGCACTCAAAGCCGATGGAACGGATCGGCTAGGGATGCCGACATCGCGGGATACCAGGACAGGTTAATGTTTTTATAATAAAAGTTTTTGTATTTGTAGCTGCTGACGTAATTTTATTTAACCACTTTAGGACCACTCACTGTGCTGTTACTGCGGCTCCCCTACATTGCTGGACTCCTAGTGATCTCTGCGGCGTGCGCACACCGCCGGAGGCTCGCCGCTGTGTTTACAACAGCAGACCGTCGTTCTCTCTCAGCGGGGAGCGATCATGGGTGGTGATCGTGGCTGCTGGCCCCATGCATCGACATCCCCGCTGCCTAGTGGGGACAGAAGCGCGCCGCCGCCGGTGTGTGCTCGCCCCCCAGCACCACACGCGCAACCGACGTAGGGCTACGTCAGTTCTTGCCGGAGAGACTGCCTGCCGCAATAAATCTGCGGCGTGCGGTCTTAACCACTTCCTGACCACCCGCCGCCTATTTACTGCTGCAGGGTGGCTCTCCTACGCAAACCGACGTAGGTCTCCGTCGGTCGCACGCGGGAAGCTAGGCCCCCCAATTAATGTATTTTGATCGGTTTGCGCAAACGTTATCACATCTACAAACTAGGGGAAAGATTTATGGTCATTTTTATTTATTTATTTTTTTACACGTAATGGTGGCGATCTGAAATTTTTAGAGCGCGGCCATCTCTGGTGTGGTCATCTGAAGCCGCTGTGTCCCCCGCTGTGACCTTCTTCCTGGTTTCTGGCTCCCAGAATGCCGATTGCAATCTCGCGCATGCGCTGTAGATTGCGATCGGCCATCAGAGTAGCCGCCGGTCATTCCCATTGCATCCTGGGATTGATGGCTCACATCTCCCAGGATGCAATGCGAAACCGGAAGTGACATCTGGGGCCGCGGCCGCAGAAGGAGGAAGTCGGACAGAGATGCCCCTAAAATAAGGTAAGTGACCCCCCCCCCCCCCAAAAAAAAAATGTCCAATTCTTTTTTAACCTGCTTTTCCCCACAGGAATCCGGAAAGAAGAAAAGGAGGGTGGAACTCCGCTTTAAAGACCAGGCCATTTTTTGCGATTCAGCACTGCATTAATTTAACTGACAATTCCGTGGCCGTGTAACACTGTACCCAAATAGAATTGATGTCTTTTTTTCTCCACAAATAGAGCTTTCTTTTGGTGGTATAATCACCTGTGCGATTTATTTATTTTATTTATTTATTTATTTTTTTTTGCGCTATAAACAAAAAAAGAGCAACCATTCTGAAAAAAAAAAAACAATATTTTTTTTTTCCATTCTGCTATAAAACATTCCCAATTAAAAAAAATGAAAAATCAAATTTTTTCATCCTTTTATGCTAATAGGTATTCTGCTATATTGTTTTGGTAAAAAAAAAATCCCAATAAGTGTATATTAATTGGTTTGCGCAAAAGTTATCTCGTCTACAAACTAGGGGAAAGATGTCATTTTTATTTATTCTATTTTTTTTTTTACTGGTAATTGCGGTGATTAGTCATTTTTAGCGGGACTGCGACATTGTGGCGGACAGGTTGGACCCCTAACTGACATTTTTGACACATTTGGGAGGACCAGTGACATTACTACAGTAATCAGTGCTAAAAAATATGCACTGTTGCTGTAATAATGCCATTGGCAGGGAGGGGGTTAACACCAGGGGCGATCAAAGGGTTAAATGTGTCCCTAGGGGGGTGCTTTCTAACTGTGTGGGGGATGGGCTTATGGAATAAACACAGGGACCTGTGTTCCTAAATAAGAGGAACAGAGGATCCCAGTGTTCATTACTGACAGAACAGTGGTCTGCCGTGTTTACAACGGCAGACCGCCGTTCTGTCTCCACGGGGAGCAATCGCGGGTGCCCAGAGGCAATCGTGGCTGCCGGACCCGCTAAATGGCTCTCCCTGTAGACAAGCGGTCCCGCAAAACGACATTCAGTTACATTGTTTTGCGGAACACAGCCGACCTGCCGCAGTATATGTACAGCAAGGTGGTCAGCAAGAGGTTGACAGAAGTTTAGGTATCGAGCCCCCTCATTATCTCTCAAGGCTGGTTAGAGGGGCTTACAATAACATTATTGTACGGTTTAATCAGATAAATCACATAATGCGCATGGTGGAACTAATGCAGCGTAACAGATAATCTTTGGAATCTAACGTGCAATCTTTGGAAAGAATTTAAGACAGCCAGGGAATAATTGCAGACTTGAAGCCACTTGACTTAATTGATTTAATGAGCCTTTTTCTATTTTTATACTGTTGCGCTCTTTGGAAATACATGCGCTAATGATAGATCCTTAACCTCTTGCCAACCACCCGTCGCAGATATACTGTGGCAAGGTGGCTTGGCTGCGCCAATCGCCGTACTCATACGTTGCTCCTCGGGAGTGAGAGTGGAGGGGCGCGTGCGCACGGCGATTCTCGAGAGGGGAAACTGATCTGCAGGGCCGGCGGCCACGATCACTGCCTGGGAAGACAGAACAGCAGTCTGCCGTTATAAAACTCAAACTAAAGCACAGAGACGGATGGGTGGATGGGAGAGTTTGCTTTGAATATTAAAAATAATTAAATAGTGTTTTGAAGTTTGTGATGCTCAGATACAGTTAACCACTTAAGCCCGGAAGATTTTACCCCCTTCCTGACCAGGGCCTATTTTGCAATTCAGCACTGTGTGACTTTAACGGACAATTGCGCGGTCGTGCGACGCTGTACCCAAACAAATTTGACGTCCTTTTTTTCCCACTTACAGAGCTTTCTTTTGGTGGTATTTGATCACCTGTGCGATTTTTTGATCATGCGCTATAAACAAAAAAATAGCGACAATTTTGCAAACATAACAATATTTTTCACATTTTTTTTATATGAAATTCCCCCAAAAAAATGTAAAAATCAAAATTTTTTTACATTTTAGGCCAATTTGTTTTCTGCTACATATGTTTGGTAAAAAAAAATAGCAAAAAGAGTATTTTGATTGGTTTGCGCAAAAGTTATTGCGTTTACTAACTAAGGGAAAGATTTCTGTCATTTTTATTGTTTTTTTAACAAGTAATGGCGGCGATCTGCGATTTTTTTTTGCAGGACTGCGACATTGCGGCGGACAGATCGGACCCTTGACTGACATTTTTGACACTTTTGGAGGGACCAGTGACATTACTACAGTAATCAGTGCTATACATATGCACTGTTACTGTAAAAATGACACTGGCAGGGAAGGGGTTAACTTTATTTGAGAGGGGGGGGTTATATGTGTCCCTAGGAGCGTGATTCTTACTGTGATTGGATGTGGCTGTGTGTGTAACAGCACAGATCTACGGTCCTACATAGCAGGACCGTATGATCTGTGCTGTTACACAAGGGAGAATGACAGGCGGCTTTGTTTACATTAGCCGCCTGCCTTTCTCCCGGTCTAACCGACAATCGCGAGTGACCGGCGGACATCGGGTCCGCCGGTCACTCGCGCGGCGGGGGGGGGGGGGTTCTGTGAGCGAGCGGGAGCGCACCTCCAGCGGCACGCGCTCGCTCCCTACTAGAGCCTCACAGGCTAGCGACGTAGTACTACGTCACTTTGCCTGTGAGGGGCTGACTGCTGATGTAAATAGTCGTTAGGCAGTCGGCAAGTGGTTAAAGTGAAACTTCGCTCTCTCAATCAACATTGGCTATTTTGTATCCTTATGCTGCTAGTATTAGTAAATAGATAGAAAAAAACTAGGAAAGTATATAATATTTACTTAAACTGTTCTTATTTACATTTTTTTTTAGTTACTTCCTCATTCCCAGGCTTAGGCAAATGATGTCACACATCCCAGCAGTCTTCAGGAGGTGAGAAGGGGCTTTCTCAGCTAAGCACATCCTCCTGCCTAAATGTCTGAGCTAAGGACAGATGGATTTTATGAAGTAAATGTTACAGAAATTATCTGCCCTTACTCAAGATGGCAGCGGCTAGAAATGCTAGGGGGGTGTTTTTCAAAGTGATTTCTTACAACAAAAAGCATGGAGACATGGATGGGTGGAGGAGTTTGCTGTCGTCGCTTCCAGTCCCACCTCTCTGTTTACATGGCCGCCAGTGACCAGAAAAGCAGCCGATCAGACCAATCTGTGTCTGTGTTGCTATCAGATCCCGCTAGACAGAAAGCAATATAGATTTCCCTGCTGCTCCTCTGATAGGCAGGCAGAGCCAAAAACTATTCTCTCTCACTAGCATCTACCTAGGAGGGTGCTACATTAATGTTGTTTACAATCATTTTTGCTTTTTGTACTTTTTCTGTTTTTGCTTTTGTATAATTTTTATGACAACATGTAATGTGTGGATAAAGAATGTATTGGAGATTGCTAATTCTACTTGAGGAATGGAAAACATTTTCTAAGAATAAAAAATATAATAATTAAAAAAAAAAAAAAAATCCTTCAGTATGGAGCTGACCCCCATAGTGATTACTTTTGAGAACCAGACTTTTAGGTTGATTGAAGGCCAACACCTTTCAACTCACTTCCTCTGGACAGTGTTATCAGCTTGGCGTCAGAGGTTTGAAATCCAGGGAGGTTGCACATGTTGCCTCCATGAAAGCAGTGCTCAGTGCCTGGGAAACCAATCACCAGGCCTAAGACCATGTAGGTTTCTTTTCCCAAAATCCCCAAAAAATCCTTGACCCAAGGAAACCTGTACAGGTATAACTACAGTGGAGGTGGAGAGGGAGATAAGGGCAGAGCCAGCTTCATATGATCACCATGGGACAAGGGGGAGATTCCAATTAAAATGCCACAAATAACATAGTCTTTCAATGTGCCACCCAGGAAACCATGTATGGTATCCATTATATATATACAGTGCCTTGCGAAAGTATTCGGCCCCCTTGAACTTTGCGACCTTTTGCCACATTTCAGGCTTCAAACATAAAGATATTAAATTGTAATTTTTTGTGAAGAATCAACAACAAGTGGGACACAATCATGAAGTGGAATGAAATTTATTGGATATTTCAAACTTTTTTAACAAATAAAAAACTGAAAAATTGGGCGTGCAAAATTATTCAGCCCTCTTAAGTAAATACTTTGAAGCGCCACCTTTTGCTGCGATTACAGCTGTAAGTCGCTTGGGGTATGTCTCTATCAGTTTTGCACAATTTTTGCCCATTCCTCCTTGCAAAACAGCTCGAGCTCAGTGAGGTTGGATGGAGAGCGTTTGTGAACAGCAGTTTTCAGTTCTTTCCACAGATTCTCGATTGGATTCAGGTCTGGACTTTGACTTGGCCATTCTAACACCTGGATATGTTTATTTGTGAGCCATTCCATTGTAGATTTTGCTTTATGTTTTGGATCATTGTCTTGTTGGAAGACAAATCTCCGTCCCAGTCTCAGGTCTTTTGCAGACTCCATCAGGTTTTCTTCCAGAATGGTCCTGTATTTGGCTCCATCCATCTTCCCATCAATTTTACCCATCTTCCCTGTCCCTGCTGAAGAAAAGCAGGCCCAAACCATGATGCTGCCACCACCATGTTTGACAGTGGGGATGGTGTGTTCAGGGTGATGAGCTGTGTTGCTTTTACGCCAAACATAACATTTGCATTGTTGCCAAAAAGTTTGATTTTGGTTTCATCTGACCAGAGCAAATTCTTCCACATGTTTGGTGTCTCCCAGGGGGCTTGTGGCAAACTTTAACCGGTTGCTGACTGCCACAAGTACATATACTGCGGCGGTCAGCCCCGGCCAGGCAAAGTGACGTATCGGTACGTCACTAGCCTGGGAGCCAACAGCGGGCGGGCGCGCGCCGCAGGAGGCGCGCTCCCACCTCGGCTCGTTCACGGACACCTCTGAGCGTGTGACCAGTGGACCCGATGTCCGCCGGTCACTCGCGATCGTTCGCTGTGAAGGGAGAAAGGCAGGCGGCTAATGTAAACAAAGCCGCCTGTCATTCTCCCCTGTGTAAAAGCACTGATCTAACGGTCCTGCTATGTAGGACCGTTGATCTGTGCTGTTACACACACAGCCACATCCCTGCACAGTAAGAAGCACGCCCCTAGGGACACACATAATCACTGCATCTCTAATAAAGTTAACCCCTTCCCTGCCAGTGTCATTTTTACAGTAACAGTGCATATGTATAGCACTGATTACTGTAGTAATGTCACTGGTACCCCCAAAAGTGTCAAAAATGTCAGTCAAGGGTCCAATCTGTCCGCCGCAATGTCGCAGTCCTGCAAAAAAAAAACGCAGATCGCCGCCATTACTCGTTTAAAAAAAATACAACAAAAATGACAAAAATCTTTCACATAGTTAGTAAACGCAATAACTTTTGCGCAAACCAATCAAAATATGCCTATTGTGATTTTCTTTACATAGGTAGCAGAAAACAAATTGGCCAAAAATGTTAAAAAATTTTGAATTTTACATTTTTTTGGGGGGGAATTTCATATAAAAAAATGTGAAAAATATTCGCACAGGTGATCAAATACCACCAAAAGAAAGCACTGTTTGTGTGAAAAAAAGGACATCAAATTAGTTTAGGTACAGCATCGTACGACCGCGTAATTGTCCGTTAAAGACACGCAGTGCCGAATCGCAAAATACCCCCTGGTCAGAAAGGGGGTAAAATCTTCCGGGGCTTAAGTGGTTAAACAACACTTTTTATGGATATCTTTAAGAAATGGCTTTCTTCTTGCCACTCTTCCATAAAGGCCAGATTTGTGCAGTATACGACTGATTGTTGTCCTATGGACAGAGTCTCCCACCTCAGCTGTAGATCTCTGCAGTTCTTCCAGAGTGATCATGGGCCTCTTGGCTGCATCTCTGATCAGTCTTCTCCTTGTATGAGCTGAAAGTTTAGAGGGACGGCCAGGTCTTCATAGATTTGCAGTGGTCTGATACTCCTTCCATTTCAATATTATCGCTTGCACAGTGCTCCTTGGGATGTTTAAAGCTTGGGAAATCTTTTTGTATCCAAATCCGGCTTTAAACTTCTCCACAACAGTATCTCGGACCTGCCTGGTGTGTTTTTTGTTCTTCATGATGCTCTCTGCGGGGGTGTATACACCGCGGGGGTGTATACCACCTGTCATCATTCTGGGAATCTCTCCTCGTTACTGCGCAGGCAGATGCTGGACTTTCTACATGTAAGTTGCTATTAATAAAGACATTGCTTTTAAATTTCCTTGTGACCTGGCGTCCTTGCTTTCTTCTTTTTGCTCATGGTAAAGTATGTAAGGGTATTTATTTAGAAAAAACAAGTAAAACTTACAGCTAGGTAAGAGTAGGTAAGCAGCCGCCGATGCGGTATAGATCCGATACTTCCGGTCTCGGCCGTAGACCGGAAGTGACGTCACCCCGCTCCTCCCGACGCGTTGCGTCACTCAACACGTGACTTTATCAAGGGTAGGCCGTGGGTGACAGTCTACGGGTTATATGGTAACCAAGGGAACCATCCATTAGCGATAACACTAAGTACAATTAACTCATGCGTTGCTGGTATGGCTGGCTGAATGGGATTACAATACAGCTGTATGGTGGAACACCTCGGCAGCCGTAAACAATCCTAAATGCATAAACGAATATTGCACTCAGATCCCAAAAAATATAAAACAGTAAAATACAATAAAATAAAATATTAAGATAACAACTGGCAACCCAAAAACAATTCGGTAATTTATATAAGCAAACAACCAAATAATCTTAATAGACGTGCATCTTGAGGGGTCTCTATTCCAAGTATAGAAATAATAAACGAAAAAAAGGGGGATAAAGATATAATAAAAATGAATCGAATTGCAACTCAATTCATAAACACAATGATATAAGATAGAAGGATAATTCCATAGTGCTAAGCAAGTATATACACTACAAACAGATAAAACTGAAGGCACAGTAGATGAAAGTAATTGCATCCAATCTCCAAAGGGTCAGATTCAGCCAAATAAAAGAGAGATGTGTGGCTATTCATCTGATTCAAAAACTCAAATTAGGATAAAAAACATAGTAAAATTAGTGTCTCAAAATTGATCACAAAATAAATAAAATAGATGTGAATCCAATGGGTGGTCTATGTAATCTATGTGGCCTACCACAATTATGACCAAGGTATATGGAGATATTATAATCATGTATAATATACGAGTCAACATAAGTGATACGGATGCGAATCATGAGAATAAATTTCAAAACGGCAAGTGCGAATCTGCTCATAAACAAAAAAATAGGTAACAAAAAAGGTCAAAAGTAAAAAAAATACTTTATTTTCTGTTTAGTACACGGTGACACTACAGAATTGTCTGTCTGTTTCATTCTGCAGCTACAGGAGGAAAAAGGAGGAAAGTCATTTCTCTACATGCTGCCCCCCGCCCCCCCCCCCCTCCTATCCAGGTGTACAGGAGAGCCGTACAGGCCCCCTGGAACATGGGGCCCGTTTGCAATTGCAACCCCTGTAGTTACGCCCCTGGTTCGGGGGTTCTAACTAATTTTCTAGCAAAAAAATACAAATTTAAACTGGTAAACAAGTGTCAGAAAAAGCCTGGTCCTTAATCGGTTGAAATTAAAAAAACAATCCCAAATTAGATTTCACAAAATTTGTGCACTAACACAATTGTGTTGTCAACGCATTTCGCAGGAATAGCTTCATCAGGATAATGTAGATCTTCAATAAACCATGAAATAACCATCAAATAACCAAGAGAAGTGGATATAAAAAGGATTTTGAATACATATCAAATTATATATAAAGTATTTAAGATGAAAAACATACCAAAACTATTTTACAAATGATACTATCTATAGCACTTAGGGAGTGAACCCCCCCCCCCCCCACAACATTTAAATTTAAAGTGGTAGGCACCCTATTTTTTTTTTTCTAACTCTTTTTTATTTTCCTTTTTTTTTAGCTTCAGGACGGTTTCCTGTTTCCTTTTCCTTGCACTGTTACTGTTTGAGGTTTTGTATGGAAACTTTAGTCTTGGCACCAGGATGTCTAAATCCACTTTGTCCTGAAGTGGTATATTGCTAAAATACAAGTCTACATATTTATGGTGGTTAAACACACAATGCACAATACATGTGCCCAAATTGTGGTTTTATTGAACTATGCATCCAAATCTGGTTTAAAAAAGTCTATTCTATAAAAAGCAAATAGTTTTGTAATTTGTACAATATATTTTGTAAAGTCTTGAGTGCTACAGTATAACAATGTCACCCTCCCCCTTTTTCTTAGTGATTGCAAGCAAGATCTTGACTATTCAATAAAAAAATAAAAATAAAGAATAAAACATATATATATATATATATATATATATATATACTGTATATATACTATATATATATATATATATATATATATATATATATATATACTGTATATATATATATATATATATATATATATATATATATATATATATATATATATTTTATCCATTCTGATTTTAATAGATTATTTATAGAGATAACCCCATTCAGCACAAAGTATGTAGGCAAAGGCCATGCCCCCAGTTATATAAATCTTGAAAAAATAATTAACAAAAAATGAGTGGATGCGCTCTAAGTGGTAAGTGCCTTTTTTCACCAATATGTTTCCTTTATCCTGGATTTTCTAAATAAAGGAATGCAAGCATTTAGACCACTGATGGCTATATTTCTGACATACAGGGCCTGGAGTGTAGTCCCTTACATCACTATAGGGCCATGCAGGGCTGCTGATAGGGGGGAGCCACTAGTCCTCCTGTAGGGGCCCCAACAGCACGGGGAATCGGTGTCGGGCGGAGGGGCAATTACAGAAAGAAGCCCTGTGTGGCTTTCTGCAGCAGCTGAAAGCCAGTTTCTCTCCCCCTCCTACCAGCATTCAGCTGCTCCGGGGGGAGAGACACAGACACTGGGCGTCGTTCCTGTAATTGCTTCTCCCCCCCCCACCCCCTACCACAGCGCTGCAGGCTTCCCTTTCCTGTAAAAAAAATAGCAAATTGTAAAAAAAAAAAAATAATAATAATAATAATTAAACATTGTAATAAAGAAAAAAAAATTGTGAAATAAAATTATTGTAAACATTTTTAACAAATTATAATTTTTTATTTTTTGTAATGTAAAAAAAATTCAAAGTGCTAATTTAAACGGGTTATCTGTTATGTTCGTGTCCGATAATAATGATTTTAGTGTATTTTTAATGAAATTATTGTCTTGATATATTCAGGGGGGAGCCCTGCCAGGTAAGCTGTACGTGGCCCCCGTTATTTCTAACAACAGCCCTGGGGCCACACATATTAAAAAAGTGAATAAAATGTTACAGAGACTGCAGGTTTACACTAGAAGAAATCATGATCAAGCTACAAGAGATGGTTAAGGACTGCAGACATGTTATAGGAGAAGTTGTCACACTTACCCCCCAGGGTTGCTGTTAGAAATCACTGGGCCCCCGACTGCCTACCAGATAGGGCCCCCACCTCCAAAAATATCAAATGATACTTATGCTAAAATATCACGGACGTGATGCTATGCTTCCCAGCCAGGGCAGAATTTATACCCCCATTTAACAAGACCAAATTAGGTGATAAGCACTGCCCCCCCCCCCCCCCCCCCCCCCGCTGTGTGCAAAGCAGAAGGTGAGGAGGCAATATGCCTCCTCACTGCCTGTCAAATGCCCTCTGAAGAGCGATCCAAATGCTGACTGCTCTTCAGAGAGCAAATCACATTTAAATGAGTCCTTCATTTTTTCAAATTCTCATTTAGAATATTCATTTATTTATTTATTTTTTTACTCTTTTTTAAAAAATTTTTTTAGGATTGTATTTTTTTTTTAACTGCCCTGTTGGGGGGGGGGTGCTTTGTTGAAATATCAGAGGATTAAATTTTTTTTTACCTTTTTTTTTTTAACTGCCGTATAAAAATTTTTGAGGTCTAAACAGACCCCCTGATGTCTTACATTTGAGGCTGAGGACAGAGATACATCAGTCCTCTTCTCTGCAGTCTCAGCTGCACAGGGCAGTGAATGAATGGGAAGTGCCCTGTGCTGAGTAGCTTCCTGCTCATTTACAAAAAGGAGCATAGTAAACACAGTTTAATATGCTTCAGTGATGAATAGACATAGGAGTGATCGGTACTGATTGCTCACTCTGTTCATTCAGGAAAGGACGGAAACGGTAAATTAGACATTATTATCCCCCACTCCCCATCCTGAAACAATCAGGCAGCTTCTGGCAGGAGAGGAAGGAAGCCAGAAGTGCTGCAGTGGAGGGGGTGGGGTGCATAGGGGATCCAGAACAGCAGATTCCTCTGCTGGAGAGAGAAAAATTAAGTTGGCAGCACTGCAGAGGGAGGCACAAGAGTCAGCAATAAGGCAGTACAGCCAGCGCTCCTGCTCAGCAGGTGCCTGGGCCCACTTTTGAACTGCTGGGGCCTGGGCCCAGTACAGGAGAGCTGATTGTACTACCTTGTCAGTGGCCCTTCTTACCCCTAACACAGGTGGTCAGATACTATAGCTGGCTTCTGTGTTCTTCACCTATAGCAGCCCCATTTCACATAGGGCAAGCAGGCATACTACGGTAGTACTCGGTTGACCCTAGGATGTATGCACAAAAACTACCACGCCAGGCCATGTGCGAACTGAGCAAAGCAAACAGGTACTTGCGGTTGACAGACAGACATGGTTCAGAATAGTCAGGGTCAAAACCTAAAGTCAAAAGACAGGCAGAGTTCAGAGAATAGTCAATATCTGATCCAAAGTCGTCAGCGAGGTAATCCGATCCAGCAGAGCAGGGCAAACAAACAGGTATTTTAATCAGGCATTACACCCGCGATCACAAGCGTGCGACTGCAGGCTTGGCTGGTTTAAATCAGGTTTGGTCTCTAACCAGAGACTGGCCACATTAATCACCTTGCAGGTGGACAGACAGACAAGGATGTCACAGTCAAAACCAGGATGTTGGAACCAGCAGCTATGATAGAGCAGGAACGTGCACACTCCTGACACATGCTTCAAGAGACAGTCACAGATTGAACAGGAGGAAAGAAATCTGGGGCAGGGGCGAAACGTGCTGGGAGCGTGGCCTGGTCAAGGCTAGGCTGAGGCTGCTTCTACTTGCATGATTTCCTGGGTTTGTTTGGATTGTGACAATCAGGATTTCTTTCCTCCTGTTGAATACACAGAGCCATGACAAACTCTTTAAAAAGAGCCAACATCCACAGAATGAGTCCACCACACTTGGTTATGGAACCTGAGCGGAAATCTAAGCTTCTTTATTCAGATTCATAGATTGAAGAATATTTACATGAGACTGCTAGCGATCGTGGCTATTACAGCCCCTTAACAAAACAATACTTCCACATTTGTACTCTCCTTTAAAAATTACTTCCTCAACATTTTATCCAAAAAAAATAAAAGCATTAAAAGAAAAAAGGGATGGAGCACACAGAAAAAAAAAAAGAAATAAACTAAACCATTTAACATCGAAACGCCATTCTGAAGGATATTTTTCATTCACTGCACCGGGTAAGCACCAAGGTATGAAAAGCAGTGACTACGGTCTACAAAGGCTCTGGGGAACCACAACAAGTGCCAATGGAACTACATGCATTGGGCTGTGTTGGTCAAGGCAGTCCCTGTGTGTGGACCAGGCAAGCAAAGGTCTACTACTGAGGAGGAAAGAATTACAAAGTGATTTGGATCCAAATGAGGGACACTTAGAAGCTATAGTACATGTACCCCAGTGGGTACTTCTGATGGGTTCAGTGGCTTCTTGAACTTCGTATAATAAAATAATCAAAACAGTTAAAATATATCAGAAAGTGAAGAGAACGTCTTCCAATGAGAGGGAAATCCCCTCTCTGATAGAACACAGTCCCCCATTGGTAGATTTCTATACTGTTCCCATTCTGGTCATGTGTCAATCTTATAGATTTACCCCCATTTTCTTGTCTGGTGAAACAGGCGATCAGGGCAGTTAGAGGGGGTGAATCTACCTAACAGGGTGTCAGGACTCGGGTATGAACCTGTCACTTTTGTTGTGTCTGACAGTGTCTCTTCTTGCTGAGCCACTTGGGAGGCTGGACAGCTCTCTGGACAAATCCTTGAATAGTCTTGTCTTGAACCTCTTGAACATTGAACCCTTTGCTCCTCCCACAAACTTCCTTTTTTAACCATACTTTTGCACATGCTGTTTGCCAGATTATTGTGCTCTCTCTAGCCATTATCTTGCTCATGTCAGTTCTGCTGCCATCCATATCTTCGCTATTACTCCTTACCGACCCTTGACTTATTTTTCGACTACGTTTGTACTTAATCCTAACCTGCAATCACTTGTTACCAATCTTTGGCTTGTTTGTTGCTGACTATTTTTCTGCTTGATCCTTACCTGCTTATCTGCTACTGGACCAAGGATTGCTCACCTCCTGGTAAGGCTATCCCAAGGAGCTGGTACTAACATGCAGCAAATGCCATCTCCACCATCAGGAGCTCTGGTTAGGGCTCCGCACCTCGGGTGAGCCCATGTTATGCGCCAAGGTGACCTGCTTCTGTACTTATAGAGCTGGTCAATGGGAGCCTCTCTACTGCTATAGCTACTGGTCTTTGAGCCTGACCCCAGACTGTGACACAGGGTCACAGACAGCAATAGTATCTGACAGTGGTTCTAAGTAGGGTTGAGCGAACACCTAGATGTCCGTGTTCGACGGGTTCGGCCGAACTTTAAAAAAAAGTCCGGGTCCGTGTCCCGGACTTTTACCGAACTTTTCCCGGACACCGAACCCCATTGAAGTCAATGGGGACCCGAACTTTAAGGCACTAAAATGGCTCTAAAACACCAAAGGAAAGGGCTAGAGTGCTGCAAATGGCAGCAAAACGTAATTAAGAGCATGGCAAGTGCTCTGCAAACAAATGTGGATAGGGAAATAACTTAAAACAACAAAAAAAAAACAGAAAAATAAAACAATGTTCTTCTTCATCTCTGAAGGACGAGGCCCATATGGAGTAGGAGGGAGGTTGAGGTGGTGGTGGATGTGGCGGTGACATAGGCGTGCGCACAGGGTGTGCTGGGTGTGCCTGGGCACACCCTAATCACCTAGGGCACATAGCATTGCCAGTGAGGAGATGGGAAAGATCTCCCTGGGACCTGCTCTGCTCTATTTCTCCTTGCCTACAGGTACATGGCCCCGATACATTACTCTCCCTGCTGGCAAACACATGCATGTGTATTTCAACTTTGGGGTGCACACCTTAATGCAATAGGCTGCGCACACCTATGGGCGGTGTAGGTGGAAGCGGCGGTGGAGGAGGACCAGGGCCGGATTAACAGCATCATGGGCTTGGTGCTGAGGATTTTGAAGGGCCTTAAGGGCCGTGCCTTGCCATGCACCCAGAGGAGGAAGGGTGCAGCCATGCATGCCTAATTCAACATGGGATGCTGTCTCTGAAGCCCATAAACACATCCATGCATCGCCAACTGTCCCTCCTTGTCCGGCCTTCACGCTGTGTGGGGAGGTTCTGAGGGTGCTGCCTGGGGAAGCGAGCATAGAAGCCAGACTTCTGTGTTTACAAGTGACAGAAGAGCGGTAACAGTGAATATGGCCAACCCGGGGCCTATATAAAAGGTAGGGGCCTGGAGCTGCAGCTCCAATAGCCCCTACATTAATCTGGCCCTGAGGAGGAGGACGAGGTAGCCAACACTGCTTCTTTTCAAAAATTTTAAATGAGGGTACACCCCAAAAGAGTGAGAAAGAGCAAAAATGGAACAATGGGTGGGTAAGGTCGGTATCCATTGCTATTCTGCATAAGGTACGGAAAAGTCCCGTGGGATCCATGCCTGGTTCATTTTAATGAACGTGAGCTTGTCCACATTGTCTCTGGACAGGCGGCTGCGCTTGTCTGTTATAACGCCCCCAGCCGTGCTAAATACCCGTTCAGATAATACACTGGCTGCAGGGCACGCCAGCACCTCCAAGGCGTAAAGGGCAAGCTCAAGCCATGTGCCCAATTTGGAGACCCAGAAGTTGAAGGGGGCAGACCCGTCATTCACTACATGTAGGCGTGTGCACACATACTGCTCCACCATGTTGGTAAAATGCTGCCTCCTGCTAAGACGTTCCATCTGAGCTGCTGGTGCTGCTGTTTGTTGTGGCGTGCTGACAAAGCTTTTCCACATTTCGGCCATGCTAACCCTGCCTTCTGCGGTGCTGGCGGTGCCCTGGTTGCGTTGACGACCTCCTCCTCCTCCTCCTCTGCCTTGTGCTTCCACTGTGGCCCCGCTGTCAGATGGGAATGCCAGCAGCATGGCGTCTACCAGCGTGCGCTTGTACTCGCGCATCTTGCGATCGCGCTCCAGTGAGTGAATTAAGGACGGTACGTTGTCCTTGTAACGGGGAACCAGCAGCGTGGCCACCCAGTAATCAGCACAAGTTAGAATGTGGGCAACTCGGCGGTCGTTGTGGAGACACTGCAGCATGTAATCGCTCATGTGTGCCAGGCTGCCCAGAGGCAACGAAAGGCTGTCCTCTGTGGGAGGTGTATCGTCCGTGTCCTCTGTATCCCCCCAGCCACGCACCAGTGATGGCCATGAGCTGGCCTGGGTGCCACCCTGCTGTGAACATGGTTCCATCTCCTCCTCCAGCTCCTCCTCCTCCTCATCCTCCTCATCCTCCAGAACTGTGCCCCTGCTGGACAATTGCGTCCCTGGCGTTTGCGTGTGCAGGAACCCACCCTCGGAGCCCCTTGCGAATGACTGCCCTGAAAGCCTTGGAAATGTTACCTCTTCATCCTCCTCCTCCTCCTCATCCTGTGCCACATCCTCTTCCATCATCGCCCGAATTGTTTTTTCAAGGAGGCATAGAAGTGGGATAGTTAAGCTGAGAACGGCGTCATTGCCACTGGCCATGTTGGTGGAGTACTCAAAACAGCGCAACAAGGCACACAGGTCTCGCATGGAGGCCCAGTTAAATTAAATAGCGGAATAGAAAATATGATCCAAAAAAAGTGTATGTATATCACACGTACACAACCACACTGGGCCCCAATTACTATTGTTTGTACCCCTAAAAGGCTAGATGAGGAGTAGGGGGAGTATGGAACAGGCAGCACCCTCAAACCTTCAGAAGTATGAGATGAACCCCAACAACTTGGAAAGGTGGATCTCTCTCACACGTACCGACACAGACTATCCCGCAATTCAATTGATCCTCAAAGGTTTTTATTGAATAGCGGAATAGGAAATATGATCAAAAAAAGTGTATGTATCTCGCACGTACACAACCACACTAGGCCCCAATTACTATTGTTTGTACCCCTAAAAGGCTAGATGAGGAGTAGGGGGGGTATGGAACAGGCAGCACCCTCAAACCTTCAGAAGTATGAGATGAACCCCAACAACTTGGAAAGGTGGATCTCTCTCACACGTACCGACACAGACTATCCCCCAATTTAACTGATCCCCAAAGGTTTTTGATTAAATAGCGGAATAGAAAATATGATCCAAAAAAAGTGTATGTATATCACACGTACACAACCACACTAGGCCCCAATTACTATTGTTTGTACCCCTAAAAGGCTAGATGAGGAGTAGGGGGGGTATGGAACAGGCAGCACCCTCAAACCTTCAGAAGTATGAGATGAACCCCAACAACTTGGAAAGGTGGATCTCTCTCACACGTACCGACACAGACTATCCCCCAATTTAACTGATCCCCAAAGGTTTTTGATTAAATAGCGGAATAGAAAATATGATCCCAAAAAAGTGTATGTATATCACACGTACACAACCACACTGGGCCCCAATTACTATTGTTTGTACCCCTAAAAGGCTAGATGAGGAGTAGGGGGAGTATGGAACAGGCAGCACCCTCAAACCTTCAGAAGTATGAGATGAACCCCAACAACTTGGAAAGGTGGATCTCTCTCACACGTACCAACACAGACTATCCCCCAATTTAACTGATCCCCAAAGGTTTTTGATTAAATAGCGGAATAGAAAATATGATCCAAAAAAAGTGTATGTATATCACACGTACACAACCACACTAGGCCCCAATTACTATTGTTTGTACCCCTAAAAGGCTAGATGAGGAGTAGGGGGAGTATGGAACAGGCAGCACCCTCAAATCTTCAGAAGTATGAGATGAACCCCAACAACTTGGAAAGGTGGATCTCTCTCACACGTACCAACACAGACTATCCCCCAATTTAACTGATCCCCAAAGGTTTTTGATTAAATAGCGGAATAGAAAATATGATCCAAAAAAAGTGTATGTATATCACACGTACACAACCACACTAGGCCCCAATTACTATTGTTTGTACCCCTAAAAGGCTAGGAGTAGGGGGAGTATGGAACAGGCAGCACCCTCAAACCTTCAGAAGTATGAGATGAACCCCAACAACTTGGAAAGGTGGATCTCTCTCACACGTACCAACACAGACTATCCCCCAATTTAACTGATCCCCAAAGGTTTTTGATTAAATAGCGGAATAGAAAATATGATCCCAAAAAAGTGTATGTATATCACACGTACACAACCACACTAGGCCCCAATTACTATTGTTTGTACCCCTAAAAGGCTAGGAGTAGGGGGAGTATGGAACAGGCAGCACCCTCAAACCTTCAGAAGTATGAGATGAACCCCAACAACTTGGAAAGGTGGATCTCTCTCACACGTACCAACACAGACTATCCCCCAATTTAACTGATCCCCAAAGGTTTTTGATTAAATAGCGGAATAGAAAATATGATCCCAAAAAAGTGTATGTATATCACACGTACACAACCACACTAGGCCCCAATTACTATTGTTTGTACCCCTAAAAGGCTAGGAGTAGGGGGAGTATGGAACAGGCAGCACCCTCAAACCTTCAGAAGTATGAGATGAACCCCAACAACTTGGAAAGGTGGATCTCTCTCACACGTACCAACACAGACTATCCCCCAATTTAACTGATCCCCAAAGGTTTTTGATTAAATAGCGGAATAGAAAATATGATCCCAAAAAAGTGTATGTATATCACACGTACACAACCACACTAGGCCCCAATTACTATTGTTTGTACCCCTAAAAGGCTAGGAGTAGGGGGAGTATGGAACAGGCAGCACCCTCAAACCTTCAGAAGTATGAGATGAACCCCAACAACTTGGAAAGGTGGATCTCTCTCACACGTACCAACACAGACTATCCCCCAATTTAACTGATCCCCAAAGGTTTTTGATTAAATAGCGGAATAGAAAATATGATCCCAAAAAAGTGTATGTATATCACACGTACACAACCACACTAGGCCCCAATTACTATTGTTTGTACCCCTAAAAGGCTAGGAGTAGGGGGAGTATGGAACAGGCAGCACCCTCAAACCTTCAGAAGTATGAGATGAACCCCAACAACTTGGAAAGGTGGATCTCTCTCACACGTACCAACACAGACTATCCCCCAATTTAACTGATCCCCAAAGGTTTTTGATTAAATAGCGGAATAGAAAATATGATCCCAAAAAAGTGTATGTATATCACACGTACACAACCACACTAGGCCCCAATTACTATTGTTTGTACCCCTAAAAGGCTAGGAGTAGGGGGAGTATGGAACAGGCAGCACCCTCAAACCTTCAGAAGTATGAGATGAACCCCAACAACTTGGAAAGGTGGATCTCTCTCACACGTACCAACACAGACTATCCCCCAATTTAACTGATCCCCAAAGGTTTTTGATTAAATAGCGGAATAGAAAATATGATCCAAAAAAAGTGTATGTATATCACACGTACACAACCACACTAGGCCCCAATTACTATTGTTTGTACCCCTAAAAGGCTAGGAGTAGGGGGAGTATGGAACAGGCAGCACCCTCAAACCTTCAGAAGTATGAGATGAACCCCAACAACTTGGAAAGGTGGATCTCTCTCACACGTACCAACACAGACTATCCCCCAATTTAACTGATCCCCAAAGGTTTTTGATTAAATAGCGGAATAGAAAATATGATCCCAAAAAAGTGTATGTATATCACACGTACACAACCACACTAGGCCCCAATTACTATTGTTTGTACCCCTAAAAGGCTAGGAGTAGGGGGAGTATGGAACAGGCAGCACCCTCAAACCTTCAGAAGTATGAGATGAACCCCAACAACTTGGAAAGGTGGATCTCTCTCACACGTACCAACACAGACTATCCCCCAATTTAACTGATCCCCAAAGGTTTTTGATTAAATAGCGGAATAGAAAATATGATCCCAAAAAAGTGTATGTATATCACACGTACACAACCACACTAGGCCCCAATTACTATTGTTTGTACCCCTAAAAGGCTAGGAGTAGGGGGAGTATGGAACAGGCAGCACCCTCAAACCTTCAGAAGTATGAGATGAACCCCAACAACTTGGAAAGGTGGATCTCTCTCACACGTACCAACACAGACTATCCCCCAATTTAACTGATCCCCAAAGGTTTTTGATTAAATAGCGGAATAGAAAATATGATCCCAAAAAAGTGTATGTATATCACACGTACACAACCACACTAGGCCCCAATTACTATTGTTTGTACCCCTAAAAGGCTAGATGAGGAGTAGGGGGAGTATGGAACAGGCAGCACCCTCAAACCTTCAGAAGTATGAGATTGTGTTCACTGTACCCCACAAAGATTGAGTTCACTGCACCCCACAATGATTGTGTTCACTGCACCCCACAAAGATTGTGTTCACTGCACCTCACAAAGATTGTGTTCACTGTACCCCCCAAAGATTGTGTTCACTGCACCCCACAAAGATTCTGTTCACTGTACCCCACAAAGATTGTGTTCACTGCACCCCAAAAAGATTGTGTTCACTGCACCCCAAAAAGGATGTTGTTCACTGCACCCCAAAAAGGATGTTGTTCACTCCACCCCAAAAAGATTGTGTTCACTGCACCCCACAAAGATTGTGTTCACTGCACCCCAAAAAGATTGTGTTCACTGCACCCCAAAAATGATTTTGTTCACTGCACCCCAAAAAGGATTTTGTTCACTGCACCCCAAAAAGGATGTTGTTCACTCCACCCCAAAAAGATTGTGTTCACTGCACCCCAAAAAGATTGTGTTCACTGCACCCCACAAAGGATTTTGTTCACTGCACCCCAAAAAGATTGTGTTCACTGCACCCCAAAAAGGATGTTGTTCACTGCACCCCAAAAAGGATTTTGTTCACTGCACCCCAAAAAGATTGTCTTCACTGCACCCCACAAAGGATTTTGTTCACTGCACCCCACAAAGATTGTGTTCACTGCACACCAAAAAGGATTGTGTTCACTGCACCCCAAAAAGATTTTGTTCACTGCACCCCAAAAAGATTGTGTTCACTGCAGCCCAAAAAGATTGTGTTCACTGCAGCCCAAAAAGATTGTGTTCACTGCAGCCCAAAAAGATTGTGTTCACTGCAGCTCACACACAGAAAAATGGATGTGGATCACTGACACCTGCCTATCTCCAATCCCACACCACACAGCAATATCGATTGTAGTTTGTAGAACACAGTTTCCCTAAAATTCAGCAGACTCTGTCCCTAACAGGATTGAGAAGAGATCGTAGATCAGGATTGAGTGCAGACCCCACCCCCCACACAGCAATATCGATTGTAGTTTGTAGAAGACACTGACCCTATAATTCAGCAGACTCTATCCCTAAAATGCCTACAACTCGCCCTGCCTAAACACTCCGACCTGTCCCTCAATTCTATCCGGACACAAATGGTTTTTTCCTGCCTATCTTTCCCTAATCAGCAGCCAGCACGTTGATGTGTGCTCTGTCCCTGAATCTAAGCAGCATAAGCAAGCAGCGGCTGCCTCGAACTTATAAAGACTTGGTCACATGCTTCAGACGGCCAATCACAGCTACTGAGACATTTGCAGGCATGGCTGGGATGGCTTAAGGCACACCAGTTAAACGATTGTTGATTGGCTGTTGAAAGCCCGCCATGAAAAGAGCGCCAAAGCATGCAAAACCCGGAAATAAAACGACCGAACACGGATTTTTACCCGAACATACAGTAAAGTGTCCGTGTCCGTGTTCGGGTACAAAAAATCCAATTATTCGGTACGAACACGAATAATACAGTCCGTGTTCGCTCAACACTAGTTCTAAGCTCTCACCAATTGCCCTTAGGTTTTCTTTAAGTGTTTTGCATTGTAGATAAAATGGATATCAATCAGTGCTTTAGTTATTTGAAAATACAAGAGTATGAAAAACATTTGCACACAATTAGGAGATTTAAATGTAAAAGTGGTTAATGTCAAGAGGTACTTAGATGACGAACAACAAGGGGGCACTTTATAAACAACGGCTTTCATGAGTACTTTACTGGAATTGAGAAACACAAGTTCAAGCCAGATGATGTAATCTTGACGCACTTCTTTTTCATAATATCTTTTTTTAGTTATCTTGACATATTTTATGGGTGATCTGTGAGGGTTTTTGGTTTTCACAACCAGTAACCCTTGTTTTCATCTTTTACTCAGCTTTGCCGACACTGCCCAGTACAAAATAATATTGGAATGTTATGAGTTTAGGCAAACCGGGGCCTTGACCACACACACAGAATAAACATTCAGGTTGCCAGAGCCACCTCGCCCTTCAACAGGCACAACATCAGCTTAAGGGAAGGAAGACAGGCCAAAAATGGTTAGAATTTCACATAAAAATCTTTGTTTTAGAAATGTTTGTTAGATTCTCTAATAGTTAAAGAGGAAGTAAACCCTCCTCTGACACTTTTACCTATATGTAAGCCTATGATAAGGCTTACCTATAGGTACTGTAAATATCTCCTAAACATGTACCGTTTAGGAGATATTTACCTTACATGCAGCCAGTGACGTCAATGGCGCATTCGCTCTGAAGGAACGGCCGCTGGTGCCGTTTCTTCAGAGCCCCGTGCCGTGCCTGTCGGCTCTCGCGCGCATGTGTGACGTCATCGCGGCTCCAGTCAATCAGATGGCCGGATGCCGTGATCCCGGAAGACGGGCGACTGGACATGTCACCCATCATAGAGGTGAGCGGACAGCACAGCGGGGGCTCGTTCTAAGGTAAGTATTTCATAATGAGCTAGTATGTGATGCATACTAGCTCATTATGTGTTTCTCTTTCAGCTTGTAAAAAAAAGAAAAAAAAATTTAACATTTTAAAATTTAAGTTTACAACCTCTTTAATAGAGACACACCAATGATAGCTTTTAACCGTAGTGATGAGCAAAATGAAAGGATAGAAAGTTTTTCTCTTTTCTTACTGGAATGAATAAAATCGTAACCACTTAAGCCCCGGAAGATTTTACCCCCTTCCTGACCAGGGCCGATTTTGCGATTCGGCACTGCGTGACTTTAACGGACAATTGCGCGGTCGTGAGATGCTGTACCCAAATTAAATTGACGTCCTTTTTTTCCCCACAAACAGAGCTTTCTTTTGGTGGTATTTGATCACCTGTGCGATTTTTTGATCATGCGCTATAAACAAAAAAAATAGCGACAATTTTGTAAAAATAACAATATTTTTCACATTTTTTTATATGAAATTCCCCCCCCCCAAAAAAATGGAAACAAAAATTTTTAACATTTTAGGCCAATTTGTTTTCTGCTACATATGTTTGGTAAAATCAAAAATCGCAAAAAGCGTATTTTGATTGGTTTGCGCAAAAGTTATTGCCTTTACTAACTAAGGGAAAGATTTTTGTCATTTTTATTGTTTTTTTCTTTAACGAGTAATGGCGGCGATCTGCGATTTTTTTTGCGGTACTGCGACATTGCGGCGGACAGATCGGACCCTTGACTGACATTTTTGAGACTTTTGGGGGTACCAGTGACATTACTACAGTAATCAGTGCTATAAATATGCACTGTTACTGTAAAAATTACACTGGGAGGGAAGGGATTAACTTTATTGGAGAGGGAGGGGTTAAGTGTGTCCCTAGGGGCGTGCTTCTAACTGTGATTGGATGTGGCTGTGTGTGTAACAGCAGAGATCAACGGTCCTACATAGCAGGACCGTATGATCTCTGCTGTTACACAGGGGAGAATGACAGGCGGCTGTGTTTACATTAGCAGCCTGCCTTTCTCCCGCTGTATCTGATGATCGCGAGTGACCGGCGGACATCAGGTCCGCCGGTCACATACGAGGGCTGCTTAGGGAACAAGTGGGGGCGGGAGTGCGCCTCCGACGGCGCGCGCTCGCCCCCTATTGGCTCACAGGCTAGTGACGTACCGGTACGTCACTTTGCCTGTGAGGGGCTGACGGCCGCCGTATATAGTCGTGCGGTGGTCGGCAAGTGGTTAAATGGTAATATGGTCCTCAGTCAGGAAAAAAACATACTCATTGTAATGCCCTTGTGCTAAAGAAATTTTTAACCAGAATTAGTCCTATCACGGTGAGGAACTTTTGTTATTTTAAACAACTATGCATTGGAACGTATGAAAGAACAATATAAACAAAGGTTTCTGTAGATTCAAATTTATAAATAGATTCATATATATATATATATTTTTTTTTAATTACCAAAAGTATTGGGGCGCCTGCCTTTACACGCACATAAACTTTAATGGCATCCCAGTCTTAGTCCGTAGGGTTCAATATTGAGTTGGCCCACCCTTTGCAGCTATAACAGCTTCAACTCTTCTGGGAAGGCTGTCCACAAGGTTTAGGAGTGTGTCTATGGGAATGTTTGACCATTCTTCCAGAAGTGCATTTGTGAGCTCAGGCACTGATGTGGATGAGAAGGCCTGGCTTGCAGTCTCCACTCTAATTTAGCGGGTTGAGGTCAGGACTCTGTGCAGGCCAGTCAAATTCCCCCACCCTAAACTCGCTCACACATGTATTTATGGACCTTGCACTAGTGTGCAGTCATGTTGGAACAGGAAGGAGCCATCCCCACTCTGTTCCTACAAAGTTGGGAGCATAAAATTGTTCAAAATGTCTTGGTAAGAGTTCCCTTTACTGGAACTAAGGGGCCAAGCCCAATCCCTGAAAAACATCCCCACACTATAATCCCCCCTCCACCAAATGATTTGGACCAGTTCACAAAGCAAGGTTCATAAAGACATGGATGAGCGAGTTTGGGGTGGAGGAACTTGATTGGCCTACACAGAGTCCTGACCTTAACCCAATAAATTAGAGCGAAGACTGCGAGCCAGGCCTTCTCATCCAACATCAGTCCCTGACCTCACTAATGCACTTCTGGAAGAATGGTTAAACACTCCCATAGACACACTCCTAAACCTTGTGGACAGCCTTCCCAGAAGATCTGAAGCTGTTATAGCTGCAAAGGGTGGGCCAACTTAATATTGAACCCTACGGACTAAGACTGGGATGCCATTAATGTTTATGTGTGTGTAAAGGCCGGCGTCCCAATACTTTTGGTAATGTAATATATGTGTGTATATATACCTATATATATATATATATATATATATATATAGAGAGAGAGAGAGAGATATAGATATCAAAGAAGGATACAATCTCCAATATGCAAAGTACAGTCTTTATAAAGTTACAATCAATGTAGCGAATGCACAGTTTCAAGCATCCCTGCTCTTCATCAAGCTCTGAGTGAAAGTTCACTACACAGGATCAAATCTAAATCAGTGTAACTAACCGCCCAGTAATTTATGGGCAGCCCGTAAATGTTCTTTACGGGCAGCGGCGCCTATAAATAATATGGTCGCGGGCCAACAGTGCAACTGCGCATGTGCCATTCTGAAGCCTGTCGGGAAAGCTTGTACACACTCGGCCATTTTCGGCCGGGCGCGCACATGCCTAATGACGTAATGGCGCCATTTTTAAATGGAAGGCACTCGGTCTCAGCGCCTCACCGACCCACCATGCCTGGAGGAGCCTGTGGGGACTCCCACCACTGTCACCACGGTAATGTACCCCTGCACCATCCATGATCCTTTGCTGCTGGAGACTCCCACCACCAGACCCCAGCAACATCCATCCATGGCTTGGCTGCTATCTATATGAGGACTGAGGAGGCACAGGCAGCAGTTACCAGACAAGAACTGCAGTGGTAAGATTTTACAAAATTACAGATGTTCACAATCTCTTGCTATCTCCTGTACCATGTCCACACCCTCTAGCATCTCCTGTACCATGTCCACACCCTCTAGCATCTCCTGTCCCATGTTCGCAGCCTCTAACCATCTCCTGTCCCATGTCCGCAGCCACTAGCCATCTCCTGTCCCATGTCCCACTAGCCATCTCAAGTAGATGTTGGACTGCAACTAGGGATACTGACGGGTTAGTTAGGGTTAGGATAATATCATCGGCAAATAGTCCCCGTTTATGCTGTTCAGGGCCTATGCGGATGCCAGCTATGGTGGGATTTGTCCTTATAGCTTCAGCTAATGGTTCAATAGCCAGGGAGAATAGGACTGGCGATAGTGGGCATCCTTGTCTTGTACCATTTGTGAGGCTAAATTGTTGCGAGAGCAGGCCATCATTGTATACACGTGCTGACGGGGCAGAATATAGTGCCATAATAGCTGAGTGGATATTGCCTTGGAATCCGAATTTGGTAAGAGTGGCAGATAAGTACCCCCAATGTACTCTGTCAAACACTTTTTCAGCGTCTAGCACTAACAGAACTGAAGGAGTATGGTTAAGCTCTATATGTGACAGTAGAATAACCATACGCCTTGTACCATCTGGGGCCTGCCTACCCTTGACAAAGCCAACCTGGTCTAGTCCTATAAGTGACTGAGTTATTTGAAGCAATCTGTTGGCCAAAACCTTAGCATATATTTTAATAGCAACTTTAAGGAGGGAAATAAGTGTAAAGTTCTGGGGGCAGGTCTGGGGTTTTACCTGGTTTGGGGATCGTTATTATTACCGCTTCCAGCATTTCTCTAGGAATGAGGGGCTAGTATGTGGGGAAATGTTTTATAATACTCCGCAGAGAAGCCATCGACCCCTGGGGATTTGTGTAGAGGCAGAGATTTAATCACCGACAGCACTTCGTCTTGGGTTATTGGTACATTAATCGCTTGAAGTCATAGGTGTGCGCACAGGGTGTGCCAGGTGTGCCTGGGCACACCCTAATCACCCCTTATGGTGCAGATTCCCCCTGTTTAGACCCCTGATATTTCACCAAAGCTCCCCAACTAGGCTAACAAAAAAAAAAAAAATTGTAAAAAAGAATAAAAAAATAACAATAAAACTACAGACACTGATCTCCACCCTACTGGCACCATCAGTATATACACACAGATATGCGTTTGTGCTTTGGGGTGCACACCCTAATGCAATAGGCTGCGCACACCTATGCTTGAAGTGTGGTATCATCTAGGAAGGGAAGGTTGAGTGAGTTTAGAAATTGTTGAATGGCTGGTGCAGAGGGTTTAATGGAAGGGTCTGAGTCCTCAAGGTTATATAGGGATGCACAGTAATCTTTAAAAGGTTCTGCAATATCTTTGGGGTTCCTATAGGATGTGTTTGTTGTGTGGTGCTTAAAGGCCCGTACACACGAGTGGAAATTCAGCCGGGAATTTTCGTCCGACGACCGATCTGCCGATTTTCGGCTTGTTAGTATGATGCCTCCGACAACCGACTTTTCGGCCGAAAAAATCCTGGTGTGCAGGCTATAAAATTTTTGTCGACCGTCAAAACATGTCCGATTTTCGTCTCATTAGTACAGATTTCGATGGGGAAATATCTTATGAGCAACACTAGGTATGCTCAGAGATGAAATAACACAAAGAAAGCAATCCAACACATGACATCACTTCTGAAGTAGAATTCTGTCGTGCGGGAAAAATTTGTGTGCAGTCTAGAGCACATTCCAACCAACAGACACCACTCTGGACAAAAAGACGGACGATCGGTCGGCGGAAATTCGTTGCGCGTGTACGAGGCTTAAGGTAGAGTATGCGAGCCTTAAGGTGTTTCTGCTTGAGCTGAGAAGCCAAAAGTTTCCCTGCTTTGTTTTTTTTGGGAATGCCACGATACTCTCAATCTTTTGTAATGGAAGTCATAGCCAGCCAGAGGGGTTCGCTTGAGCTCAGACCTCAAGTTGGTAAGAGTTGAGAGAATCGTTGCGCTCCCATCAGGGGTTTGTTTGTGTTGGCTTTCCAGGCTAGTGATTGCCTCCTGTAAGGATTGAATACATTGTGATCTGTTCTTCTTTTCCCTAGAAGCTTGTTGGATGAGGAGACCCCTAGCTACAGCCTTGTGGGCAAGGGAGGACTGGGCCAGTGGGGCAATTGCCCCCTGGGCCGCTCTGATGTCCTGTAAAAAGGCTGCACTGCTTCTGCCACAGACATGCCTAAAGGATTCCTGGTGAAGAGAAGTAAAAAGTCCCTGCCACTGACTTACTGAGTGAGGGAGGAAGACAAGGACAGAGCGCAGACCCCCCCCCCCTCCCCCACCATGGATGGAGTAAACTGCCTGAGCAGAGTCCAGGTCCATGCCCCACTTGAGAGACTCTCATCCCCTGGCCAACCCCAACCGAACTGTCCCAGCTCCCCACAACCAACCCCTGCTGGCCAGGTCGGGAACCCGGATTCGGCCGGTGAGTAGAGAGTTCCTGGAGCATGGCTTCAGCCTGGAATGGGGGGTCAGGAGGAGGATGGGAAAAGGGAGAGTGGGAGGGAGGCCAAGTCGCTGCACCATGGGTCTCTTGCCCCCTGGGCTGAAAGTTGCCAGTCTGCCCCTGCTTGTGGGCACACCATATCGTAGTGGGGGAGTAGGAACCATCAACATTCAACTCAAAATATTCTGTCAGTTTCTTATGTAATTCTGCACTAAATTGAGGGTGGGCCAAAATATACATGTTATTGCGCCAAAGGGGCCTATGAACCGATTTGGTACTATCCACTATTTCCATGGTGACCGGGGCGTGATCAGACCACGTGATGGAGTGGATGTGAGCTTTGGTGATTTTTTGGAGGGTAAACTTATCCGTTAGGAACAGATCTATTCTAGAGTAGCTGCCATGAACCCCTGAATAATAGGAATAGTCTTTTTCAGCGGTGTGGAGACACCTCCAGGGGTCATACAGACCCTCTCCATAGCAGAAAGGACCTATATTCGGTCTACGTCTTCGTCTCCGCCCCACTGAGGAACAATTAATGTCTGTATTCATAACGGCGTTAAAATCACCACATAGAATCAATGAACCCTTCTTTTGACTTTTAGCTAGTTGTACCATTTTCTTTATAAATTTAACCGGCTTTTTGTTAGGTGCATATATGTTCAACAAGGTGTAAAGGGCACCGTTAATCTCAGCCACTAATAGGACAAATCTTCCAAAATCACCAGATTGTTCGCTAAGTAGCTTGGAAGAAACAGTGTCCCTTATCGCAATTAGGACTCCATTGCGTTTGGATTGGTTATGAGCAGTAAATACATACGGGAATCTCGGATGTGAACATCTAGGCGCTTTGTCCTTAGCAAAATGAGTCTCTTGAATGCAAATGATGTCGCAACTGGTGTCCAGGGCAGTTTTACAGAGATTCCTCCTCTCTGCTGGATGGTTCAGGCCCGGCATAAGGGTAATATGGCCATAACAACCGGCCAACAAAGCTGAAGTAATTGCTGCAGGAATTACTCGTGTAAAACGTTCCAACATCTCTACTAGGATGTGAGCAATCTCGCAATACACTTTGGGGTGTAAGACACATGAACCGAGCCCGGGTCCAAGGGCTTCAGCTGCTGTAAAAATGCAAGGGAAGGAACAACTGAATCCTTTTCTTTGTCAAATACTAGCAGATTGGAAATACAGACAGCTTCATCTGGTCGGCCTATTGGGACCAGATCTCCCCACAGATCTAGAAGCAGGTAGTTGGGAGTTATCATCACGGGGGAGGAGACCCCATTGCCTTAGTAGATCAAGTCCTCTGTCCAAGGAGTTGATTGTGTGGGAAGCATTATTCATGGTGACTGTCAGCTTAGCAGGGAATCCCCACTTGTACAATGTTTTGTGATTCCTCGGGATTTTGGTGATTGGAATCAGGTTGTTGCGGGCAGAGAAGTCTGCATACAGCGAAATACCTGAAAACGGGTCAGGGAGGGACACATTTTGCCTGGAGTACGGCATTAGCTGATCTTTGATGTGGAAGAAATGTATTCTAGCTATCACATCTCGTGGCACCGCATCTGGGATGTGAGCTGGTTTAGGGAGCCTGTGGGCCCTGTCAATGGTCACGTCTGCTGCTGTGAGGTCTGGTAAAGTTTTCATCATCAGCTGCCGCAGGAATGGTGTGAGGTCAGAGGGTTTCACCGTTTCTGGGATCCCCCTGAACTTGATATTGTTTCTGCGGGATCTATCTTCTATATCCGCTACTTTAAGTTTGAGCTGTTTAAGTTCATTTTCCATTTCAAAATGGACATCAACCAGCTCATTGTGTGCTCCCGTGAATTCGTCCATTTTTTGTTTGGCATAATCCACTCTGTCCCCTATTTATAGATAGTTCTCTATGGGCGGATCTCATGAAAGCTGCCATGTCTTTCTGGAGGGCCTCCCTTAAAGTTAGCAGCATGTCTTTCATGGTGATGTCAGTTATAGTTTGCCCTGTGGTGGGGAAGGCATCAATTTGTAGGCCGCACACATTTGTTTCATCCATATCCTCACTAACTGATCAGATAGGGCTGTCTCATTAGGGCCAGAAAACCTCAGTTTTTGTTTGACAGGGCTTGTAGAGGGGGAGGATGGTGGTGGATGCTGTGCATCGTTTGACTCACCCAAAGCTCTGCTGGATGACGATGGATGCCCGCTGCTGTGTCTATCACCGGCGCCATCTTGCCTGACCCGGCCCGCCACTGGGGAGAAGAATTCTGTGAGTTTCTTTGGCTTCTCACGCTCTTTTTTTCCCCCTGTCATGGCAATAATGTTCCTCCGTCAGAAGGGCTTGTTTGGAGCTGAAAATGCTGCTTGGATGGTCTCTGATGATGGCTGTAGAAGACCCGGTGTGCAGAGCAGAAGGATTAGACTGCCATCCACTTTGGCTGCCGGCTCCGCCCCCTAGGGGAGTGATTCTAACTGTATGGGGGTTGGACTTGTGAAATGACCATAGAGACATGTGATCCTATATAGAAGGATCACAGGAGCTCTGTGATCATTGCAGGGAGAAGGACGGTCAGCTGTGTTTACAACAGCCGACCGTCCTTCTCTCTCAGCGGGGAGCAATCACGGGTGTCAGGCGGCAATCGGAGCTGCCTGACACCCGCATCGGCTTCCCCGCTGACGATCGGGGGCGGGAGCGTGCCAGCGGCGCGCGTGCCCCCTAGCTGCCTTCAGGGGAGCGATGTAGCCCTACGTCGCTTTGCCTGTAGGAGCCAGCCTGCCACCGTAAATGTACAGGAGGCGTCAGGAACTGGTTAATGGAAACTTGGTCCGCCCTTGAGGTCTGATTTGGTTGCGCCACCGCAGCCCCTAAAACAGACATCCCCTGTTACCCCCTACTTGCAGGACTTTTTTTGAGCTGACCTGTAAGTAATAGGGCTAATCCCCAATATTATTCCCCTCCTTTTTTCTTAGTCTTGGGAGCCATCTATTTGTATACAATATTACCATTCTGGCATCACCCTTTCAGATAATTTCTGCAGCCTCCAACCATCCCCTGTACCATGTCCGCAGCCTCTAACCATCCCCTGTACCATGTCCGCAACCTCTAACTATCTCCTGTACCATGTACGCAGCCTCTAACCATCTCCTATACCATGTACGCAGCCTCTAACCATCTCTTGTACCTTGTACGCAACCTCTAACCATCTCTTGTACCATATCAACAGCCTCTAACTATCTCCTGTACCATGTCCGCAGCATCTAACTATCTCCTGTACCATGTATGCAGCCTCTAACTATCTCCTGTACCATGTCCGCAGCCTCTAACTATCTCCTGTACCATATCCGCAGCATCTAACGATCTCCTGTACCATGTATGCAGCCTCTAACCATCTCCTGTACCATGTCCACAGCCTCTAACGATCTCCTGTCTCATGTCCACAGCTTGAACCATCATGTTTGCAATCGCTGACTATCTCTGTTATCATGTTTGCAGTCTCTGAGGGGGAGTCTGGAGAGGAGTCAAGACTGGAAGCGCCCCTGGGATGGGGGTCACAGGAGGAGTCAGGCATATGTGGACTGTGGAGAGGAGACTATGGGATAAAACCAGAGCCACCAAGCCTGGAGCCGTCTGACTGAGCCCTGCACAGTGCACCTGAGAGGAGATCAGTGACAGCCAGTCTGAGGGAGGGGTGGGTCACTAATGTAAGGGGGGTGAATACAATAATGTAAGGGGGCACTGATATAAAGGTTTCCCCTGTATCAGTAACCCTCCATTACCTTAGTGTATTCACTGAAGGTGGTTACCAGAGTCCTCCCCCCACATGAGAGTTCCCAGTGTTTCCCTTTACATCAGAGTCTGCAGGATTCCCCCTTACAGTGCAAGGGGAACTCTGTGGACCTTGTTGTAAAGGGTAACTCTGATGTAAAGGGCAATGCTGCAGACCCTGATGTAAGTGACAACTCTGATGTAAAGGGGATCACAGTGGATTCTGATGTAATGTGGTCTCTGGTCACCAGAGCCCCCCCCCCTTTACTTCAGAGTTCCCCCTTAGATCATGATCTGCAGAAACCCCCTTTATGTCAGAGTTCTCTTGCACTGAAAGGGGAAATCCTGCAGACTCTGACATATGGGGGAACTCTGTGCTGGCTGGGTTATATTAACTTGACCTTCATGTAAATGAAGAAATATGTTTTTTGACTTTTGTTTAACTTAAACATATTGATAATAGCACTATCTACATGATTATAGTTTAAATATTGATATTTGCACTGTTTAGCACTGAAAACAGCCATTTTAGGTACCTTTTCAGTAAAAATATGGCTCTGCCAGTACATTCCATGATTTTCGCCAGTAAACAAATTGGTTCCGTTTTGTAAATCTTGGCCTCCTGTCAGTAAATATCACTTCGGGGGGTTGGCAACACTGATCTAAATACCCACACAGGGTGTAACCACATAGGTGTATCCCTGTCACCAGTTCTACTTCATTAACACTAGAAGTATAGTCAAACAAAGATTTTTTTGTACAACTTCATTGAACAAATTAAAAAACATTATGTTTTACCATTACAGATATCATGTACTAATAATCCCATTATTATACTATCCTGTAGATGTAAGCCTTCATTGTTCCATCAACCATTGATGGAACAATGAAGGCTGGATGACCCTCATCCAGACAGGGGATGTCATTAGTTAGTCTCCATTCACATTTGTGCCACTTGTCATGCAACTTTGGACATCAAAGTTGCATGACAAGTCGTTCCCCCGTGGCAGCACTCCACCAATCAGGCCTGAATGGTAGAATGGCCAGACAGAAGTCACTCCTCAGTAAAAGGCACATGATAGCCTGCCTGGAGTTTGCCAAAATGCATCTGAAGGACTCTCAGACCATGAGCAACAAAATTCTCTGGTCTGATGAAACAAAGATTGAACTCTTTGGCCTGAATGGCAAGCGTCATGTCTGGAGGAAACCAGGCACTGCTCATCACCTGGCCATAACCATTCCTGCAGAGAAGCATGGTGGAGGCAGCATCATGCTGTGGGGATGTTTTTCAGCGGCAACAACTGGGAGACTAGTCAGGATTGAGTGAAAAGATGAACGCAGCAATGTACAGAGACATCCTTGATGGAAACCTGCTCCGGAGCACTCTGGACCTCAGACTGCAGACTGGGGCGAAGGTTCATCTCCCAACAGGAAAACGACTCTAAGCACACAGCCAAGATAACAAAGGGGTGGCTACAGGAAAACTCTGTCCTTGAGTGACCCAGACTTGAACCCGATTGAACATCTCTGGAGAGATCTGAAAATGGCTGTGTACTGTCTCTTCCCATCCAACCTGATGGAGCTTGAGAGGTCCTGCAAAGAAGAATGGGAGAAACTGTCCAAAAATAAGTGTGCCAAGCTTGTAGCATCATACTCAAAAATACTGGAGGCTTCAACAAAGTATTGAGCAAAGGCTGTGAATAATTATGTACATGGGATTTTTATTTTTATTTTATTTTTTTTTAATAAATTTGCAAAGATTTCAAACAAAATTCTTTCCCATTGTCATCATGGGATATTGTTTGTAGAATTTTGAGGAAAATAATGCATTGAATCCATTTTGGAATAAGTCTGTAACATAACAAAATGTGGAAAAAGTGAAGCGCTGTGAATACTTTCCGAATGCACTGTACATGAGCTGCTTTGGGGCAAAGTTTTTGGCCCTTATTGGCTTTTTTTTATGGTAGTGCCTAAAGAATGCATGTTTTTTGCGCAATCTCTTGCCCCTCTTCCTCCTAGTAGCCAGATTTCCATTGGCTAAAACGAAAATGCTCAAGACTGAAAACGCTCCAAAAAAGGTGTGCACAAATGCCCAAAAAAACCTCCAAAGTCCCTTGAAAACAGTGTGAATGGGGCTATCACCTACCAAAAGGGTGGAGCTTTTGTGAAGGGAACAATCAGTTGGATTCAGATGTACAGGTGTACAGTATCTCATATAATTAGAATATTATGAAAAAGTTTGTTTAATTTCAGGAAGTCAATTCAAAAAGTGAAAAATGTACTTTTTGATGATAATCTAATTTTATGAGATGCACCTGTATGTAGAGTGCCAGAGAGTGTGGACTTTGGACCCAAACGGCAGCCTGTGCAATCTCTGATACCCGCTCTACACAGATAACATTGTCCTTGTTAGATAGATACAAACATACAACAATAAGCACTCTATTTCTATATTTCCTGCCATCCTAATGCCAGGAATTATTTTCTATATTTTTTCCTGCAAATGTATTTGTCCAACTGTTGGACTGTGTTTAGGCTTTCATCTAAAGCAGATGTATCCAAACTGTGACCCGTGAGCTGAATATCAACCTTTCACTGACACCAAAGAGGGGACACTATGCCTTCCACTATACTGATACAGAATTATTCCTCCCAGTGATACCAGTGATGGGGCACTATTCCTTCCAGTGATACCAGTGATGGGGCACTATTCCTCCCAGTGATACCAGTGATGGGGCACTATTTCTCCCAGTGACACCAGTGATGGGGCACTATTCCTCCCACTGATACCAGCAAATGGGGCACTATTCCTCCCACTGATACCAGCAAATGGGGAACTATTCCTTCCAGTGACACCAGTGATGGGACACTACTCCTTCCAGTGACACCAGTGATGGGTCACTATTCGTCCCACTGACACCAATGATGGGGCACTATTCCTCCCACTGACATCAGTAAAGGGGCACTATTCATCCTACTGACAACAGTGATGGGGCACTATTAATCCCACTGACACCAGTGATGGAACACTATTCCTTCCAGTGACACCAATGATGGGGCACTATTCCTCCCACTGACACCAATGATTGGGCACTATTCCTCCCACTGACACCAGTAAAGGGGCACTATTCATGCTACTGACACCAGCGATGGGGCACTATTCCTCCCAATGACACCAGTGATGGGACACTATTTCTTCCAGTCACACCAGCGATGGGGCACTATTCCTTCCACTGACACCAATGATGGGGCACTATTGATCTTTTATTGAAAAGAATCAAGCAACATATTTTATACAAAAGTAAAAAACAGAACTATAGTACAATATTCCAACAGAAAACAAAAGAATACACATCCATGTGCAGAGTATATACAATATATACATAATCCACTTCCAACATTTTTAGAAAAACCTATTTACATAAAGCAGCAGAGAGGGCCTAAGAGGCACAACCCATCACCTATGTATGCAGCCATTTATCAAAAACTGAGCATTAAGAAAAAATCTAGGGTGATAAGAGACAGAAAGCCACACCCGGGAAAGAGACTCCTGGCAGTCAGGGAGGCTTGAAACCCCTCCACGCCTTCAGCCAAGCCCTCTGATCCCACTTGTCTCTCTCAAGCGCCCGAATCTTCCCCACCTCATGCAGAATGTCACACACCACCACCTGAACAGGAAGGATTGAAGGGTGACCTGACACCGTGCATTCCAGGTGTAATAACGGACTACTAAGCTAACTAAAAAAAGTGTATCCAAACAAAAGCCCCCACCAGTACTGAATGCTCCGTACACCCACTCAGCATAACCCAGCCTGGAGAGGAAAGGAACACCGAGGGCCCGCCCCACCTGTTTGTATACCTCTATGTTAAAAGGGCAACGAAGCAGAAGTCCATAGTCTCCTCCTCACCTGTACATTCCTCCCGAGGACAACCACGATCCATCCCACTGCGGAATTTCAAATTGCCCTGAACATAGAGCCTCCCATGGAAGCACAACCAGGCCAGATCCCTGAATTTAAGGGGGACTCTAGCCAAATTAATCAGTCTTAACCCTTCCCTCAAAATTGGGCCTGGGCAATCCCTTAAGGCCAGTGGGTCATGAAAGACTTCGCTCAAGACTCGGCTCATAAGGACTTTCCTCGGAGCAGATCTGAGATCTTCAGCCGACAGTCGCCACTGCCGCAGCAACTTCAGACACGGAGCGACATAGGCTGGGAGCTGACCACGATGACCCCTGAGATTCTTCACTTGGCCACCTTCTTCCCAAAGTCGCAGAAAAGGCCTAAACCAAGATCTAAACATGCCTGCCCATCCAGGAGGTTCCACTGCAAGCATACTACCAATGTTAAACTTGAGAAATAGCAGTGAAAAGAAAAGAACGGGGTTGACCATAACTAAGCCACCCTCCCTCCTGGATAGATAGGTGTTGGTAGGTCATGTATCTATTAAACTGTTTTTTATTGGCTAGGCCCCTGAAAAATCCAGCAATCCTCTTTTTGGTCAGCTCTCACCACTCAGCCTTGCTGCTACAAAAGTCCAGGATGGTCACCTGTGCCTGAAAGAATTCCTCAAAGGATTGTCTAACATGTTCTTCCTCAAGGAGAGTCGAATTTAATCTCCAGATGCCTTTGCCCCTCTGAGGGAAGTCTGAAGCATTCAAGACCACAGATAGCATACAGTGATCAGAGAACTCCACTGCCTGCACCACTGAGGGTGAGAAAGCAGAGGCCTCCTTCAAAAAAAACCTATCTATCCTACTCTGACTATTACCTCGATGAAAGGTGAACCCTGTGTCATCCGGAAGGTGCTTAATGTGCACATCCACAAGACCAGCATCCCTAACCATACTATTTAAAAAAACGCTATCATATCCCAGCCTGTCATTTAAGTCCTTCCTGTCCTTGGGTCTAGTCACAGTATTAAAGTCACCTCCAAAAACCACTTCCCGGGATGTAAAAAGAAATGGCTTGATCCTTGTAAAAAGGCATTTCCTGTCCCACTTTGTGTGCGGCCCATAAATATTAATTAGGCGCAGGTCCTGCCCTCCCACAAGAACGTCTAAGACCATACATCTCCCAATCTCCACCTCAATAACCCGCCGGACAGTTACCATGCCGGTTTTACACAACACCGCCACCCCGCCGTAAGGCTCGGCCGCAAGAGACCAGTAAGATGGACCATACCTCCACTCTCTCTTGGCCATATGAATATCTGCCAAGGAGGTGAGCCTAGTCTCCTGCAAAAATAAAATTTCAGCATCTAATTGGCTGAACAAAAAGAAGGCCATAGAACGAGCTCTTACCGACTTCATGCTGGCGACATTTATTGTCACCACTTTTAATGGAGGGGGAACCGCCATTTGGGTTATTGGGTGGATTGCTTCTTAGCTCCCCTCTGCTGCTCATCACCAGAAGCCTCTCTTTTTCTTGAGGCCTCCTCCAACTCCATTTCGGAAGCTCCAGATGAGGAAATATCCCAAGCGGAAGCCCTAGAACGGTTGGGGACAGACACTGGGGCTTCCTGTCCCTGTTCCGTCCTCACCGCCTGTCTCTTCCGCCTCACAGCCCTCCTTCTCTCCTCCAGGTACTGCAGGTCAGACTCTGAGATGTTTTCATCTCTTGTTTTTTTCTTCAAAGTCTTCGCAGAAGACTTCTTTACAGAAGAAGCAGCAGCACCCTTTTTGGCACATGCCACCGCTCCAGGTGGGGGAGGACCTTCCCTTAAGTCAGACCTAGGAGACTCATGGGGCAAGACTGACTCGGGGGGCACAGACTTAGAAGGTTCTGACACAAGAGGAGCGGGTACAGTAGGCTGGGGGGACACAGAGACAGCCACAGAAGGAATACCTACAGACACAGGAGGGTTGGACACAGAAACTGGGGAGGGATCCTGAACAGGACCTGGGGGGTCAGTCACCGCAGAGGAGGATGGTACACCAGGGGCCTCATCCTCCATCCTGTCCAGCCTCAACAGCTCATCTACTACCTCCTTCTCCATATTGTGCCAGGCCTCCGGACATTGGCTGTAGGGGTGGCCAAGGCGCAGGCACAGGTTGCACCTTATCACCTGGGTGCAGTCCCTGGCCACATGACCCTGTCCCCGACATACCGAACATATTAAGGCTGAACAGGAGGAGCTAAAATGCCCCTTTTCTCCACAGGGGTGACACAGCTTTGGCTGACCAGGATAAAAAACAGTCATCCTATCCCTCCCCCTCCCTATGAAAGCCGAGGAGGGCAGGTGACGGACAACATTCCCATCCCTGGCCAACCTGACCGTTACTGACCAACCCCCAGTCCAGATGCCACGTTCATCAAGGATTTTATTTGGCGTTGTCAAAACCTCACCATAGTTCCTTAACCAGACCTCTAGGTCCCGAGCAGGAACACTCTTATTAGTGAGAATGATGGTTATTTTTTTAACCGTTGATCTCTGCGAAACAGCAACTGGGGCCAGATCTTCCCATTCGGGTCTTGACCTGCACCGAGCCTCATATCGTTCCCAGAACAGGTCAAGACCCTCCGGCCTGGTGAAGCTGATTGTGTACTCCCGGCTCCCAGCTACATGTATTAGGGCATAAAGGTCATTCGCCCCAAAGCCCATCTCCAAAATCATATCCACCACCACACGTTGTGCTGGAGAGACTGCACCACCTTCCCATTTAAGTATAACGACATTACGTCTTGGACCCCCAGCAGAAGCCAGAGACCCAAGACTGGAACCAGGGGTGCTCAAGGTGGCAGTTTGTGGTGTAAATCTCTGCCTGGAAGCAGGGTTCCTCATTGGCTGCAGCCCTGGCTTAATAATATTACCAGGTGCAGAGCGTACCACCTGAGCAAAAGAGGGCTTATCAGGGCCAAGGCCCCACACCGATGTAACTTTAGCCGACACATTACTATTATTATTATTATCCTTATTATTAACTGCTTGCACTGAGCCAGCAGGATTGTCCATTAAACACACATTAGTAGGATTATTCAGAACACCTGTGTTGGAAAAAATGTCAGAACAATCAGTATTCACTATCACAGTTTCTGCTGTAGTACCACAGGTGGCCTGATGCTGCAGTATAGAGACAGCAGCTGTGACTGGACAAACAGCCTTTGACTCAGCAAAAGGGGGGTTAACGGGTTGTTCTGGCTCTTGTAGTTCCTTTGCTGCAATGTCACTTTTTAAACGCAATTTTTCCTCAGAGGAAACATCAGCAGCTGAAATATTGCTGGATATGGAATTACCAGCCTGGGTGTCATTGGGCAAAACATCAGCATTAGCCAAGGTGTTAAATGGCACAAAAATAGTTTTATCAGTCACTTGGGACTTGCTAGGCTTTACCTTATCAGGCACATTGTCAGGAAAGTTCTCCTCACCAAACACCAGCTGATCCGCCCGTAATGGTGACTCCACTGCCTGGATCACTCTCAGCATGCCTCCTGAGCCCTGAGAAGGCAACGGGTTGCTTACCTCACCTTGGGGGGTCAGGGGGTCAGAACTGGGGGTCTCCTACTCCACCTCCATCTTTGCCATCCTTGCAAATCTCCAGTCATTGCAAAACTTTTCCTTAAAGGGCCCCTCTTTACCTTCCATCATGGCCACAATGGTTTCCTGGTGTTGAACCCGGACCTTTGCCAACTGGATTTCCGAATCCATAGATCCACGGCTGCGGCTGTGCAAACCTTCACGTTGCTTTCGCAGACGCTTCAACTCCGCTCTCAATTTGTAGAGCTGGTCTCTCTCCCTATTCAGGACCTTGATCCCGGCCACCACTCGCTCCCGAATGGACTCGGTATCCTCATCCTCACCAGGGGCAGAGAGATCCCCAGCCATGGCTTGTCCAGGAGCAGGTATGTCATCCATCAGCCCAGGGGATAGCTGAGAGCTTCCAGCAGGAGAGGCCCTGCTGGCCTGCATGGCCTCCCCAGATAGGGGCCAGCAGGGCTGGGAGAGATTTTACCAGACTCCCCTCTCAAACAGATCACCTGGAGCAGCTCCAGACACACAGCCAGAGAACCTTGCAGCAGCCACACCCAAAGCTGAATGATGGGAAACGACTCCTCACAATGGGGCACTATTCCTCCCACTGACACCAGCAATGGGGCACTATTCCTCCCACTGACACCAATGATGGAGCACTATTCCTTCCACTGACACCAATGATGGGGCACTATTCCTCCCACTGACACCAGTGATGGGGCACTATTCCTCCCACTGACCCCAATGATGGGACACTATTCCTCTCACTGACACCAATGATGCGACACTATTCCTCCCACTGACACCAATGATGGGGCACCATTCCTTCCACTGATACCGACAATGGGGCACTATTCCTCCCACTAACACCAACAATGGGACACTATTCCTCTCACTGACACCAAAGATGGGACACTATTGCTCATAGTAGCACCAATAATGGGGCACTATTACTCCCACTGATATCAATGACGAGGCATTATTCCTTACACTTACAGTAATAATTTGGCACTATTCCTATTCCAATGATGGCACACTATGCCTTCCACTAACACAGCATTTTTCCTCCCAGTGACATCAGTAATGGGGCACTATTCCTCCAAGTAACACCAACGATGGGGCACTATTCCTTCCAATGACACCAGTGATGAGGCATTATTCCTCCCACTGACACCAATGATGTGGCACTATTTCTTCCTGTGACACCAATGATGTGGCACTATTCCTTCCACTGATACTAGTAAGTGGGAAACTATCCCTCCCAGTGACACCAGTGTTAGGGAACTATTTCTCCCAGTGACACCAATTATGGGGAACTATTCTTCCCACTGACACCAATGATGGGGCACTATTACTCCCACTAATATCAATGAAGAGGCATTATTCCCTACACTTAAAGCAATGATGGAGCACTATTCCTCCCACTGACACCAATAATGGGGCACTATTCCTTCCATTGACTCCAACAATTGGGCACTATTCCTCTCTACTGACACCAACAATGGGGCACTATTCTTCCCACTAATATCAATAACGGGCCATTATTCCTTCCACTGACACCAATGATAGGGTACTATTCCTCTTCCTGACCAAAGGCGCTATGTCGTTTTTTTTTTTTTTCCTTTTTACTCCTATTGACCATCAAGTTTGGTGAATAGTTTACTCCAATTGGCCACACTCCGGCCCTCAAAAGTCTGAAGCACAGTGAATAGGCACTTTGTTTAGAAAGTTTGGAGACCCCTGCTCCCAACTACCAAGCTGCTGAAAAGCAATAAACATTGGGATTGCTTTTTGGTAGAGGTGTTTGTCAGGAGATGAGAAGGGGATGTGACTCCTCCTTACCACCCGTTTAAGCCCATTTTTTGCATAGCAAATGCATTACAGACCATGGCTGGGCATTTGTGACCCTTTCCAATCCACTTGAATGGGTCATGTTCGGTGAGCTTGCCACCCGCCAATCCCATGATGTTGGTAGTTTCTGGTCATGAAGCATTGCGACAACGGCATGACAACACCTCTATATGCTGCCATTGCAGCTTAACGGGGGAGGTGGAGCAGTTGGGGGGGGGCACTAAAAATGCAGTTCAACCTTGCCCAACCCCCTGCAAGTCTAAAATTAGCCTTAGGCTACGTTCAGACTTGCACCTAAACCTCCTAAATACATTTAGAAGAGACAAAGCCAAACCTGGCTGGCTAAACCGTAATGTTAAACTTATTAGGGGAAAAAAAATGGCCTTCAAGAAATATAAATCAGAGGGCACAGTATCGGCCTTCGAGCAATACAAGGAGGCAAATAAGAAAAGTAAATACGAAATCAAAATGGCTAAAATCAACTTTGAGCGACAAATAGCGGAGGATAGTAAAAAGAACCCAAAGAAATTCTTTAAATATATCAACAGCAAAAAAACTAGGGCAGAGCATATTGCACACATAATTAAGGATGATGGGAGGATGGGAGGTTACAGAGGACACTGAAAAAGCAACCGTGCTGAATGCTTTTTTCTTGTCAGTCTTTACAAATGAAAAGGAGGGGTACACTGACCATGACTGTATGGTTAGTAGTAATACACAGGACTTGCCGCTATGGCTAACAGAGGGTGAAATCAGGAAAAGGCTGGATAAAATTAACACAAATAAATCACCAGGCCCGGATGGCGTACATCCAAGAGTATTTAAAGAACTCAGTAAGATTATAGCTAGACCACTGTTCCTGATCTTTGCTGACAGTATTATGACAGGAAATGTACCAGGGGATTTGAGGAAAGCTAACGTGATACCGATATTCAAAAAAGGCCAGAGGCATGTCCCAGGAAATTATAGGCCTGTCAGTCTGACATCGATAGTATGTAAACTTCTGGAAGAGATGATAAGCGACTATATCGTAGAGTTTGCTAAAGACAACAACATCATCAGCAGTAATCAGCAAGGGTTTACAAATGGGCGTTCTTGTCAAACCAATTTCTTAACATTCTATGAGGAGGTGAGCTGTGAGCTAGATAGGGGCAGACCAGTGGATGTGGTGTACCTGGATTTCGCTAAGGCGTTTGATACAGTTCCCCACAAGCGCTTAATTTATAAAATAAGGTCTGCAAGCAACGACCGCAAGGTTTGCTCTTGTATACGGAACTGGCTAAAAGGGCGTGTCCAAAGGGTGGTAATAAACAGCGCATACTCAGACTGGTCTGAGGTGGTAAGTGGGGTCTCCCAAGGCTCAGTCCTGGGACCAACCTTGTGCAATTTATTCATAAACAGCATTGAGGTCGGGGTCAGTAGTTCGATATCAGTTTTTGCAGATGACACAAAATTGGGCAGGGCAATAACTGCACAGCATGAAGCAGATATCCTACAGAATGACCTGGACAAAATAACTGAGTGGGCAACGACATGGCAAATGAGGTTTAATGTGGATAAGTGTAAGGTTTTGCACTTGGGGACTAAAAAATTAAAGCACAATACACTTTAGGGGGGAACCTTTGGGGGAATCAAAATGGAGAAAGATCTGGGAGTCTTGGTAGAGGATAGACTAGGCAATAGCATGCAATGTCAAGCGGCTGCTGCCAAAGCCGGCAGAATATTAGCATGCATAAAGAAAGGGATGTATTCCAGAGATAAGACTATAATCCTTCCACTTTATAAAACCCTGGTCGGACCGCATCTGGAGTATTCTGTCCGGTTCTGGTCACCAGTCCTCAGGAGGGATGTGTTGGAGCTGGAGAGAGTCCAGAGAAGGGCAACTAAACTGAACTGATTAGGGGATTGGAGGACCTTAATTATGAAGAGCGTCTGCAATCGCTTGATTTATTCTCCCTCGAGAAGAAACGCCTGAGAGGGGACATGATAGCAATTATAAATATCTCAATGGTGATCTCAGCATAGAAAAAAAAGCTATTCAGTCGAAAGGATTGCATGAGGACTCGGGGGCATACAATGCGATTGGAGGAGAAGCATTTTAACCTCAGGCAACGTTGGGGGTTCTTTACTGTTAGGGCTACAAGATTGTGGAATTCTCTACCACAAGAGGTGGTTTCTGCGGGAAGTATGGTGGCTTTCAAAAGACTCTTAGACGTACATCTCAAGAATCAGAACATTCAGGGGTAAGCGAGATGATTACGGCCACACACACCTACACAGGTTGAACTGGATGGACTATTGTCTTTATTAAACCTTACCTACTATGTAACTAAACCACCTAACCTCTGAAAAGCCTCTGAACCAAATTCAGATTGATTTTTAGAGGCATTTTAGAGGTGCTAGGGAAGTGATGTAATGCCTCCTCAGTGCCTGTTTTAACCCCATAATTGTCACACCAATGGGTTGTGTCCGGTGAGCTTACTGCCTGCCAAATACAAAAAGAGCAAACATTTTTGCTGCAAAGCATCGCAACTGCTGCATGTGAACACCCCTGTACACTGTCTTTGCAGCTTAAGGGGGGGGGGGGATGATGCGAAAAATGTGGCTCAACCATGTGTTTTAAACACCCCCAAACCACAAGTCAGATAAGCCCCTACGGATCTATTCATAAAAAGTGATTCATCCTTTGAAACTGCATGTACTTTCATTTTGTGGACAGGCACACAAACAAATGGCATTAGGCTATTTTTCCTCAAGGTTGAATGTTCCTTCATACGGAATAGAGTGAATTAGGAAAATGAGGCATTATGGACACTAGAAGGAGCTGATAATCATAGTAAATATACACTATATTACCAAAAGTATTGGGACGCCTGCCTTTACACACACATGAACTTTAATGGCATCCAGTCTTAGTCCGTAGGGTTCAATATTGAGTTGGCCCACCCTTTGCAGCTATAACAGCTTCAACTCTTCTGGGAAGGCTGTCCATGAGGTTTAGGAGTGTGTCTATGGGAATGTTTGACCATTCTTCCAGAGGAACCTTTTTTGAGGTCAGGCACTGATGTTGGAAAGAAGGCCTGGCTCGCATTCTCTGCTCTAATTCATCCCAAAGGTGTTCTATTGGATTGAGGTCAGGGCTTTGTGCAGGCCAGTCAAGTTCCTCCACCCCAAACTCGCTCATCCATGTCTTTATGGAGTTTGCTTTGTGCACTGGTGCACAGTCACTTTGGAACAGGAAGGGACCATCCCCAAACTGTTCCCACAAAGTTGGGAGCATGGAATTGTCCAAAATGTCTTGGTATGCTAATGCCTTAAGAGTTCCCTTCACTGGAACTAAGGGGCCAAGCCCAACCCCCGAAAAACAACCCCACACCATAATCCCCCCTCCACCAAATGATTTGGACCAGTGCACAAAGCAAGCTCCAAAAAGACATGGATGAGCGAGTTTGGGGTGGAGGACCTTTTTTTTTTTTTTTTTATAAATTTTGAAATATCCAATACAAACATTAGAAATAGCATCATACATATCATATTTATTTAATACCCCCTCCCCATCCGGCCCCCCTCCTTTACTTCACCTCTTTTTGGTGTTCTTAAGACACCGCTATATCCTTCTCATCTCTCCCCTATTCCGTCACGTCCAATTCCTGCTGTTTCCGCATATTTCTTAGTATTTTTAATCTTTGTCCAGCCTTTCCATATTTCAGAAAACCTATCAATCCCATCCTCTTCACTACATCGTAAATGTTCCATTTTGTATATATTTTCTACTTTGTTAATCCATTCTCTTATAGTAGGGCTCTCTAAGTGTCGTGATATTAGACTTTTTACAGCATCCATTAGGTGTGGTATGATTGTGTTTTTGTATAGTTTTATTGGATCTTTCACTACATGGAATAGGCATAACCATGGGTCTTCTAAAATGTCTATATTTGTAACCCCTTTTATTTGCTGCAATACCTCTCTCCAGTATTTATTTATTTTTGGGCAATCCCACCATTTGTGGGCCACTGTTCCCACTACATTACAACCTCTCCAACCGTATGGTGATTTCTCTCTTTGATATTTGTGTATTTTATCTGGTGTTATATAGCATCTTGTCAGGCATTTATAATTGGGTAGGGTAAATACAATGTGGATTTGAAGTGGGTAGGGTAAATACAGCGTGACACGTCACTTCCTCTTCTTGGAACGCAGGTGGAACGCGGAACAGCATCCCTCCTTTTAATGGCCTTCTAGCACATATGATCTTGTAAGTGTTTTTAATCTATTATGCGTTACCAAATAAATGGGAATACTATACTATGAAGAGCCCTCTGTTCTTTATATTTTATGACACAAATTCCGGAGTCCAACTGGAATAGTGGTGTTAGTGGAGGATACCTATTACCGTGGGGGAGACCTCATTGGCTGGATATGCTTAAATAATCTTATTTCTTGTGAGTAGGCATCTCATATATCGGTGGTGGAAGATCACTCGTCACAGTTCTCGATTTTGGAGGAGTTGGAATTTCTCATGAATATGTCACCAACTATAGTTCACCGGTGTTGATGGACAAAATTACTAGCACATAATTAGTGTTTGAGTGCTCGGTTTATTTTATAGCATTATAATATCTTTACATTTATAATTGATTTCTATAGTATTAATGTCTACTGCGAAGCTTTGTGCCATTTTAATAATTTTCCCCACTTGGTGTTTATTCACTCGTGTTCCTAATTCATTTTCCCATTTCTCTATAAATGGTGGTATTTCCAGTCTATTCATCATCACAAGTATCTTATAGATATTAGAGATACCATGTCTTGAGTTTGCTGATATATACAGCCACCCAAATGGTAATAAGTCGTCCCCTGCTCCTATTGGTTGCAGTAGTGTTGTGGCAAAATGCTTCAACTGGAGATACAGTGCCTTGCGAAAGTATTCGGCCCCCTTGAACTTTGTGACCTTTTGCCACATTTCAGGCTTCAAACATAAAGATATAAAACTGTAATTTTTTGTGAAGAATCAACAACAAGTGGGACACAATCATGAAGTGGAATGAAATTTATTGGATATTTCAAACTTTTTTAACAAATAAAAAGCTGAAAAATTGGGCGTGCAAAATTATTCATCCCCCTTAAGTTAATACTTTGTAGCGTCACCTTTTGCTGCGATTACAGCTGTAAGTCGCTTGGTGTATGTCTCTATCAGTTTTGCACATCGAGAGACTGAAATTTTTGCCCATTCCTCCTTGCAAAACAGCTCGAGCTCAGTGAGGTTGGATGGAGAGCGTTTGTGAACAGCAGTTTTCAGTTCTTTCCACAGATTCTCGATTGGATTCAGGCCTGGACTTTGACTTGGCCATTCTAACACCTGGATATGTTTATTTGTGAACCATTCCATTGTAGATTTTGCTTTATGTTTTGGATCATTGTCTTGTTGGAAGACAAAACTCTGTCCCAGTCTCAGGTCTTTTGCAGACTCCATCAGGTTTTCTTCCAGAATGGTCCTGTATTTGGCTCCATCCATCTTCCCATCAATTTTAACCATCTTCCCTGTCCCTGCTGAAGAAAAGCAGGCCCAAACCATGATGCTGCCACCACCATGTTTGACAGTGGGGATGGTGTGTTCAGGGTGATGAGCTGTGTTGCTTTTACGCCAAACATAACGTTTTGCATTGTTGCCAAAAAGTTCAATTTTGGTTTCATCTGACCAGAGCACCTTCTTCCACATGTTTGGTGTGTCTTCCAGGTGGCTTGTGGCAAACTTTAAATGACACTTTTTATGGATATCTTTAAGAAATGGCTTTCTTCTTGCCCCTCTTCCATAAAGGCCAGATTTGTGCAGTATACGACTGATTGTTGTCCTATGGACAGATTCTCCCACCTCAGCTGTAGATCTCTGCAGTTCATCCAGAGTGACCATGGGCCTCTTGGCTGCATCTCTGATCAGTCTTCTCCTTGTATGAGCTGAAAGTTTAGAGGGACGGCCAGGTCTTCGTAGATTTGCAGTGGTCTGATGCTCCTTCCATTTCAATATTATCGCTTGCACAGTGCTCCTTGGGATGTTTAAAGCTTGGGAAATATTTTTGTATCCAAATCCGGCTTTAAACTTCTCCACAACAGTATCAGGTGTGTTCCTTGTTCTTCATGATGCTCTCTGCGCTTTAAACAGACCTCTGAGACTATCACAGTGCAGGTGCATTTATACGGAGACTTGATTACACACAGGTGAATTCTATTTATCATCATTAGTCATTTAGGTCAACATTGGATCATTCAGAGATCCTCACTGAACTTCTGAAGAGAGTTTGCTGCACTGAAAGTAAAGGGGCTGAATAATTTTGCACGCCCAATTTTTCAGTTTTTTATTTGTTAACAAAGTTTGAAATATCCAATAATTTTCGGTCCACTTCATGATTGTGTCCCACTTGTTGTTGATTCTTCACAAAAAATTACAGTTTTATATCTTTATGTTTGAAGCCTGAAATGTGGCAAAAGGTCACAAAGTTCAAGGGGGTCGAATACTTTTGCAAGGCACTGTATCTAAATTCGTCTATCACCAGAATTTCTTTCTTGTGTTTTAACTCCTGGAAAGTACAGATTTTTCCTTTGTTCCTTATGTCTTTCCACTGTGCGTTTTCATCCACCACTAAAAACCCTCTTCCCCAGGGGAAAATAATTTGCTTCTCTTAATGGTATTAATGGTGAGTTATATTCCCATTTAGCTTTTTTGTGCTTTAAATCCCATATTCATAAAACATTTAGTGTCATAGCATGTGTATGTGAGTCTAACGTTCTATACTGTAGTGGTATCCATTTCATTTTACCTAATTGTGTATTCTCTAGTTTCACCCATCTTTTTTCACTTGTGTTTTTTGTCCATTTTATCACTCGTTTTAATGCTGCCTTACAATATTATTTTTAAAATCTGGTACTGCTAGTCCCCCCTGCGGTTTATTTTTACTTTATACTTCAAACTGTATTCTCTATTTTTTTTTTCCTGCCATATATATTTTAGTATTATTGTCTTCAACGTTTGGAAATATGTCTGTGGTAAGGAGATCCGTAGCATCTGAAATTTATATGTAGCACCCTCCTAGATAGGTGCTAGGCAGGTAAAATATAATTTGCTCTGTCTGCTTATCAGGGGAGCCTGATCAGTAGTTAGGCCTGCTCAATGTGCGATTCATGTGGGCTGAGGGAGTGTCCCCACTGTATCCAATGAGGAGGTTTGTTGGACAGTGAAGGAAACCTGGCCAATGAAACACAGGCTTTTGTACTGTCCCAGTGGGTTGGCACAGAGAGAGGTACATCCTGGGATAGGGTATAAAAGCTGAAAGCACATGAGGCAGGGGGTCTTTGGACGGGAAGCCAAGTCCCAGAAGGAGGGTGACGGCTGTCTCCTCTTCTGAAGCTGTGGAAGGTGGTCACAGGCAGTCGGCCTGGTGTACCAGAAAGAGTGTCTGAATCCAGAGGTCCAGTGAAGGCTGACTGGTGGAGTTTGGAGGCAACGGTGACTCTGGAAAAACAGTGTCCACGAGTACAGAGGAATTTGCCCAGGGGTCTGCCAGGAAGGGGACCATTCCAGAGGCTAGAGTCAGCGAACGGGTGTCAGCACACAGGCAGTGAGAGTAAAGGGGGTGCCAAGTTTGGAAACCCTGAAGAGATTACTCAAGCAGGAACACTTAAAGCATCTTCACTTCAGTCACAAAGTGAAGCAGCGGCCTTGCCGCATTCTACAGTTAGTTGTCCTCAAGACTGTGAATAGTTAATAGTTGGAGTATCCCACTCATTCCTTCTCCTATCCAAGTTCTCAATAAAAACACAAAAACAACATCCCCTGGATTGATTATTGACTGAGCCAAGAACTTTCATTGCTGTTTATCTGCTGTCAGTTGCTAAGGGTAACCCAGGGGAATCCACAAATGTAATTCTCAGCAGTCCTCTAGGGGGCAGTGCTACATATACATAACGTTTGGTAATATCACCATTTTTACCACATTTATCGATCTATCCATGAAAGTTGTCTGGTTGTTATTCTTTTTAGTTCTGTTTTTATTTAATTTAGTAGTGGGATATAGTTTGCTTGGTAAATTTTCCCCAATGATAGCTTTAGTCTTATTCATAAATATCTTAGTTCTGCTTTCTTCCATATGAATGGGAATTTCCGCCGTAGATCTTGTTCCTCTTATTTACCTACATTCCTACTTTACAATCTTTAAATTTGATAATTCTCCATAGTTTTTCAACTCTTTAACCACTTTAACACTAGCCACTGTGCTGCTACTGCGGCACAGTGGCTCGTTATCGTCTGGCGTCGGGGAATCGAGTTTGGAGATCCGCCCGCCTGTGTAAACAGAGCGGGCGGATCTCCTAAGTGACAGGGAGTGACAGATCGGAGTGTTCAGCATAGCTGGACATCCGATCTGTCCCTGTCTCACACAGTCACCTCCCCCCCCACACACGTTAGTAAGCACCAGGCATACATTAACCCCTCCCTCTCCAATAAAATTAACCTCTTCCCTGCCAGTGTAATTTTTACAGTAACAGTGCATATTTATAGCACTGATTACTGCAGTAATGTCACTGGTACCCCCAAAAGTGTCAAAAATGTCAGTCAAGGGTCCGATCTGTCCGCCGCAATCTTGCAGTCTCGCAAAAAAAAATCGCAGATCGCCGCCATTAATCGTTAAAAAAAAAAACACCAAAAATGACAGAAATCTTTCCCTTAGTTAGTAAACGCAATAACTTTTACGCAAACCGATCAAAATACGCTTATTGCGATTTTTTTTTTACCAAACATGGGTAGCAGAAAACAAATTGGCCAAAAATTTAAAAAAAAAATAGTTTTTTACATCTTTTTTGGGGGGAATTTCATATAAAAAAATGTTAAAAATATTGTTATTTTTTCAAAATAAACGCTCTTTTTTTGTTTATAGCGCAAAAAGTAAAAATCTCACAGGTGATCAAACACCACCAAAAGAAAGCTCTGTTTGTGAGAAAAAAAGGACGTAAATTTAGTTTGGGTACGGCGTCGCATGACCGCGCAATTGTCAGTTAAAGTCGCACGGCGCCGAATCGCAAAAAGTGGTCCAGACGTAAGACAGCAAAATGCTCTAGTGGTAAAGTGGTTAATTATGTTTGGCAGTGTTATTCTGGGAATTAATGATGTAAAACAATACATCATCTGCATATGAAGCTATCTTGTGTTCCTCCTCTCCATTCCTAATACCCTTTATATCTTGAAATAGTCCCACACACAATACCTCCTGCACTTAGGAAAATGACCCCTCCAGATGGATATGCTTAGATCTTCATTACTTTTAAAAACGGGTAACCATGGTCTTGCTGCCCTCAAAGACTTAGGGAAGTCTAACACTGCAACTATACAATACACACAGAGGGCTCACCGACCTAGTGTATTATCCCGAGACAAATAATTTATTGTATAAAAACACGGTGTCAGAGAAATGACCATACTGCGACTGGAAACTCCGCCAGTACCTGTAATGGGCGCAATAGACTCATGCCCGCACACATGCGCAATGGCGTAAGATTGGCGTATAGGCACACGCCGGTTCGCCGTGGGGCACGTGCGCGAACGCGCGCACACATCATGCCATAGACTCAATTACTGGCCTATATAAGGACTTTGCTCAGCCCATCAAATTGCTGGATTGTCTTCAGCTCTTCTTGTGTCCTGAGCTTTTGCTACCTCCTTGGCTTCCCAGTTTGACCTGGCTTGTTCCTGACCTGTCTGCTCTCCTCTCCTGGCTTGACCCTTGGCTTCGTCTAACCTTCCCTGCTCCAGTTTGGCTCTTCTGTTACCTGCCCCAGCTTGGCCCACGGACTTGCTACTTGTCTGCTTGCCCTCCAGTAACTGATCTTGGCTTACCCTATGGATTTGCTTGTTCCTGGCCTTCCTGTTATGACCTTGGCTTGCTCCTGTTGCCGCTACCTGCCTGAGCCCTGTGTTTGACCCTCAGCCGGACTTATACCTGTTGCCTGGTTGCTCCTGGTCTTCCCTTGGACATTCCAGCGGATACCTGTCCAGCACGCTTCTGGAGACCACCCGTCTACTCCCAGGACCCTGCTGGCAACCAGTGCTTCTGTGGGCACTACTCCCTCTTTCTCAACCTCAGGGGTGTGCCGCACTCAGCCGCAAGGGGAGCCCTCTCTGCATCTCGGCCTCGGATCAGGTACGTGACACACGGTAAGTATTATATTCACAAAAGTAACAGTAAAAAGCACATCACGGATCTCAGTAAGTTCCATCCAATGCATCAACTTGTATAAATAACAGTTGCTGAAGGACCCCGTGGGCTGATGCCTTTAGAGGAATTCCTCTTAAGGTGGCTCTGAAGAGAGGAATTCCTTGAAACGCGTCAGCCCACGGGGTCTTCAGTGACTGTTATTTATATCTGTAATGCACTTTTTACTGTTACTTTTGTGAGTATAATACTTACTGTGTTTTTGTACAATAATTATTTGTCTCGTGATAATGCACTAGGTCGTTTGCAAATAACTTTGTGTCTGCATTTAGCAATGATATTGGCCTATAACTGATATTGGTGGCATCTCTTCCTTCTTTCGGTATAACCGTAATGGAAGCTAATAATGCTTCTCTTCTCGTTTCCTCGTTCGTTCCTAAAGTGTTCATATATGAGCATAGTTTTGGTATCAGCTGCTCTTAAAATTTTTAAGATAATAGCTTGCAAACCCGTCTGGACCTGGACTCTTTCCTGTTGCCATATTCACTAGAGCTACATGAATCTCTTCTGTTATGGGTCTCTCTAGAGCTGATAGATTTTCCTCTGCCAGCTTGGGAAATTTGGCTTCTTTAAAGTATTCTTTTATTTTTCCCTCTGCTCTGGCCTCCAGTTGTTTTTCAGTAGCCGAGGTATCTGGATTTACTTACTGGCATTATTCCTCCCACTGATACTAGACACTATTCTGCCATCTGACGCCAACAATGGGGCATCACTTCTCCCACTGATACCAGTAATGGGGCATTATTCCTCCCACTGATGCGAGACACTATTCTGCCATCTGACAGAATAATGGGGCATAATTTCTCCCAAAGACCCCAATACCAGGGCATCATTCCTCCCACTGATACAAGACACTATTCTGCCATATTACACAACAATGGGGCATAATTTCTCCCAAAGACCCCAATACCAGGGCATTATTCCTCCCACTGATACGAGACACTATTCTGCCATCTGACACAACAATGGGGCATATTTCTTCTAATGAAACCAATAATGGGGCATTATTCCTCCCACTGATACTAGACACTATTCTGCCATCTGACGCCAACAATGGGGCATCACTTCTCCCACTGATACCAGTAATGGGGCATTATTCCTCCCACTGATGCGAGACACTATTCTGCCATCTGACAGAATAATGGGGCATCATTTCTCCCAAAGACGCCAATAACAGGGCATTATTCCTCCCACTGATACAAGACACTATTCTGCCATATGACACAACAATGGGGCATAATTTCTCCCAAAGACACAAATAATGGGGCATTATTCCTCCCACTGATACTAGACACTATTCTGCCATCTGACGCCAACAAAGGGGCATTATTTCTCCCACTGACACCAATAATGGAGCACTATTCCACCATTTGATACCAATAATGGGGCACAATTCCTCCTTTGATACCAATGACGGGGCACTATTCCTCCCCCTAATACCAAATGTGGTGATGTTTTCTCCCACTGATGCCAGGAAAATTTCCAGTTCCGCTGTCTGAAGGACAATAAACTGTCCCTTTCTTTAGAAAGTTTGGGGACCCCTGCCATAAATGATCAGAAGGGATGAGCTGATGGTTTGGACTGAATTTTGTTTGTTTGAAGGTGTGGCACGCGGCCAAAATCAATTGGTAATTGGTTGAGTGTAACTTCTGAAACATTTGGCAGTAGTATTGCTACTGCTGCTAAATGTGACGGCTTCCCCTCCGGCCCAGTTGTTGGGAAGCCAGCAGACACTGGCATCCTAACAAACATGAGTGATCCTTGCCAAGCCCATTCACCTATCAGCCGGGAATCCAAAGATGAAACCAAAACGTAAACAAAGTGGGTTGATATGGTGGAAAAGAAAAAATTAAACCCATGCAAAAAAAAAAAAAAGTGTGCTCCCCCTCCTCAATATTCATACCATAACCTTTGGGTTTGGTATAAATTTAAAGGAGGAACGCCACCCAAAAAAAAATCCACAACAGACTCCGATCCAAGCTTTAAAGTGGTTGTAAAAAATGAAGTTTTTTTTTTTTACCTTTATGTTCTATGTATGAAGCTAAAAAACCTGTGTGCTGCTCCCCCCACAGCCCCCCTAATACCCCTGAGCCCCCTCTCGATCTAGCGATGTGAACGAGAGCCTTGGACTCCCTCTCCTCATTGGCTGAGACATTGGCTCCCGCTGCTGTCAGTCACAGCCAGTAAGCCCATGAGGAGAGACCGGGGGGGGTGAGCTGCAGCGTTATCTTTCTTATGGATGCATACAGCAGGGCTCAGGAGTGAGCATGCACCAGTGCCCCCATAGCAAGCAGCTTGGTATTAGGGGCACTAGCTAAGGGGGAGGAGCCAGGAGCACATTAGAGGACCTAAGAAGAGGAGGATTGGGGTTGCTCTGTGCAAAACTACACAGAGCAGGTAAGTGTAACATTTTTTTTAAAAGCCAAACCATTACTAAGCCTTTAAGCCTGGCTGGCCAGCAAAAAGGGGGGGGGGGAGAGACAAGAGTGTACCCCCCTTTCTGTACTATAGCAGGCCACATATCTTCAACCTGGGGGGGGGGACCTGTTGATGATGTAGCACTGCCCCCTTGAGGACTGCTGGATTTTCACACTTCCGGGTCCCCCTGGGTTACCGTTAGCAACATTGACAGTCACTTTACTTCTTACCTCAGTCAATAATTAGTCCAGAGGTATGTTGTTATTTTGTTTTTATTGTATAAATTAGGGATGGGAGAAGGGATTAGTGGGATACTCCAGATTAACTATGCACAACGTTTGGAGGAAATCTGTCTGTTGATACAGCCAGGCTGTTGATCCACCTTGCCACTTAGATGGATTTTGGATTAGGTCTCTTTCCAGAGGACTTGATGAACTAAAGATATCTTCAGGACACTTTCCTAGTATCCCCTTTCTTGACCACTGACACCCCTCCACTGACTATCCTACTCTGGGGTGGCCCCCCTCAGGTCAGGCCCCTGTGACACAATCCCCTGTACTCACAATACTGTTTTTCTAGAGTCTCCAGTGTCTCCCCCTCGGACAGCTTTCCTGGACCTCTGGGTTCAGCTCCATTCCTACTGGCTCTCAGGGCAACCTCCTGATGCCACGTGCCACTGCTACTGAGGAGGAGGCCGCCGCCACCCTCAATCCAGGACGCTGCTCCCCAGCCAAAGACCCCACAGCACATGTGCTCCGGGCTTTTATATAGTATCCCAGAATGCACTGAGACAGCCTGTCTCTACCAATCACCAGGACTGTATCAAAGCCTATGTATCCATTGGTCAGATTTCCTCCCACTGTCCAACATGCCTCCCTATTGGACCAGTGTGAAACATTCTCTAGACTCAATGAATCGCATACTGAGCACACTGAGCAGACCTCACTCACAGATCCTGCTCTCTGGTAGGCAGAGAACAATATAGATTTGCCTGCTGCTCCTCTGATAGGCAAACAGCCAAAAACTATACTCTCTCAATAGCACCTACCCTGGAGGGTTCTGCAATGAGGATAAAGACCTCTTCCCCACAACCCTGACCCGGTGGTTGTAGGGATCTGAGAGAGGATTGCTTATTGTAATATGGAAGCTCCCTTTAACAAAAGGGGGACCCCCCAGATACAGCCTCCACATGATTTATGCCCAGATATGCCCCCCTTTCCTGGCCAGCTAGGCTGCATGCTTGGATAAGGGTCTTCAGTGGATTTTTGGGGGGGGGTACCCTACAATATTTTTTTTACTTTTTTGCATGGGGACTCCCTTGACATTCATACCATAGGGAGCCAGTACCTGCTCATCACCTATCTACTACCAAGCATGGGGGAATCTATGCCATGTTTTTGTATGGGGTCCCTCATTAAAGATCTATACCAGACTCTCAGATCAGAGTCTATTTTAGATGAAAGAAATCCCCAGCCATTTTATTTACAAACAGAAGTAAGGGGTCATGGGCTGTCATTTACAATTGACTCGCTTTCCGATCGCCCTATAGCAGATTTACTGCTATATATACGTGATTCTGCACTTCCGGGTGAGGGCACGCACGCGCACCACAGAGGCCGATCAGCCGGTACCAGCCAATGGATGTCTTTCGGCGCCCCCTGATCATCAGGAAAGCACACAGAACGAAGCTCCACCTATCTAAACAAGGCAGAGCTCCATCCTGTCAGGGGGGGGGGGGGGGATGATGGATTTTCTTTTCCTGTACAGCAGGGAATACATTCCATCTCTTCCCCTAGTAAAAGCACCTCCCATACAGTACACAAACACTGGCTAGACACACATTTAACCCTTTGATCACCCTAGATGTAACCCCTTCCCAGCCAGTGTCATTAGTACAGTGACAGTGCATATTTTTAGCACTGATCCCTGTATTAGTGTCACTGGTTCCCAAAAAGTGCCATAAGTGTCAGTTGGTGTCAGAATGTCTGCCACAATATCGCAGATCAGCTATAAGTCACTGATTGCCGCCATTACTAGTATTAAACAAGAAAAAATTCCATTATATATGTCATAGTTTTTAGACGCGATAACTATTGCACAGTCCAATCAATATACACATATTAGGATTTATTTTTTTCAAAAACATGTAGCAGAATACATATTGGTCTAACTTTATAAAGAAATTTGATTTTTATACATTTTTAATTGGGAATATTTTATGCAGTAAGTGAAAAATATATATTTATTAAATTGTTAGTCTTGTTTTTTTTTATAAAGCAAAAAATAAAAAACCCAGTGGTCATCAAATACCACCAAAAGAAAGCCGTACTTGTGGGAAAAAAAAGGACATAAATAGTATTTGTGTACAGTGTTGCATGACCACGCAATTGCCAGCTAAAATAACGCAGTGCCGTATCGCAAAAAAATAGCCTGGTCAGGAAGGAAGGTAAACCTTCCAGAGCTTTAGTGGTTAAAGAAAGTTTGATTTTCCAATTTTCCCCCTAAGCCATAATTAAAATGCTTCTAACCCCCCAAAATAATTTTTTTTAAAATTATTTTTGTCTGCTACCAGTCAGTACCTGCTCATCACCTGTCTGCTGGCAGCCATTACCTGCTCATCACCTGTCTGCTACCAGCCAGTACCTGCTCATCGCCTGTCTGCTGGCAGCCAGTACCTGCTCATCACCTGTCTTCTACTAACTAGTACCTGCTCATCGCCTGTCCACTACCAGCCAGTACCTGCTTATTACCTGTCTGCTACTAACTACTACCTGCTCATCCCCTATCTGCTACCAGCCAGTACCTGCTCATCACCTGTCTGCTACTAACTAGTACCTGATCATCACCTGTCTGCTACCAGCCAGTACCTACTCATTACCTGTCAGCTGCTAGCCAGTACCTGCTCATCACCTGTCCACTACCAGCCAGTACCTGCGTATTACCTGTCTGCTACTAACTAGTACCTGCTCATCACCTGTCTACTACCAGCCAGTACCTGCGTATTACCTGTCTGCTACCAGCCAGTACCTGCTTATTACCTGTCTGCTACTAACTAGTACCTGCTTGTCACCTATCTGCTGCCAGCCAGCAGGGCCAGATTAACGTAGGGGCTATTGGAGCTGCAGCTCCAGGCCCCTACCTTTTATATAGGCCCCGGGTTGGCCATATTCACTGTTACCGCTCTTCTGTCACTTGTAAACACAGAAGTCTGGCTTCTATGCTCGCTTCCCCAGGCAGCACCCTCAGAACCTCCCCACACAGCGCGAAGGCCGGACAAGGAGGGACAGTTGCCGATGCATGGATGTGTTTATGGGCTTCAGAGACAGCATCCCATGTTGAATTAGGCATGCATGGCTGCACCCTTCCTCCTCTGGGTGCATGGCAAGGCACGGCCCTTAAGGCCCTTCAAAATCCTCAGCACCAAGCCCATGATGCTCTTAATCCGGCCCTGCCAGCCAGTGCCAGCTCATTACCTGTCTGCTACCAGCCAGTGCCAGCTCATTACCTGTCTGCTACCAGCTAGTACCTGCTCATTACCTGTCTATTACTAACTAGTATCTGCTCATCACCTGTCTGCTACTAACTAGTACCTGCTCATCTCCTATCTGCTACCAGCCGGTGCCAGCTCATTACCTGTCTGCTACCAGCCAGTACCTGCTCATTACCTGTCTATTACTAAATAGTACCTGCTCATCTCCTATCTGCTACCAGCCAGTACTTGCTTTTTACCTATCTGCTACTAACTAGTACCTGCTCATTACCTGTCTGCTTGTCACGTACCTCGTAGCAGAGCCTGTTGTGCAGGGAGACCTCTCGTACAGCCCTGGCTCAGGCACCACTGGAGTTGCAACAGTGGATGCGAGAGTGTGGGGTAAGAGTGCCTGCACTGGTCTTCTGTTGGCAGCCGAGATGAGTGGCCGATGAGTCACTGGACAGGACTGGATTGCTGAGCAGCAGGTAGAAACAGGTACAGCGATGCGGATGCACAGCAGAAGCAGGACAGCGTCACTAGGATGGAGCAGGATAGGCAAAAGACTGGAGCAGGGTCAGACAAGCCGGTTCGGTCACAGATAATCAGATATGGTTCAAGCAGCAGGCAGAGAATAGTCGGTGTACAGGCAGAGGTTGGCAGCAGGATATCAGGCAGGAAAGCAGTTTATCAGAGTCTAGGCAAGCCGGGGTCAGGACTGGAGATAGCAAACATAGTCAGACAAGCCAGATCAATACAGGAATCAAATACAGTCACAGAAAAAGAACTCGGGTAAAGCTGCAGATCAGACAGCACTGCACAAGTGCAGCTGCTGCCCTTATACATGCCATTTAGGCGCCAATGCTAAAATGGCTATATCGTGCGCATGCACATAGGCGTTTGCATTTGGCAAATCTTTGTACGCACGCATGCATTCCTGCACACGCGCATGCGCATTTGCCTATTTCCCGGAATGTCCCTGACGCTGCTACTAACTAGTACTTGCTCATCACCTATCTGCTACTAGCCAGTACCTGCTCATCACCTATCTGCTACCAGCCAGTACCTGCTTACGCCTGTCTACTACCAGCCAGTACCTGCTCATCACCTGTCTGCTACCAGCCAGTACCTGCTCATCACCTATCTGCTACCAGCCAGTACCTGCTTACGCCTGTCTACTACCAGCCAGTACCTACTCCTTACTTGTCTGCTACCATCCAGTACCTGCTCATCACCTGTCTGCTACCAGCCAGTACCTGCTTACGCCTGTCTATCAGCCAGTACCTGCTCATTACCTGTCTGCTACCAGCCAGTACCTGCTTACGCCTGTCTACTACCAGCCAGTACCTGCTCCTTACTTGTCTGCTACCAGCCAGTACCTGCTCATCACCTGTCTGCTACCAGCCAGTACCTGCTTACGCCTGTCTATCAGCCAGTACCTGCTCATTACCTGTTTGCTACCAGCCGATACCTACTCATCGCCTGTCTGCTACCAGCCAGTACCTGCTCTTCGTTTGTCTGCTTCCTGCCAGTACCTGCTCATTACCTGTCTGCTGCCAGGCAGTAACTGCTCTTTGCCTGTCTGTTTCTAGCCAGCACCTGCTAATCACCTGTCTGCTGCCAGTCAGTATCTGCTCATCACCTGCCTACTACCACCCAGCATCTGCTGATGCCTATCTTCTACCACCCAGTACCTGCTCACGCCTGTCTGCTACCAGCTGTTACCTACTCATCACCTGTCTGCTACCAGCCAGTATCTGCTCATCACCTGTCTACTATCACCTGGTACCTACTCACGCCTGTCTGTGACCAGCCAATACCTACTCATCACCTGTCTGCTGCAAGCCAGTATCTGGTCATCACCTGTCTACTACCAGCCAGTACATGTTTATAACATGTCTGCTACCAGCCAGTACCTGCTCATTACCTGTCTACTACTAACGAGTACCTGCTCATTACCTGTCTGCTACCAGCCAGTACCTACTCATTACCTGTCTACTACTAACTAGTACTTGCTCATTACCTGTCTGCTACCAGCCAGTACCTACTCATTACCTGTCTACTACTAACTAGTACTTGCTCATTACCTGTCTGCTACCAGCCAGTACCTACTCATTACCTGTCTACTACTAACTAGTACTTACTCATTACCTGTCTGCTACCAGCCAGTACCTGCTCGTCACCTTTCTTCTACCAGCCAGTACCTGCTCATTACCTGTCTACTACTAACTAGTACCTGCTCATTACCTGTCTGCTACCAGCCAGTACCTGCTCATTACCTGTCTGCTGCCCGCCAGTACCTGCTCGTCACCTTTCTTCTACCAGCCAGTACCTGCTTACTACCTGTCTGCTACCAGCCAGTACCTACTCATTACCGGTCTACTACTAACTAGTACCTGCTCATTACCTGTTTACTACCAGCCAGTACCTGCTCATCACCTGTTTACTACCAGCCAGTACCTGCTCATCACCTGTTTACTACCAGCCAGTACCTGCTCACCAACTGTCTGCTGCCAGCCAGTGACTGCTTTTTGCCTGTCTGCTACAAACAGTACCTACTCCTTGTCTGTGTACTAATACCACCAAAAGAAAGCTCTATTTGTGGGGAAAAAAAGACATCAATTTTATTTGGGTACAGCGCCGTACGACCATGCAATTGTCAGTTAAAGTAACGCAGTGCCGAATCGCAAAAAATGGCCTGGTCATTAAGGGGACAAATCCTTCTGGTGCAGAAGTGGTTTATAATAAATATCGGCCTTTGGTCCTGAGATTTCTATGCCTCTTGGATGCTTTGATTTTTTTTTTTGTTCCTACAACCATGACGTCACAGTAAGGTTGAGTCAGAGCTTCGGTTCACTTGCTTGTCAGCAGACTCAGCAAGTGAACCGAAGAATCGGTTAATTTCAATGAGTAGTTTGAAATTAACCGAATCACTTAAAAAAATCGAACTTCCCATCACTAGCCTAGAGCTTTGCAGGGAAAACCTTTTTTTTTTTTTATGTATACGGAAGGGTTTTTGGCATACTGTGTCGCCATCTACTGTACAAATATCAAATTACGTGTTCTGCACGCAATGGATTTTTGTTTCATTTGTTGCTGTGTGCTGACAGCAAAGCGCAGGAAATGCTGGTGTCGGGCATATATTGGAAATGTGCAAGTAAGCATCTTTGATATTGATAGAGGCTAGGAAATCCCCCTAGTGTAGGAATGCCACCACCATGCGAATGGACTCCATTCTGAATTTCTATACCCGCATAAAACAATTCAGGGCCTTGAGGTCCAGAATCAAACAAACTGTGCCCTCCTTCTTTGGGACTGTAAACAGGTTTGAATAGAAACCTTGAAACCGTTTTGATACCGGAACTGTGAACAATGACTCCCTGAAGCAACAGGTCCTGCACAGCCCTTGAAGAGAGCTTTAAGCCGGTCTGCGGACAGACGCATGTTGGAGGAAAGAACCTTTCCGGAGGGCAAGAGTGAAACTCTATCTTGTAACCAGACAGAATTACTTTGTGGGCCCATTTTTCGTTCACCAAGGAGGTCCATGGGCCCCCAATGGTGAGAGCACAACTTCATGCTGAAGGAGTCTTGTCTGCGGGTCTAGAGAATCCCGCTCTCGGCTTCCCAGAACAGGGCCACTTGGAAGCTCCCGAGGAGGGCTTGAAAGGTTTTGAAACCTTGTCACTTGACCCTGTGGGACAAAAAAAAACATTTTCTGTTCCAAGAAAGAATGGCCGCATCTGCAACGAGGCTCCGTCCCCTTCCCAAACTGAGGAATAAAAGTGCTCTTCCCCCTCCATGAGACTTTTCATGATGTCATCCAGAGCAGCTCCAAACAGGTGATCGACTTGAAAGGGCAAATCGGTTAGGGCTTTTTTAGAGGTTTGGTCTGCAGACAAACACTTAAGCCACAATACACGCTTAACCACTTAAGCCCCGGAAGATTTTACCCCCATTCCGACCAGGGGGTATTTTGCGATTCGGCACTGCGTGATTTTAACGGACATCGGTCGTGCAATGCTGTACCTAAACAAATTTGGCGTCCTTTTTTTCCCATAAACAGAGCTTACTTTTGGTGGTATTTGATCACCTGTGCGATTTTTTGATCACGCGCTATAAACAAAAAAAGAGCGTCAATTTCGCAAAAATAGCAATATTTTTTACATTTTTTTATATGAAATTCCCCCCAAAAAAAATGTAAAAATCTAAATTTTTTAAAATTTTCAGCCAATTTGTTTTATGCTACCTATGTTTGGTAAAAAAAAAAATCGCAAAAAGCGCATTTTGATTGGTTTGAGCAAAAGTTATCGCGTTTACTAACAAAGGGAAAGATTTTTTGTCATTTTTGTTGTTTTTTTAACGCGTAATGGCGGCGATCTGCGATTTTTTTTGCGGTACTGCGACATTGGGGCGGACAGATCGGACCCTTGACTGACATTTGTGACACTTTTGGGGTTACCAGTGACATTTCTACAGTAATCAGTGCTATACATATGCACTGTTACTGTAAAAATACACTGGTAGTGAAGGGGTTAACTTTATTTGGGAGGGAGGGGCTGTGTGTATCCCTAGGGGCGTGCTTTCTACTGTGATTGGCTGTGGCTTGAGCTGTAAGGACACTGATCAACGGATCTACATACTAGATCCGTGTGATCAGTGTCTTTACAGCGAGGAGAATGACAGGTGGCTTGTTTACACAAGCTGCCTGACATTCTCCCTCTCCCCCGCCGATCGCCGAGTGACCGGCGGACATCGGGTCCGCTGGTCACACGCGCGGGGGGGTCCGTGACCACGCGGGAGCGGGAGCGCGCCTCCGGGGGCGCGCGCTCGCTCCCTAGACCCTCACAAGCTAGTGACGTAGCCCTACGTCACTTTGCCTGTGAGGGGCTGACTGCCGACGTAGATCGGCGTTAGGCAGTCGGCAAGTGGTTAAGCACCACTGTCAAAACGGATAGCCTAAAAATCAAGGAGGCCACCTCCAGAGAGGCATCGCAGACAAATTGCAGCCCCTGGATCAACTTGTTCACCAACTCAACTAAGGCAGGGGGAAATTGCTCACCCCCCAGCTTATGGTGCAAAAGTTTAGCCCACTCAGTTAGAGTTTGTAACACCAGGGCAATGGTCAGAGACACTAAATTGTAAATATCCAAAATGTCTTCCTTTGACAGAGTTTGGAGAACCTTTCAGCCTCTGACGTGTATAAAAATAAATTTGTTCCCAAAAACGATCAGGCTAATGGACTTTGGATCTGCCCACTGCCATGTGCTGCCAATCATAAGTAAGGTGGACCTGATGGGGAACTAGTGTCACAGACCATAAGTATGCCTGCTGCAATGCCTTCAGTGAAACCTTAAGGCTAGTGAAATAAATGTGGGGTGGTTTTGTATCTCCCCTATTATAAACATGTATTATCTTGTCTATTCCTATGATAGTCTATCAAAGCTCTGATAAGGTAATGGAGGGTACAATAACAATGGCAACTATGAAAAATAAACACACTGCTTTAAATAAGCAAGGATCTAATTTATTATAAAGAAAGTAGAAATGCTAACATAAAACACTAAAAATATACTACAGAGCATATAAAACAAAACAAGCACAGATAATACTTTGCATATGGTCGTCCTCTGTATTCAGTATCTTTCAGCTGGGCTCAATGGGAAAGAAAAGCAAAGAGAGAAAAGATAAATATTTCTAGCTGGCGATTGCTTTTAAAGTCCACTCAGACACCACCCACATAAACGCCCACTGTCTGCTTGTCAAATGATAATCCATAAGAGGCCTTCCTTCCTAATTAACAGGAAGTAGCTCATCTTTCCAGGAAGCATGTTATAGTCACCACTAGGGGCGCCATTCTTCCATGAATCACTGTACCTGCTCATCACCTGTCTGCTGGCAGCCAGTACCTGCTCATCGCCTGTCTGCTGGCAGCCAGTACCTGCTCATCACCTGTCTTCTACTAACTAGTACCTGCTCATCGCCTGTCTGCTGGCAGCCAGAACCTGCTCATTGCCTGTCTGCTACTAACTAGTACCTGCTCATCGCCTGCCTGCTGGCAGGAAATAAGCAGCTGGTACCTGCTTATCACCTGTCTACTACCAGCCAGTACCTGCTTATTACCTGTCTGCTGCTAGCCATTACCTACTCCATCACCTGTCCACTACCAGCCAGTACCTGCTCATCACCTGTCTGCTACTAACTATGACCTGCTCATCACCTAACTGCTACCAGCCAGTACCTGCTCATCACCTGTCTACTACTAACTAGTACCTGCTCATCACCTGTCTACTACTAACTAGTACCTGCTCATCACCTGTCTGCTACCAGCCAGTACCTACTCATTACCTGTCAGCTGCTAGCCAGTACCTGCTCATCACCTGTCCACTACCAGCCAGTACCTGCGTATTACCTGTCTGCTACTAACTAGTACCTGCTCATCACCTGTCTACTACCAGCCAGTACCTGCTTATTACCTGTCTGCTACTAACTAGTACCTGCTCGTCACCTATCTGCTACCAGCCAGTGCCAGCTCATTACCTGTCTGCTACCAGCTAGTACCTGATCATTACCTGTCTATTACTAACTAGTATCTGCTCATCACCTGTCTGCTACTAACTAGTACCTGCTCATCTCCTATCTGCTACCAGCCAGTGCCAGCTCATTACCTGTCTGCTACCAGCCAGTACCTGCTCATTACCTGTCTATTACTAAATAGTACCTGCTCATCTCCTATCTGCTACTAGCCAGTACTTGCTTTTTACCTATCTGCTACTAACTAGTACCTGCTCATTACCTGTCTGCTTGTCACGTACCTGGTAGCAGAGCCTGTTGTGCAGGGAGACCTCTCGTACAGCCCTGGCTCAGGCACCACTGGAGTTGCAACAGTGGATGCGAGAGTGTGGGGTAAGAGTGCCTGCACTGGTCTTCTGTTGGCAGCCGAGATGAGTGGCTGATGAGTCACTGGACAGGACTGGATTGCTGAGCAGCAGGTAGAAACAGGTACAGCGATGCGGATGCACAGCAGAAGCAGGACAGCGTCACTAGGATGGAGCAGGATAGGCAAAAGACTGGAGCAGGGTCAGACAAGCCGGTTCGGTCACAGATAATCAGATATGGTTCAAGCAGCAGGCAGAGAATAGTCGGTGTTCAGGCAGAGGTTGGCAGCAGGATATCAGGCAGGAAAGCAGTTTATCAGAGTCTAGGCAAGCCGGGGTCAGCACTGGAGATAGCAAACATAGTCAGACAAGCCAGATCAATACAGGAATCAAATACAGTCACAGGAACAGAACTCGGGTAAAGCTGCAGATCAGACAGCACTGCACAAGTGCAGCTGCTGCCCTTATACATGCCATTTAGGCGCCAATGCTAAAATGGCTATATCGTGCGCATGCACATAGGCGTTTGCATTTGGCAAATCTTTGTACGCACGCATGCATTCCTGCACACGCGCATGCGCATTTGCCTATTTCCCGGAATGTCCCTGACGCTGCTACTAACTAGTACTTGCTCATCACCTATCTGCTACCAGCCAGTACCTGCTCATCACCTATCTGCTACCAGCCAGTACCTGCTTACGCCTGTCTACTACCAGCCAGTACCTGCTCCTTACCTGTCTGCTACCATCCAGTACCTGCTCATCACCTGTCTGCTACCAGCCAGTACCTGCTTACGCCTGTCTACTACCAGCCAGTACCTGCTCATCACCTGTCTGCTACCAGCCAGTACCTGCTTATTACCTGTCTGCTACCAGCCAGTACCTGCTTACGCCTGTCTATCAGCCAGTACCTGCTCATTACCTGTTTGCTACCAGCCAGTACCTGCTCTTTGTTTGTCTGCTTCCTGCCAGTACCTGCTCATTACCTGTCTGCTGCCAGTCAGTATCTGCTCATCACCTGCCTACTACCACCCAGCATCTGCTGATGCCTATCTTCTACCACCCAGTACCTGCTCACGCCTGTCTGCTACCAGCTGTTACCTACTCATCACCTGTCTGCTACCAGCCAGTATCTGCTCATCACCTGTCTACTACCAGCCAGTACATGTTTATAACATGTCTGCTACCAGCCAGTACATGTTTATAACATGTCTGCTACCAGCCAGTACCTGCTCATTACCTGTCTACTACTAACTAGTACCTGCTCATTACCTGTCTGCTACCAGCCAGTACCTACTCATTACCTGTCTGCTGCCAGCCAGTACCTGCTCGTCACCTTTCTTCTACCAGCCAGTACCTGCTTACTACCTGTCTGCTACCAGCCAGTACCTACTCATTACCGGTCTACTACTAACTAGTACTTGCTCATTACCTGTCTGCTACCAGCCAGTACCTACTCATTACCGGTCTACTACTAACTAGTACCTGCTTATTACCTGTCTGCTACCAGCCAGTACCTACTCATTACCTGTCTGCTGCCAGCCAGTACCTGCTCGTCACCTTTCTTCTACCAGCCAGTACCTGCTTACTACCTGTCTGCTACCAGCCAGTACCTACTCATTACCGGTCTACTACTAACTAGTACTTGCTCATTACCTGTCTGCTACCAGCCAGTACCTACTCATTACCTGTCTGCTACCAGCCAGTACCTGCTCGTCACCTTTCTTCTACCAGCCAGTACCTGCTTACTACCTGTCTGCTACCAGCCAGTACCTACTCATTACCGGTCTACTACTAACTAGTACTTGCTCATTACCTGTCTGCTACCAGCCAGTACCTGCTCATTACCTGTCTGCTACCAGCCAGTACCTACTCATTACCTGTCTGCTGCCAGCCAGTACCTGCTCGTCACCTTTCTTCTACCAGCCAGTACCTGCTTACTACCTGTCTGCTACCAGCCAGTACCTACTCATTACCGGTCTACTACTAACTAGTACCTGCTCATTACCTGTCTGCTACCAGCCAGTACCTGCTCATCACCTGTTTACTACCAGCCAGTACCTGCTCACCAACTGTCTGCTGCCAGCCAGTGACTGCTTTTTGCCTGTCTGCTACAAACAGTACCTACTCATTGTCTGTGTACTAATACCACCAAAAGAAAGCTCTATTTGTGGGGAAAAAAAGACATCATTTTTATTTGGGTACAGCGCCGTACGACCACGCAATTGTCAGTTAGAGTAACGCGGTGCCGAATCGCAAAAAATGGCCTGGTCATTAAGGGGACAAATCCTTCTAGTGCAGAAGTGGTTAATAATATTTATCTACCTTTGGTCCTGACTCTTGGATGCTTTGATTTTTTTTTTTGTTCCTACAACCATGACCTCACAGTAAGGTTGAGTCAGAGCTTCGGTTCACTTGCTTGTCAGCAGACTCAGCAAGTGAACCGAAGAATCGATTCATGAATCGGTTCATTTCAATGAGTAGTTTGAAATTAACCGAATCACTTAAAAGAATCAAACTTCCCATCACTAGCCTAGAGCTTTGCAGGGAAAACTTTTTTTTTTCTTTTTTATGTATATGGATGGGTTTTTGTCATACTGTGTCGCCATCTACTGTACAAATATCAAATTACGTGTTTGGAACTCAATGGATTTTTGTTTCATTTGTTGCTGTGTAGCACCCAGAGATGTATAGTAACGAAGTAGAACTACTTAAGTACTGTACTTAAGTACCGAAATGCGGTATCTGTACTTTCCTAGAGTAGAATTTTTTTCTCCTACTTCTACTTTTACTTCACTACATTTTTTCGATGATTTCGATACTTCTACTCAAGTATTTTTTTTTTGTGCTGCATAGTTACTCGTTACTTTAAAAAAAATTACCACTGCCAGAACAGTAGATGGCAGGTTGCATAAAGCACAAAAAATGTGTATAATGTCATTTGTAAATCAGCGCATACGAAAATAAAGGCTGTGTATAATAAAAGCTGCTATACCAAATCTTTCCAATAAAAAGAAAATATGAAACAAACAAATAAATGGTGCTACAGCGCTTAAAGTGCATCAAGAAACTACTAACAAACACAGGTTAATCATTTGAATAAATCATTTGAAATAATAAAAAACAATATGATGTTCAAACTTTTGACTTCTTTCGTTAATAACTACATAACACAGTACTTGTACTTCTACTTTCAGTACTTGAGTAGAAATTTTTTTTCAAAACTACTGGTACTTTTTACTTTTAGTACTTAAGTAGTAATTTTTTTGAAAAAACTACTTGCAATACTTAAGTAAAAAAAATGTTGAATACTTTAGTACTTCTACTTAAGTAACTTTTTCTGCGAGCACTTCCACTTCTACTCAAGTCACTTTTTGATCGAGCACTTGTACTTTTACTCAAGTAGAAATTTTGAGTACTTTATACAAGTCTGGTAGCACCCGCTGACCTGACAGCAAAGCGGAGGAAATGCTGGTGTTGGACACATATTGGAATGTGCAAGTAAGAATCTTTGATATTGATAGAGGCTAGGAAATCCCCCTAGTGTAGGAATGCCACCACCACCGTTTTGATACCGGAACTGTGAACAATCACTCCCTGAAGCAGCAGGTCCTGCACAGCCCTTGAAGAGAGCTTGAAGCCAGTCTAGGGACAGACGCATGTTGGAGGAAAGAACCTTTCCGGAGGGCAAGAGCGAAACTCTATCTTGTAACCAGACAGAATTACTTTGTGGGCCCATTTTTCGTTCACCAAGGAGGTCCATGGGCCCCCAATGGTGAGAGCACAACTTCATGCTGAAGGAGTCTTGTCTGCGGGTCTAGAGAATCTTCCCAGACCAGGGCCACTTGGAACCTCCCGAGGAGGGCTTGAAAGGTTTTGAAACCTTGTCACTTGACCCTGAGGGACAGAAAAAATGTTTTCTGTTCCAAGAAAGAATGGCCGCATCTGCAACGAGGCTCCGTCCCCTTCCCAAACTGAGGAATAAAAGTGCTCTTCCCCCTCCATGAGACTTTTCATGATGTCATCCAGAGCAGCTCCAAACAGGTGATTGCCTTGAAAGGGCGAATTGGTTAGGACTTTTTTAGAGGTTTGGTCTGCAGACCAACACTTAAGCCACAATACACGCTTAAGCACCACTGTCGAAATGGATAGCTTAAAAATCAAGGAGGCCACGTCCAGAGAGGCATCGCAGACAAATTGTAGCCCCTGGATCAACTTGTTCACCAACTCAACTAAGGCAGGGGGAAATTGCTCACCCCCCAGCTTATGGTGCAAAAGTTTAGCCCACTCAGTTAGAGTTTGTAACACCAGGGCAATGGTCAGAGACACTAAATTGTAAATATCCAAAATGTCTTCCTTTGACAGAGTTTGGAGAACCTTTCAGCCTCTGAAAGGTATAAAAATAAATTTGTTCCCAAAAAGGATCAGGCTAATGGACTTTGGATCTGCCCACTGCCATGTGCTGCCAATCATAAGTAAGGTGGACCTGATGGGGAACTAGTGTCACAGACCATAAGTATGCCTGCTGCAATGCCTTCAGTGAAACCTTAAGGCTAGTGAAATAAATGTGGGGTGGTTTTGTATCTCCCCTATTATAAACATGTATTATCTTGTCTATTCCTATGATAGTCTATCAAAGCTCTGATAAGGTAATGGAGGGTACAATAACAATGCCAACTATGAAAAATAAACACACTGCTTTAAATAAGCAAGGATCTAATTTATTATAAAGAAAGTAGAAATGCTAACATAAAACACTAAAAAGATACTACAGAGCATATAAAACAAAACAAGCACAGATAATACTTTGCATATGGTCGTCCTCTGTATTCAGTATCTTTCAGTTGGGCTCAATGGGAAAGAAAAGCAAAGAGAGAAAAGAGAAATATTTCTAGCTGGCGATTGCTTTTAAAGTCCATTCAGACACCACCCACATAAACGCCCACTGTCTGCTTGTCAAATGATAATCCATAAGTGGCCTTCCTTCTTAATTAACAGGAAGTAGCTCATCTTTCCAGGAAGCATGTTATAGTCTCCACTAGGGGCGCCATTCTTCCATGAATCACTGTTTTTGACCCGGGGTCATCTTTTACTAACAGCTGGCCTTTGATGTTGATATAACCTTCCCAGGAGGTCTTATCTGAGGCTCCTCTACCCCCATACCTCACAACAGGAGGCCTATGCGAGAACATCCTGTGAGGATATGAATTACCATTTATGACTTCTTAAATACTCTTCTGGGTAAACTTGCTCTGCTGGCATTCTAGGCCAGGTGTAATCAGGTTTCAACCATCCAGAAACATCTGATATTAGAACAAGGAAAACACATGCTGCCTCCAACATTTAGGAATAGTTGTTTAATCTGAACTTGTGTGGGCGGGCATATGAGTGTGCATTAGTGCAAGGGGCACATGCACACTCATCTTTGTATTGGGGTCTAGTTGCCTCCAGTATATAAACTGAAGCACCACAGAAGGAAGTTTCTAAGAAGTCTTTGGATTGTCCTTATTAACCAGAGACCTGATCTACTAATTCTATCTCACGGCGTATGACCTGGCCTGCCTCTGGACATTAGCCTCTTTGATGTAACCTTGGCCTGCCTTCTGAATCCTGTTTCCTGTCTTCTTCCTTGTACATTATTTGTCCTTCGCTATTGATCTCAGCTTGTTTCCTGGACTCTTTCTTTGCCTCCCGATTCATACCAGGCTGTTCCTGACCTCAATTTGTGCCCCGCCTCTGTCTCTTGATTCTGTACTACGTTGTTCCTGTCCCAGGTTCCTGCTCCATGATCCTCAACTCCCTACTCTACTCATGATGCTGCTACACAGATCCAGTACGGCCTGCAATTCTGGCACTCACGCTACTTTGTGCCCTCACACTCTCTGTTGCCACCTTCAGGAGTGTTGAGCAGAAGGTTCAAGAGGAGCCCCCTCATCCACTCAATTGCTATCAGGTACATAATGAAGTGTTTTAGCACAATGCAACACTATTGCTCTATTTAAAGTGATACTAAGCACACACTGTTTAATTTGCATTGCCCCTTCTATTCCTGAATGTTGATGATGTCAGTGTATTTATTTTAATAACAAAAAAAAAATCGGAGTACCTTTTTCATAATCGATATACAGCTGTCCCATGACCAAGCTCTTTCCTAGCCTGTCCGCAGGGAAACAGTGGCAGGAGGAGCTTCTAGTCCTCCGCTGCTGGTAAAATGTTCATAAAAACAAAACAAAAAAAAAAGACAGCCTTTGGAATACAGAGTAAAAATAAATCATTAATATCAATAAACTATTTTAAAGTGTCATACAAAAATATATTTGAAATCAAATTTTAAACATGTTTTTGGCAATACTATGGTGTGGGCAAATTCTTGCCAATAACAGGCTGTCTTACACCCCTCCAGCCTGTATCTTAGAATAGTAGGGAGGTGAAGCCTCCATGAATCTACATGTAATATCCTGCCCCCCCATTGTGTTTAGCTAGTTAGTCGGCATGGAGGGGGAGGAGGGAGGGAGTGGCCTGTCATTTACAACTGTGTATACGCCCACATGTGTGACTCTATAGTCACATGGGTCGCTCAGATGTGATAGGGAGGAAATGCTCAGCGTAGAAACTCACTGAAAACGGAGCATGTGCAGAGATGCCACCACAGCTGCAAAATCCCTAGCTGAATTGGGGACATGGACAGAAGAGGGAGATAGAGAGCAGCAGGATCAACCAGTTTTTTGCAGAATACAGAAAACAAATCTTATAGTGACTGAGAGAGTATGAACAGCATGTAAAACAGCATTTATTGTTGTTTTTTTATGATATGGGTTTAGTGACCCTTTAAATAATGGTGTGGATTTACTAAAGGCAAATAGACTCTGCGCTCTGCAAGTGCAGTTGCTCCAGAGCTTAGTAAAGGAGGTAAAGCTTCACTTTACAAAGAATACCCAATCACATGCAAGGAAAATGAAAACAAAAAAAACGTAATTTTTGCTTGCACATGATTGGATGATGGAAGTCAGCAGAGCTTCACTCATTTACTAAGCTCTGGAGCAGTTTAGTAAATCGATCCCAAAGTGCTTGACAGTGCTTGTCAAAAGACACCCCTGTAATGCCAATAATTTTACATATACATTGCACTTGTTCATCTATCTGTAATGGATTGTTGGTATGAGGTGGGGCTCTGATGTTTTATTAAAATGCAGATTTGAAAAATACAAAAAAATATTCTGTAAAATAAGAGTATTCATTTGTACATGTCCAGCCAACCATTTCTTTATTTTTGCTATTTAGCAGAACAATGGTTACTGGCAGAACTTTCAGCGTTCAACACTCTTCCAGATGCTTTAGATACCGGCATTTAGACATGTGCAGAATGAAATCATTTGTTTTGTCTCCATCCGATATTTGCATAAAATCGTTTAGTTAAATTAGTTTATTTCCTTTTTGGAATTAGTTTAGTTTATTGTTTTATTCATTCTATTCTATTTATCCTATTCTTTTCTATTCTATTCAAATTCGAATTTATTCTGTTTGAAATTTCGGAAGATGGTTATATTCTATTCTATTATTTTTTTTCTAGTCAATTCTATTTTTTTATTTTCTATTCAATTCTAATCTTTTCTTTTCTATTATATTCAAATTCCAATTTATTCTATTTGAATTTTGGGAAATGGTAATGTTCTTTCAATTTTATTCTATTCTCTTCATTTTTTTAATTCTGTTCTTTTATTTTTTATTCTTTTCTTTTCTATTATTTTCTATTCTATTCAAAATCAAATTTATTCTATTTGAAGTTCGATTTTCAGAAGTTTCTATTCTATTTTATTCTACTCTATTCTTTTTTTCTATTCTATTATTTTTTTTCTATTGTTTTCCATTGTATTCAAATATGAGATTCAAATTTCAGAAGATGGTTATATTCTATTCTATTTTTTATTCTATTCCTTTATTTTGTATTCTAATTTATTATTTTATTTTCCAGTCTATTTTGTTCTGTTTTACTCTATTCTTTTATTTTCTATTCTATCCCTTTATTTTCTATTCTATTTTTTCTATTCGTTTGTTTTGTATTCTGTTCTGTTTTACTCTATTTTATTCTTTTATTTTCTATTCTATTCTTTTTCTATTCTATTTCTTTATTTTATATTCTATTTATTTTCTTTGGAAATTCAAACTAGATTAGAAAATTATTCAAATTTGATTCTAAAACGATTTGATTCAAAACCATTTAAATGAGATTCAAAAACTATTGTAATTCAAGTTTCGTTCAAAATGTTGTTTCATTATTTTGGATTTGTTTAAATTCGTTACTATTATAATTAGAAAATTCAGATACATCCAAATTCCCAACGAAAAATGTGCCCGAATTTCAATTCGGAACGAAACAAACCGCACATGTCTACCAGCATTCTGAGCTGCAGTGCTGTGCTTCCACCTGCTGGCTGTACTTTACTAGTTATTCCCTGGGACACCATGGTGGGATGGAGGCCGGTGAGTGGAACCACAGCCTGCATTGAAGATTAGTTGGAGAAGCAAGGCTGGGCGAATCTATACTGTGAAATGTTTAATATGATTAGTTATACAACATGAATATATACTAAGGTCTTCAATTTACACAGCAAACGTGTAATGTTCAAGTATAAGACCCCCGAAAAAGTTTTTTTGTCACCAGAAACGTGTTGGATTTTCTTGCTACACATACCCTGCCTTATCACCATCTCATATCAAGGACCATGTATTGTGAGCCGTGATGTTTGATTTTATTACCTTACATGGAACTGTTAGTTTGAACTGTTTATGCACACTTCCTATTTATCTATTTGTATAACAAAATTATATTTTATTGAAAATACTTGATACAGTTTGTTTGGATGTCTAGTCGCCCACATAGTCCCAAATCCCCAGGGGATCGCTCCTTGTTTTGTCAGCATTTGCCATTGAACACCAGAATTGGCAGGTCCACCACTGGCACCCTCTGCTTTTTACAGATGAGAGCAGGTTCACCCTGAGCACATGTGACAGACATGAAAGGGTCTGGAGAAGCCATGGAGAATATTATGCTGCCTGTAACATCGTTCAGCATGACCGATTTGGTGGTTGGTCAGTGATAATCTGGGAGGCATATCCATGGAGGGACGCATAGACCTCTACAGGCTAGACAATGGCACCCTGACTGCAATTATGTATTGGGATTAAATATTTGGAGCCATTGTCAGACCCTACACTGGTGCAGTGGGTCCTGGGTTCCTCCTGGTGCATGATAATTCCCAGCCTCATGTGGTGAGAGTATGCAGCCAGTTCCTGGAGGAGGGAGGAATTGATACCATTGAATGACCCCCACGCCTGACCTAAATCAGAGAGAACACCTCTAGGACATTATGTTTTGGTCCATCTGACCCTGCCGGGTCGCACCTTAGTCTGTTCAGGAGCTCAGTGATGCCCTGGTCCAGATCTGGGAGGAAATACCCCAGGACACCATCTGTCATCTCATTAGGAGCATGCCCCAACGTTGTCAGGCATGCATACAAGCACGTGGGGGCCATACAAACTACTGAGTACCATTTTGAGTTGCTGCAATAAAATTTCAGCAAAATGGACTATCCTGCTGCATACTTTTTCACTTTGATTTTTGGGGTGTTTTTGAATTCTGCCCTCTGTAGTTTGATCATTTTCATTTCCATCAAACGATGTGGCATTCTTTCCTTCCTAACACATTACCCAGTCCATATCAGTATAGATATCCAGCATGAGATTTCTCCCCATTGAGATCTGATGTGTTTTCAAAGTGTTCCTTTAATTTTTTTGAGCAGTGAATAATAAACTCAAGCAACCAATCAGATTTCAGTTTAGAAAAAGATCATTGGTGGCTGGTGGTATGAACCTGCGGGAGAAAAGAACAATAGAAGCCATGTTTTTATCTAAGTAATACAATTTATTGTCTTGTATTAACATACATATATATTGCAGGCATTTATGCAGTGCTTTACATACTTCACATTTACATAGGTCCCTGCATCCAAGGAGCTTACAATCTAATGTCGCACTGCGTGCCCTTTGTTTTGTGTAATGACCCTGAACCCTATTTCTGGGGAAAAATAATACCCTCCTTTGCAGTTGGGCTGCCTCCTCATTGAATGGGTTAAGAGGTACTGGGAAAAAAAACACTTTTTACTTACAAGAACCCCCCCCCCCCACACTTCCTTCCCTGGCACTGCCCTACGCTCTGGGTTGTGCTGTCCCTCAGCATTCACATACCCCTATGAGCCCTGCGTTGTACTTGATGATGTCAGAGGACCTGCTGAAAGGAAGGGGAGAAGAGGCTGCAGGTTCCAGTTTTAGGCTTGTTTCACACCAGCTTCAGCTTGTATAAGAGTGGTGCAAAAAGCAAGATCTGACAAAACATTTGCAGAGTTTTCAGCAAACTTTGTTGTAGCGTTTAATTCTTTCAATGCTAGAGCCATTTTTGCATTTTTTTTGCACACATGCTTTAAAAAATCATTTTCGCTATGAAGATTACATAAAACCTCCAAAAAAATATATATTTCAGTAAAAAATATACTGAAGTTAATTTTAGGGCACACAAACGCAATAAATTACCCAATTTTTTTTCAGCAAGATATAAATTACATTTTAAAAGCTCCCTATAAGGTCATCGATTTACATCGATTTAGCATTACAAGGGAGGTCTGGTGCTAGAAAAAATGCTCTTGCTCCGGCATGCACGGCCATATGGAACAGTTTTATAGTGCAGATTATAGAGGCCCCGACTAGAAATTATGCTCTGTTGGACCTGGTAACCTTAAACTATGCAGAGACTATTACTAATGTTCATAAAAAAGAACTTCTGGCTAGAAGTGACCATAACATGACATAATTTAACCCCTTAGCACCAGCTCCTGCCGCCACTTTAGGAGCTTTAGAATGCTGGGAGGCGGGGCTTTTTTCCATGTGACTGCCATGATTGGTTGTCACAGTGGTCACATCATCGGAAAACTCCTAATCCCATGCAGCAATCGGGAGGTTTCCATTAGCAGAAGGTCACTGTGCCGGGATCGCTCACCACACGCGCTTTTGGCACAGCTCTTTTGGCGCTATTGCACGCAGATATGAAGCCGCTCGGTGCCAATGCCTGGCAGCCACATATTTGCTTGTGCTCGGCGCCAACAAGTTCATGTTAGCTGTAAGCCACAAACACATAAGGGAAAGATAAAAACACTTACCTTAAGGGAGCAAATTTTCCAAGCATGAGGGCTGCTCTCCAGGACTTAGATTGGGAGGGAATTTTGGCATCGATGAACACAGAACAGAAATGTGAATTCTTCACAAAGACTGTATGCAAAATATATTCCCATGGGCAATATGGAAAAAAAGCTAAAAATGAAACCTAAGTGGCTCACAGTTAAAAAAGAGCTTTTAAAGAATATAAAAATCAAGGAACACTATCATCGTTTAAATGTTACAAAGAATATAACAGAATATGTAAAAAGGAAATCAGGGAGGCAGTAATGCAAAACGAACGACAGATTGCAAAAGATAGTTGGACAAACCCCCACAATTTTTTCAAATATATTATTAGTTAAAAGGTCAGGTCTGAGCATGTAGGCCCTTTACAAAATAATCTGGAGTGGGTGACTGGGGACAAAAAGAAGGCAAATTTAATAAATACTTTCTTCAGCTCTGTGTATACAAAGGAGCACGGGGGATCTTATGTACATAATGAGGATAGTAGTGACACAGCCCTAAATGATTCACAATAGCTCAAAATGTATATGGTCCAGAAATATTTAGACAGAATAAAGGTGGATAAAGTGCCTGGACCAGATGGCATCCACCCCAGCATCCTAAAAGAATTGAGCTCTGCCCTTTCAAAGGCATTGTTTCTAATTTTTAGGGACTTAGGGACTCTTTAATGACAAGAATAGTACCGCTGGATTGGCATAGGGCCAATGTGGTGCCTATATTTAAAAAGGGATCAAAGTCTTTGCCAAGTAACTATAAATCTGTTAGTTTAATGTCTATAGTCGGGAAGATACTGAAGAGTTTAATAAAAGACCACATAGATGAGTTCTTGCTGAAAACAAATATTTTAAGCAACAGACAGCATGGATTCATGAAATACATGAGGAGTTTGTAAAACCTTGGACAGAGGGGTGGCTGTGGATGTGGTATACTTGGATTTTGCAAAATTCTTACAGTTCCCCACACACGGCTAATGTATAAGGTAAAGTCTACAGGCTTGGAAAGATCAGTTTGTAAATGGATAGAAAATTGGCTAAAATACCGAATTCAGAGAGTAGTGGGTAATGATACTTACTCTGAATGGTCTAAGGTTATCAGTGGTGTAGCTCAAGGTTCAGTGTTGGAACCCTTACTTTTTAATATCTTTATAAATTATATCGGGTCTGGGAATAAAAGCACCATTTCAGTCTTTGCAGATGACACCAAGCTTTGCAGTGGAATAACTTCCTTACAGGATGTCTCCAACTTACAAGCTGACCTCAATGCACTGTTTCATTGGGCAACTATGTGGCAGATGAGGTTTATTTGTTGATAACCACTGGTCTGGTTGTTTTCTGAACTTCCGGTTATCCAGCGACGTCATATCCGTTCCCGGTGGAACGCACGCTGGGCCGCGACCACGGGAGCCAGATTCAGGGGATAGAGTCAGCTGTTTGATGCGGAGAGGAATGTCAGTTCTCTAGTTGCTTGTGGCAGTTCTCACCAGTGCCAGGATGGGCACTGCTTAATGTAAGCAGGTTATCTTTCTGTTTATATTTTTTGGCAATAGTCTCATATGTATTGATGATCTCCGATTGTGGATAACCCTGCATGTTACAACAGTGGAATATGAATATCTAATATAAAAGTTATATAGGTCCGACTCCTGGGGGCCTGAAATTTTCTGGTGAGCATATATATGTTCTACACTACTCACAGGGTGAAAAGTAATCACGTCCCTTTAGTACCTGGTGGAGGGGCATCCTGAAAGTGTTTTCATCTTTATTTACACTGGACTTGTTTCACTCCATTTCTTGGACTATTGATGTTATTGGACTCTTTTCACTTACTTGTTTTTATTTACTTATATAATCACATTTTGTCTATGATCCCTTATATTTCATATTTAATTATTTATTATTGGGCACTTTACCACTTGAAGCCTGCTCAATCAGGTAGCGCCTTATACAAACTTCCCTTTCCCTTCCCGGCACCTAATTTATATTATTATTTTTGATTTCTGTATGTGTTCACTCACGTTTAAAAAGGGCAGCAGTTTACTAGCATAGTGCATTCTTTCTCCATGCCTATCACTGGGGTAAACTCTGAATGTATTCTGACTTTTTTCTCAGTGGTTGGATGAGGAGGGATCATGACGTCCATCTACACCCCTTCCACTCACAGAACTCCTTGTATTCAGTAAGCAGAATACAAGTTGTTTTTTGAATGAACGGGGTGGAGAGCAGATGACCTGCTGTTGGAACTTTACTCCACCCTGCATAGTAAAGCCCAGTACACACAGGCCGAATATCGGGCGGCATCAGCCGGTTCAATAGAGGCCCAGCGACAGTTGACCCGTGTGTACGGCTGCCGGTCCAACAGAAGCCGGCTGTGCAGAAAAGGCCTGCCAATCGGCATCCTATTAGCGTTCTCAGCCAATGGCTGTGAGTGCTGACTGGTGTGTTTTGAGGGGCGTGGGTCCCGGGGGGGTGGGTCCCGGGGGGGTGGGTACCCCTGTCAGAACACAATAGCTCAGCGGGGGAGAGCGCTGTGCTAGCATTGCATAGTTAGTACAGCAGCTCCTCCTGAGCTCTTCAGTTTTTTTTTAGTTCAACACTAAAACAAAAAGAAGCAGCGCCAATACTGAATAAATACATATAAAATATGCAGATAAAAAAAAAAGAAAAAAGAACAGGCCCAAATCATCCAAACACCGGTGTGCAGAATGGGAAGAAGATAGAATTACCCAGTGGTAATAACCAAACTGCTTACCAGAAAATCTGACCCTCCTGCTACAGAGTGGTCAGAAATAGCCAAGAAAATCACAGCTGACGGTGTGTTAAGAAGGCCCCTCTCCTGTCTCCTATCCAGAGCTGACTCCAAGACTCTTTCCACAAGAGAACAGTGCTGATGACAAGAAGCCTTTACACTGGACCTCCCTTCTTCCCCAATAGCGACACGCCACCTCAGAATAATAAAGCAGGCCAATAGTGTAGTATGTACATGAAAGGCAAAATTTATTTTAAAAGTTTTACAATTACATGAAATAAGACATAAGTTGGCATTTATGCAGAGTTTAAAAACCGTGGTATGGGGAATGTGCTGAACGTCCGAGTGCCCACTGGGTTGAGCAAAAAATAACTGTTAGCGTGTACCAGGCTTAAAGTGTTACTAAATCCACAACAGTAAAATAAGTGTGTATATGCAGGAAAGCATACTTGTTATACTCCCTGTGGAACCTAAGGGGTTAATCCTCTGCATTGTGTAAATAGGCTGTTTGATTCTGTCTTCTCTGATACTCCCCTTCTTCCACTGTCCCCAATCCATCTCCTGATAAAACAGAGCCTTAGGAGCACTCTGCACATGCTCAGCTTGGTGTGTATTGCTAGGGTTTTTTTTTTCTTGGGTGGGTGCATGTGATCAGTACAGGGCCAATCAGCACTGTCCAGACAGAGGGTCAGGGGTCCTGCAGCCTCATAGGACAGACAGAGCAGAATGAAAATTCCTCCTACAAGCTTTACCCAGACACTTATAGAAGTCACAAGACTGCTAAATACTGCTGATGAGAAAAGGTATTTACTAAAATAATTGCATTCATATGTTCTGTGTACTGTGGGAGATCAGATATAGTGAATGCAGGCTCCTGGGTTTTGATCTCAGCGCTGGATGTTCAGTCCTTGTAAAGTCAGAGTCCAAGTGCAGCTGCAGTCATCCATGTGCAGGCATCAATAGAGGCTGAGTTTGCTTTACTTCCCCTTGACCCCCTCCCCCCCATCCCCGTAAGCGCCAATGGTGTCCGAATTTAATTTTACACATGCCGTGAAGCGAAGGACTCCAAAAAGCAAAAAATGTTGTGTTCAGTGGGCAATATCACCGCCTAATGTGACCCATCCAAGTGAATGGGGCCATGCCACAACAGAGAGCCAAATGTCAGGCTTGTGGTTACAGCATGGCATTCCCATTAAAAATCTCCCTTTGGCTTTTCAGAGTGGAATGATTTCTACTATTTTTTAGTTCAACATTTACCAAATTTCAGCACTGTACCAAACGCAAAATATAATTTTTTTGTCAAAGACATGTAGCTAAATACATTTTGGCCTAAATATATGACAAAAATTAAATATTGGATATTTTTTAACTGTCAAAGTAGAAAATGTCAATTTTTCACAAAATTTTGCGCTTTTTTATTAATATCGCAAAAAAAAAAAAGCGCAGAGGTGATCAAATACCGCCAAAAAAAAGCTCTGTTTGTGGGAAAAAAGAAAGTAAATTTCATTTGGGTACAGCGTTGCACGACCGTGCAATTGTCAGTTAAAGTCGCACAGTGCCAAGTTGAAAAAAGTGGCCTGGACGTTAACCAGGAAAATCCTCCTGGTCTTAAAGTGGTTAAATCAAATCTACAAGAAAGCTTGAAAACTGGACTTAATAGGTAAACAAACTCCTGGCCTGCTATAGCGGCTGGGAGTTTGTTTACATTCCGGCACTGCTGCCACCATAAGTATTGTACATGTACTTCCCACTGAAGATGTCGCTCGACCAAAGCGGTAATGCAGAGGAGGAAGAAAGTTATGAGGAATTTGGTTCCTCTATGATTTCCTGCTGTCACAGAAAGATAGCTGTCCATATGGACACTGGCGCCTCCGGAGGCAATCTTCGGTCTGACAGAGTCTATTTAAGACTCTGGCTCTCGTGTTTGGTGCGCTTTCTGTAAGTGGCTAGCGTAGGGACAGTGTCCCTGTCTGACAGGGACAGTGCTTAGAGGTAGGGAAAGGTTCCAAAAGTAGGGACACTCCTGGTTGTGGACTGGCCAGGCCACATTCCATTCCTCGTTGCAGGCGCTGTCGGGATCTTCAAGTCTTTAGACCGCTATCACTGTTTGTAACTGGCTCCGGATGGGTGTGCCTACCCGCCCATGCCTATCCAATTTGAGTGGAGATATCTGAATGATGGGTGGAGCTAAAGGCATCGTTCAGATATAATTATCTTCCGCTGGCGATTCCCTGCACAAAAAAACAATCATAGCAGCTGTTCAGCCACTTGATTGTTTTTACAGGCAGCGAGAAGGAATGCCCCCCTACCGCCGCCCTCTGGTGCTTCTACTGTCTTTCCCGTGTGATTGGCGAGCCAGAAAAGGAATCCGCCGGCGGAGGAAGTTTACCATAGAGAATAACGAGGACCAGATGGTCCCCGGCAATCTCTATGCCTTTCAGAGGCCCGGGAGCGATGTTATGATGTCACGTCCCGCCTGGCAGATGTAGCGGCTGTGAGAAAGGAATCCAGAAAAGGAATCCGCCGGCGGTCATGGTTTACCATAGAGAATACCGTGAACCAGATGGTCCCCGGGAGTCTCTATGACTTTCAGAGGCCCGGGAGTGACGCTATGACATCACATCCGGCCCTGCAGATGTAGCGGCTGGGAGTTTGTTTACATTCCGGTGTTCTATCAGAAAACCATACCCCATCAGAATTCCATACCTCCATCATTCCCAGTTCAGATCAGCTTTGGCTTCGTCATGCACCAACTGTAGCCGCGTCACACATCCTAGTGCGCATGCGTGTAATAGGTAGGGAATTTAGATAACATCGTAATGGATCATGCAAAAGTCCTAGTGCGCATGCGCACCAACGGGTCGGGCAGCGGCATCTCTTATAACAGACATCTATCCGATCTCCATTCCCCACACTGCACCGACCCGACAATGGCATATAGATATGAAATGGACAGTGGGTGTGCGCGTGGGAGTAGGGAATAGGATTGTCCCATTTTTGGGTCGGTGCAGTGTCGGGCCGGTGCAGTGTGGGGCATGGAGATCGTATGCATGTTTGTTATAAAAGATGCCACGGCCCGACCCGTTGGTGCGCATGCGCACAAGGACTTTTGCCTGACTCATTGCGATGTTATCAAAATTCCCTACCTAGTCCGCGCATGCGCAGTAGGACTTGTGACGCGGCTACAGCTGATGCATGACAAAGTCACAGCTGATCCGCAACCAGAAATGACGGAGGTATGGTTTTCTGATAGGGTATGGTATTCTGACAGAACACCGGCACTGCACTGCTGCCACCATAAGTATTGTACATGTACTTCCCACTGAAAATGGCTCTCGACCAAAGCGATAATGCAGAAGAGGAAGAAAGTTGTGAGGAACTTGGTTCCTCTATGGGTTCCTGCTGTCACAGAAAGATAGCTGTCCATTTGGACGCTGGCGCCTCCGGAGGCCATCTTCGGCCTGATAGAGTCTATTTAAGACTCTGGCTCTTGTGTTTGGTGCGCTTTCTGCGAGTGGCTAGCATAGGGACAGTATCCCTGTCTGACAGGGACAGTGCTTAGAGGCAGGTAAAGGTTACAAAAGAGTCAGGACAGTGCAAAGGATACATCTACCTCTTTTCAGAAAAAAACCCTTTTGGTTGTGGACTGGCCACATTCCGTTATGACATCACGTTCAGCCCGGCAGATGTAAACACTGCCGTGTACTTGGCTGGAAAGGCTGAGATTTTTATCTTAGTCTTTCCTGCCTAGAGGACAGGGCCGGACTGGGAATAAAATTCAGCCCTGGAAATAATTTCATACCAACCCCATAGCATTATTATAGCATTATTATACCGACCCAACAGCATAACGCCATTATTTTCATGTTCATAAAAGGGAAAACCATGCATTTTAAAGCACATTTGAAGAGTGTATTATATATAGATAAGACAGATATGAAAGCACATAGGGCTTCCTTGAAGGTGTAACATTACTTCACTAACGGAATTGGCTTTGCAATAAAAAATAAATACAAAGAAAATTTAAAAATCTAAAAATGGTGCTATTCCAGAACAAGCTCATTACAGTGCATGTTACTGCTGAGGGGGTCCCCAATCCCTGCAGTTTGAAGTGGTTGACAAGAACCACAGCTGTACCATCAAAGGGCCAGTCTGTTCAATAAGCACATTTCAGAAGTAAATGTTCAGGAGGAGCTGAAACTTCCACATGCTTCCTAATGTTTTCAAGTCATCGGGATACACAACGCTCTAAAGTTCATACATCGGCTCTTGTATATCCATCTGAAAAAAAAAAGGGTATAAATAACTGAGCCGGTCTCTCATACCTAGACAATTCACAGGAAAAAAAACTTTATTGCAATTACAAAAATTCTATAATGGTTGTAATTATACAACAATGCTCACAAGTGCTATCTGTAACACAAAAACTGTACAAAAAAGACTCAAAGATTACAGCAGTGTCCTCTGGCAGTGGCGTAGCATGGGTTGCTAGCAACTGGGGCAAGGCAAATATTACATCCCCTAACCTGTGGACCGTTGACAATCTTCCCCGAACCCCTTCTATGAGAATTGTGTGTGTGTATATATATATATATATATATATATATATATATATATATATATATACATACACATACATACATACATACATACATACACACAGTATCTCACAAAAGTGAGTACACCCCTTAAATTTTTGTAAATATTTTATTATATCCTTTCATGTGACAACACTGAAGAAATATGGCACTTTGCTACAATGTAAAGTAGTGAGTGTACAGCTTGTATAACAGTGTGAATTTGCTGTCCCCTCAAAATAATTCAACACACAGCCATTAACAAAAGTGAGTACACCCCTAAGTGAAAATGTCCAAATTGGGCCCAAAGTGTCAATATTTTGTGTCGCCATCATTATTTTCCTGCACTGCCTTAACCCTCTTGGGCATGGAGTTCACCAGAGTTTCACAGGCTGCCATTGGAGTCCTCTTCCGCTCCTCCATGACAACATCACGGAGCTGGTGGATGTTAGAGACCTTGCGCTCGTTCACCTTATGTTTGAGGATGCCCCACAGATGCTCAGTAGTGTTTAGGTCTGGAGACATGCTTGGCCAGTCCATCACCTTTACCTTCAGCTTCTTTAGCAAGGCAGTGGTCATCTTGGAGATGTGTTTGGGGTCGTTATGTTGGAATACTGCCCTGCGGCCCAGACTCCAAAGGGAGGGGATCATGCTCTGCTTCAGTATGTCACAGTACATGTTGGCATTCATGGTTTCCTCAATGGACTGTAGCTCCCCAGTGCTGGCAGCACTCATGCAGCCCCAGACCATGACACTCCCACCACCATGCTTGACTGTAGGCAAGACACACTTGTCTTTGCCTGGTTGCTGCCACACACGCTTGACACCATCCGAACCAAATAAGTTTATCTTAGTCTCATCAGACCACAGGACATGGTTCCAGTAATCTGCTTATCTTCAGCAAACTATTTGCGGGCTTTCTTGTCCATCATCTTTAGAAGAGGCTTCCTTCTGGGACGACAGCCGCGCAGTATGTGGCATATGGTCTGAGCACTGAAAGGCTGACCCACCAACGCTTCAACCTCTGCAGCAATGCTGGCAGCACTCATACGTCTATTTCCCAAAGACAACCTCTGGATATGACGCTGAGCACGTGCACTCAACTTCTTTGGCTGACCATGGTGAGGCCTGTTCTGAGTGGAACCTGTCCTTTTAAACCACTGTATGGTCTTGACCACCATGCTGCAGCTCAGTTTCAGGGTCTTGCCCATCTTCTTATAGCCTAGGCTATCTTTATGTAGAGAAAACATTCTTTTTTTCAGATCCTCAGAGAATTCTTTGCCATGAGGTGCCATGTTGAACTTCAAGTGACCAGTATGAGAGAGTGATAACACCAAATTTAACACAACTGCTCCCCATTCACATCCGAGACCTTGTAACACTAACGAGTCACATGACACCGGGGAATGAAAACGGCTAATTAGGCACAATTTGGACATTTCCACTTAGGAGTGTACTCACTTTTGTTGCCAGCGGTTTAGACATTAATGGCTGTGTGTTGAGCTATTTTGAGGGGACAGCAAATTTACACTTTTACATTTTTTTTTTCTCTAATAAGAATTTTTACTTTATGTTTAGCCACCAAGGTTTGACCTTGGCTCTTCTATATTTATTTCCCATTGGAATGCACTGTGTGATACCTTTGTTTAATATGTTCCTAAAGCACTCCCATTTTTCCTCTGTGTTCAATGTTTCTAGGGTTAGGTCCCAATTGATGTCCTGTAGTATTAAGCAAAGTTTAGAAAAGTTTGTTCATTTGAAATTTAGAGTTCTTGTGCTCCCCACTTTCTCCCAATCCTTCTCTGAATCATTTAGATGTCAACTGGCAAACTTCAGATGTGCCCGTACATGTGCCTTCTTGAGGAGGGGGACTCACCATGTTTGGAGGAAAAAAAATGCTGACTATGACCTAGAACACCATCCCTACAGTCAAGCATGGAGGTGGAAACAATATGCTTTGGGATTTGTCTCTCTGCTAAAGGTACAGACTGACTTTACCGCACTGAGGGGCCAATGGGTAGAAGGTTCTCATCCAAGATTTTACAATACATGGCCCTGTCCATTGGCCCCTCAGTGCGGTAAAGTCAGTCTGTAGCAGAGAGACAAATCCCAAAGCATATTGGGTCATTGATGGGTCTTTCAGCATGACAATGACTAAGAACAAAATCAGGGCGGCTAAAAAAAGACTACGAGAGACACATAGCAGAGGAGAGTAAAAAAAATCCCAGGGAATTCTTTAGCAATATTAACAGTAAAAAAGCGAGGTCAGAGCACATTGCACACATAAAAAACGATGAAGGGAGGATGGTTACAGAGGAAATAGAGAAGGCAACTGTACTAAATGCTTTCTTCTCTTCAGTTTTTACACAGGAAAAAGAGCGGTATACTGACCACGACAGTATTGCTAGCAGCACATCACAGGGCTTACCGCTGTGGCTAACAGAGGCTGGAATCAAGGAAGGACGTGATCAGCTTACCAAAAATAAATCACCAGGACCAGATGGCTTACACCCGATAGTCCTCAAAGAACTCAGTTGGGTTATAGCTAGACCATTGTTCATAATCTTTGCGGACAGCATACTGACAGGAACTGTATCAGTTGACTGGAGAAAAGCAAATGTGGTACCAATATTTAAAAAAAAGGGAGGACATATTCTGGTGAACTACAGCCCAGTCAGTCTGACATCAATAGTAGGTAAATTATAGGAGGGGATGATAAGTGACTATATCCAAGAATTTGCTGAGGAAAACAGTATGATTAGTAGTAATCAGCATGGGTTTACAAAGGGACGTTCTTGCCAGACCAATCGGTTAACATTCTACAAGGAGGTGAGCTGCGATCTAGATAGGGGGAGGCCTGTGGCTGTGATGTATCTGGATTTTGCAAAGTCATTCGATACATTTCCCCATAAAGGCTTAATCTACAAGCTAAGGTCTGCAGACATCAACCATAAGGTTTGTTCTTGGATAGAAAACTGGTTACAGGGGCGCGTCCAAAGGGTGGTGATAAATAACGTGTACTCAGACTGGTCTGGAGTGGTAAGTGAGGTACCCCAAGGTTCTGTCCTGGGACCAATTCTGTTTCATTTATTCATAAATGATAGAGAGGATGGAATAAATAGCTCAATCTCTGTTTTTGTGGAGGACACACAATAAGGCAGGGAAATAACTTCACATCAGGATATAGAAATCATAAAGAATGACCTGAACAAAATAATGGAGTGGGCAACTACATGTCAAATGAGGTTTAATGTGGAGAAATGTAAGGTGATGCACTTGGGGCTAAAAACATAAATGCAAACTACTCACTAGGGGGAAAACCTCTGGCGGAATCAAGGATGGAGAAAGATCTGGGGGTCCTAGTGAAAGACAGACTAAGCAATGGCATACAATATCAAGCTGCAGCTGCCAAAGCCAGCAGAATATTAGCATACATAAAAAAGGGAATATACTCCAGAGATGAAACTATAATCCTGCCACTTTACAAAACTCTGGTCTGGCCACATCTGGAGTATTCTGTCAAGTTCTGGTCACCAATCCTCAGAAGGGATGCGCTGGAGCTGGAGAGACTCCAAAGAAGGGCAACAAAACTAATTAGGGGATTGGAGGACCTTAATTACGAGGAGCAACTACAAGCACTAAATTTATTCTCGCTGGAGAAATGACGCCTGAGAGAAGACATGATAGCAATTTACAAATACCTCAATGGTGATCCCAGCGTAGGAAAAAAACTATTCAGTCTCAGGGAGTGTAAGAGGACACGTGGCCACACAATGAGATTGGAGGAGAAGCGGTTTAACCTTAAACTGCATAGGGAGTTTTTCCACTGTCGGGGCGGTAAGAATGTGGAACTCTCTTCCACAATTGGTGGTATCAGCGGGTAGTATTGATACATTTAAAAGAATCTGGGTCATACATCTCAAAGAACACAATATAAAGGGATATGGGAAATGATTATCGTCACTGACACACGTACACCTACACAGGTTGAACTGGAGGGACTATTGTCTTTATTCAACCTTAAATACTATGTAACTATGCTGTGGGCATCACTAAGCTCCTGAACAGACTGAGGTGCAGCTTGGTGGTGTCGAATGGACCAAACATAATATCCCAAAGGTGTTCTATTGGATTTAGGTCAGGCGAGCTTGGGGACCATTCAATGGTATCAATTCCTTAATCCTCCAAGACATGAGGCCGGGCATTGTCGTGCACCAGGAGCAACCCAAAACCCACTGCACCAGCGTAGGGTCTGACAATGGGTCCAAAGATTTCATCCCAATACCTAATGGCAGTCAGGGTGCCATTGTCTAGCCTGTAGAGGTCTGTGCGTCCCTTTATGGATACGTCTCCCCAGACCATCAATGGCCCACCACCAAACGGGTCATGCTGAACAATATAACAGGCAGTATAATGTTGTCAACGGCTTCTCCAGACCCTTTCATGTCTGTCACATGTGCTCAGGGTGAACCTGCTCTCATCTGTTAAAAGCACAGGGCGCCAGTGGTGGACCTGACAATTTTGGTGTTCAATGGCAACTGCCAATCGAGCTCCACGGTGCCGGGCAGTGAGCACATGGCCCACTAGACAACGTTGGACCCTCAGGCCACCCTCAGGAAGTCTGTTTCTGAGTGTTTGGTCAGAGACATTCACACCAGTGGCCTGCTGGAGGTCATTTTGTAGGGCTGTGGCAGTGCTCATCCTGTTCTTCCTTGCACAAAGGAGCAGATACCGGTCCTGCTGATGGGTTAAGGACCTTCTTTGGCCCTGTCCACCTCTCCTAGAGTAACTGCCTGTCTCCTGGAATCTCCTCCATGGTCTTTAGACTGTGGTGGGAGATACAGCAAACATTTTGGCAATGGTATTACCATCCTGGAGGAGTTGGAATGCCTGTGCAACCTCTATAGGGTCCAGGTATCGCCTAATGCTACCAGTAGTGACACTGACCCTAGCCAAATGCAAAACTAGTGAAAAACAGTCAGAAAGGTTGCGTAGGGAAACAAATTCCAGTGGCCTCCACCTGTGGCTTAGGATGGAAAAGGACCTGGGGGTCCTAGTGGATGACAGGCTAAGCAATGGCATGCAAAGTCAAGCTGTTGCAAGCAAAACCAACAGAATACTGGTATGTATTAAAAAGGAGATTCACTCCAGAGATAAAAACTGTAATTCTCCCACTGTACAAGACTCTGGTCCGGCCAGGGCTCGAGTCCTGTGGGAACGGCGTTCCTGTACTTATTCTACAACAGGAACGCCATTCCAGTTCCCCCCGAACCCCTACACGAACCCAGCGCCACCTCCTGCTCTGGGATGGTGGGTCGGTAAGCCCAGATTGCGGGTTCCCGACCCGCCATCTCCGAGCATCACTGTAAACTGAGCTGCCACTACAGAAAGCAGAGCAGATGCTGTATAGCGCCGGCTCCTGTCACAGGCGAAGTGATATTAAATGTACTCTGCCTGTGACAGGGCACAGGAGCCATACAGGAAACATCGACTCTGCAGATGAGAGGGAGGTAAGAGAGAGAGAAAGAAAGAGAGAGAGGAGGGAAGGAGAGACATGCGAAAGAGAGAGAGAGAGGAGGGAAGGAGAGACATGCGAAAGAGAGAGAGGAGGGAAGGAGAGACAGGAGAAAGATGAAAAGAGAGAGAGGAAGAAAAGAGGTAGGAAGAGAGAAAGAGAGATGAGAAGGAAATAGAGCGATATAAAGAGACAGATGGAAAGAGAGAGGGATTGGGGAGAAAAAAAGAACAAGTGAAAGAGAGAAGAATGAAAGAAAGAATAGAGATGAGCGAGAGATAGAGAAAGGAGAAATAGAGAGGGAGAAAGAGGGACGAAATAAAAAGAGAGACCGAGGAGAAAGAGAGAGATAGAAACAGGGAGACCAAAAGAGATATGCCTTTGGTCCCTTTCACACGGGCTTTCCGATTAGGTCCCTGTCAGTTTTTCAGGCGGACCGGATCGGATACTCCATGCAGCCCTATGGAGCAGCGGATGTCAGCGGTGACATCCCTGCTGACACCCTCTGTTATCCGATCAGATCCTGTATGTGAAATCCAGACTGATGGATCCATCCGTCTCGAAGATCGGATCAGATAAGATCGCAGGAAAACGGACAGGCGGTCCGTTATCATACAATCTCCCATAGAGGAGAGCAGGGCTCTGACAGCTCCATCTTTGCACACAAAGCGGAGACAGACCTATCATCCACCTGCTCAGCGGGGATTGGCGGATCTATCCCCGCTCGGCAAAATGGACTCCGTTGGGCGCACCGCCTGTGTGAAAGGACACTTAGTGCTATTGAGCCAAATTAATATGTAAATTTAAATCAAGTCTATTTTGCAAAGAAATATGCGACAGATCCAGGGTTTTAATGATGTTGTGTCCAACTGATATAAATCCCGCCCGTACTGCAAATTTGCAACTCAGTGTATACGTAACCCACCATTGTACCCACCAGCAGTACTCTCCAGCAGTACCCGCCAGCAGTACCCACCAGCAGTACCAGTCAGCAGTACCAGTCAGCAGTACCAGTCAGCAGTAGCCACCACCAGTACCCACCAGCAGTACGAGCCAACAGTACCCGCCAGTATTAGCCGCCAGCAGTACCAGCCATCAGTACCCACCAGCAGTACCAGCTCTGGAGGACAGCCAGTTGGCAGCCACCAGCCATACCCGCCTGGGGAAAGTAGCAGCCAGCGATACCTGCAGGAACCCGATTTGATTCACTTAAAAAAACAGAAGGGGATCCGTCCCCTTCTGTCTGGGCAGATCAGATTGGAGGGCCCATAGAGTAGAGTGGGCTGTGTCCATGTCTGCTCGCCATATGCTGACACTGACCTGTCATCTGATCTGCCCACTCTGCTCATCGTGGCACGCGACAGGTTACCAAGTTGCTAAAGTGGCCCTCGCTCCTCAAGAGGTATATATATATATATATATATATAGATATATATATATATATCTATATATATATATATATATATATACACCAACACACACTTTTTTTTATTTTTGAGGTTGGGGATGGTAATCTTGGGTGAGTTCCCACACTTTTTCTCCCAGGACTTGAACCCTGGGTCCGGCCACATCTTGAGTATTCCGTTGTTGTAGATGTTGGAACTGATGTGTCGGAACTGGGGAGAGTCCAGAGAAGGGCAACAAATCTAATAAAGGGACTAGAGGACCTCAGGTATGAGGAAAGACTGCAAGCATTGAACTTATTCTCTCTGGAGAGGAAACACTTGAGAGGGGATGTACAAATATGCATTTGCATATTGGTGACCCTAGCATAGGGAAAAAATTATTCAGTAGGAGGGAGTTTAAAAAGACACAAAGTCATTCATTGAAACTGGAAGAGAAGCAGTTTAACTTTAAACTGTGTAGAGGGTTATTTACTGTTAGAGCGGTAAGGATGTGGAATTCCCTTCTTCAAGCAGTGTTGTCAGCAAGGAGCATTGATAGTTTAAAAAAACTATTAGATGGGCATCTTAACAATAACAACATACAGGGATATGAGAATTACTATTGACATAAACTCACACACTACAGGTTGAACTGGATGGACTGGTGTCTATATTAAACCTTACCAATTATGTAACTATGTGAAAACAAATAGCTGGTTATGTTAATCACTCCAGTCAGTGTTAAGTGGTTTGTCTTCTTCATGTAAACTAATACATTCTGCTGCAGAAATTGTGCTGTGAAAAACCACAGTCTTGTTGGCTGGATCACCAGATGAAAAGAGAAGGAAGAAAGCCTAAAAAGAAAATGAATGCAGCCGTCACATCTAAGAATTGGTAAGCTGCAATGTAATAAAAGTTTGCTTTTGGATTTCTTACCGCTTTCACTCTGAACTCTCTTGTTGATCTCTTTAAGAACCTGACTTCACTCTACTCCCCTAATGACTTTCTTTTACAACTAGACATAAACTCTAATCTCCTCTGTTGGTTTCTTCCAGAACTCACTCCGAGCTCACAATAAAAACCTAAGTAGTGCACTCAACCTGTCAGTCCAAAATCCATAGATTCTTGTGCAATCATACAATGGACACAGGCTGCAGTAACAGTGGAACCCCAGGATTTCTCTGCAGCTATCAGGCTTTGTATATACAAAAAAAAAAAAGAATAGTAAAACCAACACTAGGTTGCTGGACCCGCTGACAATGTAACACGTCCCAATGAGGAAATGGATGTAAATACTATATTGTAACCTGATTCCTGTTGGTTTATGTATCCTCTTATTTTTACAAAAATATATTAAGCCGCCTGGTCATTTTAAAAATCATTATGTGTCTCATTCTGATTATAAGATCAGATATCCATTCAAAACTGTCTTTTCGTAGCTTAACCTATATGAACTATAAAGTTGTTTTTGGACTCCCCCTGCTGGCAGCCTTGAAAAAAACACCCTCTACTTATGAATTGGATATGGATTGCCTTTAAACACTTCTGGACCGGAAGATTTCCCCCCTTAACCACATTAAGACCGCCCGCCCCAGATTTACTGCGGCAGGCAGCCTCTCCTGCGCGAACCGACGTAGCCCAATGGCTATCCTCTGAACTGTCCTGGGTCGCACTTACCTTTTAGAAGAAATACTTACCTTGAAAATTTCTTCTCCAGCGCTGCCATCTCAGGTGTGGGCAGCTGAAGCCAGCGTGTCCTCTTCTGCATCCTCTTCGTCCCAGAATGCGCCTGCACTGGCCCCACTCGTCACTTCCGGCGCAGGCGCGTCCTCCCTGAACAGCTTCTGGGCATGCCCAGAAGCTAGTTCAACAGGGAATGACGTGCCTGCACGGGAAGTGACGAGCGGGGCCGGTGCAGGCGCATTGATTTCTGGGAGCGATGACGTTCAGCTCCCAGGAATCAATGCAAGCAGGAAGTGGCCACAGAGGGAGGAAGAGGAAGTAAGGTGAGTACTGTATATTTTCTTTAATAACAAGTGAATAAAAAAAAAAATGTAATTATCCAATTCTTTTACAGGTCATTTAGAGCAAGCGGACGGTGAAAAAAAAAATTCAGGGTGGAACTCCGCTTTATTAAAAGTCAGCAGCTATAGTATTTGCAGCTGCTGACTTTTGATATTATTTTTTTTTCCTAAGGTGGCGATCTGCTTTAAAGTGTAACTCCACTTTTGTTGAGAAAAAACATTCCCCTCTGGGTGATCTCTGTACATTACAAGGAGTTTAGGAAACTTTGTTGCAGATTTCTACCTTCTGTTATTCTGAAGAAATAATTGTTTGTTCCTTTGTGCTGAGTAGGTCAAATGGGAGTGGGTTTATAATTATCAATCAGCTGTGCAGTTGCAGGGCACTAATGAGGAAAGCTGCTGGGCCTGCATCCCTTTAGACGTGTTCCTATTGGGAGTATCTCAGCAAAAATGACATTTTTGTTGCAGGGGATGCCAGAAATCTGACTTGTATCTTAGTGCAGACTTCTGGGAAAATTGTTGAGCCAATCACACAAGCAGGAAATGATGTTTCTATGGGTGTGGTCAGTATACATTCTGTGTACAGAACAGCTCCAGGCGGCCATATTGCATTACATTTTCAGAAAATGACAACAGCTGCAGATTGAAAAGGAAAGGTCATTTTTAATAAAATTCAATTACAATATGATTTGTGTCGCACTTGTGTACGCTATATTGTTTTTTTCTTTATTTGCTATTTTTTTTTCCCCACGAAAGTGGAATTACCCTTTAGGACCCTTTCACACACTCCGTCCGTTTTTCTCAGCGGGGGATTGATCCGCCCATCCCCCGCTGAGCAGGAGGATGACAGCTGTGTGCGGAGACAGCTGTCAGTTCCATATGCATCTCTATGGGGGAAATCGGATGGGAACGGACCGTCGGTCGGATGTAAAATAGGGTTTCCATCCGTCCAGATTTGACGGATCGGATGTCAGCGGACATGTCTCCGCTGACATCTGATGCCCCATAGGGATGCATGAGGGGACCGTTCAGATCCGCCAAAAAAACGGACAGGCGGATCTGAACGGTCTGCCTGTGTGAAAGAGCCCTTAAGGCCTCATGCACACAGTGGGGGGAATTTACTAAAACTGAAGAACTCAGAATCTGGTGCCGCTGTACATGACAGCCAATCAGCTTCTAACTTCAGCTTGCTTAACCACTTGCCGACTGCCCCATGCAGATATACTGCGAGTCCCAGACGGAGGGTGATGGCTGTCTCTCCTCTTGCAGTCTGAGGAAAGTGGTCACAGGCAGTCGGCCTAGTGAACCAGGTATGGAGCTGAGCCTTGAGGGTCCTGTAAAGCTGACAGTGGAGCTGCAGGCAGAGTCAACTGGTAAAAACAGTGTCTGTGAGTACCAGGGGACTTGCCAAGGGGTCCGCTCAGGAAGGGGGACTACTCCAGTGAAGTCAGAGGACAGAAGGTTGGCTCAAACAGTTAGCAAGGGTAAAGGGGGTGCCTAGAAGAACCCTGAAGAGCAAGAGTAAAGGGGGTGCCAAGTGGGGCCCTGAAGAGTAATTCAATACATAGTTCATCTCTCATATACTTCACTTCAGTGGCAAGGTGAAGCAGCGGCCTTGCTGCACTCAACTTAGTTAGAAGTCCTCCAGTTGTGCATAGTTCATAAAGTTGGAGTATCCCACTCATCCCTTCTCCCATCCCAAGTTCTAAAATAAAAACAACAAAAAAAAAACAAATCCCCTGGACTGTTTTACTGACTGAGCCAAGCCCTTAAAGTAATAGGAATTTACAAGTCGTTGCTATGGGTAACCCAGGGGGATCTGCTTCAAGCAGCTCCCAAGGGAGTAGTGCTACACCTATAAATGGGGTTATCCCACAAAACTCATTGTCACAAAATATGGTCGCAACTACACTGTAGACTTCTTGGAAAAGGGCATCTCACTGTTGCAACAGGGACAGATAATCCTAGAGGAAGGGACCCCTCACCCCGCTTCAGGGAGAGCTGGCCGGGTGGAACAGGAGTGGAAAACGGTAACAAACGAAAATGCACAGAAACATTATTAACTGGAAGTGAAATTGCCTCCACTGAGATCCCCTGAATGGAGGAGCTGTATATTTTAGCTCCATGAACCCTCCATTACAGCTTGAGCAGCGGATGCTGCATGCGGGCGGTTCGCCCAACTGCTTAGGAACAGTGAACTCTGGTTTTGCCGGTTGCTCTACTGGAAAACGTTGTTATGTCTATTTCACCTACTTTTGTTTTTCTTTTCTTTTTGAGTACTGTCGCCTTAACGCTTTGCACAGTGGCTGCGAATCACTCACCTCTTGCATAACCTGGGATTTTCAAGGAACGTGTTGTTAACGGCTTTTGCCACTAGAGGGCGTCTGGAGCTCACAGTGAATAAATGCAATACACTCTCTCCTACATGATCCCCGATACACAATCATGGGGCTAACATTCCTATCCATTAATGCTAATGGCCTTAACCACCTAAGCCCCGGAGGATTTGGCTGCTCAAAGACCAGAACCTATCTTGCGATTCGGCACTGCGTGACTTTAATGGACAATTGCACGGTCGTGCGACGCTGTACCCAAATTAAATTGACGTCTTTTTTTCCCACAATCAGAGCTTTCTTTTGGTGCTATTTTAACACCTGTGCGATTTTTACTTTTTGCGCTTTAAACAAAAAAGAGCGAAAATTTAGAAAAAATAATATTTTTCACATTTTTTTATATGAAATTCCACCCCCAAAAAAATGTAAAAATCAAAATTTTTTTCACATTTTAGGCCAATTTGTTTTCTGCTACATATTTTTGGTAAAAAAAAAATCGCAATAAGCGTATTTTGATTGGAAGTTATTGTGTTTACTAACTAAGGGAAAGATTTATGTCATTTTCATTGTTTTTTTTTTTTTAACAAGTAATGGCGGCGATCTTTTTTGCAGGACTGCGACATTGCGGCGGACAGATCGGACCCTTGACTGACATTTTTGACACTTTTGGGGGTACCAGTGACATTACTACAGTAATCAGTGCTATACATATGCACTGTTACTGTACTAATGATACTGGCAGGGAAGGGCTTAACTTTATTAGAGATGCAGGGGTTAAATGTGTCCCTAGGGGCGTGCTTCTAACTGTAAAGGGGTGTGGCTTTTCATGTAACCACTGTGACAGGAAGTCAGGTAAATCTGGGAATGTAGTCACTGAGAGGAGACACATTCCCACCTGCTTTGAAAGTTCACTGATACTATAGGGTGTTGGCTGCAGAGAGAGCCAGCAGGAAGTTGAAAACCATTCAGCTGTTCAGAATGAGATCAAGGACTCTATAATTTGTCCAGAGAAAATCTATTGAGTGCTGCCTCCTGTCGCTGTGTGAGCTGGGAAGAGGAGGACAGACATACGTGTACCTCCCGACGCCGTGTGGGCATGGGAGAAGGACTGCTGCCGCCTGTCGCCGTGTGGGCTGGGAGAGGGGGACAGTCGGATGTGTGCCTCCCGACAAGCTGGTGAGCATGGGAGAAGACCCCCTAAAGCGATGTGAAGCTAAGGAGGGTAACCACGAGTGAAGACGTCTCAAAGGTGAGAAGACAAAGTGTTCCATGTGAAGAGTGTGAAGAGAAGTGTTCCATGTGAAGAGTGTGAAGAGTAAAGGGACCTGTTAAATGAACTGTGTTCCATGTGAAGAATCTGAAGAGTAAAGGATCCTGTTATAAATGAACATGTGCTGTGTGAAAGAAAACAAAGGGACATGTTCAATGGACAATGTTTGTGCTGTGTGAAAAGCAAACAAATGGACATTTGAGTGTCTGCTGTAGGATCAGCAGTGTCGGCCCAACAGTAGGTTGGAAAGACTTCTTAGGTAGGTTCCAGCTGTGAGAAGGTAGCCGCCCACAGAGGCAAGGATTTATTTTGTCTTTTATTTTATTTTGGCTGTTTTGATGCTTGCAATTGTGTTAAGTAAATTGCATGAATAAATCAGTCTTGTTTTTCAACCTCTAATCGGCTATCTCTGTGAAAACGCACCCCCAAAGGGGTCACCCATACGCCTACCACCGAGCTAATCCCTCACATATGGTGGAGGTATGCAGTGGGCATAAGCAGAGATCCCTGCAAGGAAGTGCAAATGTTTGATGAACTTTATCTGGTGCATGAGATTGCACAATCTATGTGTGCAGGAGAGAAGATCCTGACAGAAAAAAAAAAAAAAAAAGTGTTTTAAAGAGACAGCGGTCTCAAAATTTTTTGATGAACTTTGTTGTGTCTGGTGCAAGTGACTGCACAAACTGTGTGCGCAGGAAAAGAGATCCTGCAAGAGAGAGAAAAACTACATGTGTTGAAGAGACAGTGGTCTGAAAATTGTTTGCTGGACTGTGAAAAATTTGTTTGTGGAGTTATTGAAGATGGGGCGGTCCAAACGCCTGAAAAATGCAAAGATAGATGAAATGAGAGACCGGATTCTTTGGATGGAGGGGATGTTGCCGTCTGAACCAGCCCCATCCATGCCTAAAGAGAGTCTACTAAAGAGGAAGGTTGTTGTCCCTAGCAACACTGATGAAACTGCTATGGAGACGCAGTGTGCTCAGATGAAAAGTAAACTCAAAATGGAGGAGATGTTGAAACATCTGATTATATCAAATGCAGCTCAACAGCAAGCAAATGCAGCTCAACAGCAGGCAAATGCGGATTTTCAGCGGAGCTTTGCAGCTCAGCAAAAGGCTCACCAAGAGAGCATGGCAGGCTGGAAACAGAGACGCCAGCAGCCAATGGAGGCCATCGGTTTGGAAGAAACCGAGTATGTGTGCAGGGCTGAGTTGGATGCCTTGCAACGGAAAATGGAAGAAAAGGAACAAGCCTTGGAATTGCTTAAAATGGAGCATAGAAACTTGCAGGAAATGAATGAACTACTCAAGTCTCATGTGTTACAGTGGGAAGAATCCACTGCTCTTCTTTTGGTCGAGTTGCAAAAACGCAGAGAGACTATAATGGAGAAAGATACCATCCTCATGGAAAAGGAAAGTGAAATTCAGACTTTGCAGAAGCAAAGTATGGCTGATATGTTGGAGTTGCGTAATCAGCTGGAAAAAAGTCTTCAGTGTTTGGAAGTTACAAAAATAGACCTGCAGGAGTCGCAGGAACAGAATGTTGCTCTGAAAGCGACATTGTCTCTCAACGACAAAGAGAAAAGTGAAAGAGAGGCTAAATTACTGAGTACTGTGTATGAGCTCACTACTTTAAGCAATGTGGTAAATGAATGGCGTGCGGACTGTGAAAGTTGGAAAGGGGAAGCCCAACGTGTCCAGCAGCAGTTAAAGGAGAAAGAAGCCTGTGTGGCAGAATTACATTCTTATTCCCAGATGCTAGCCAATGAGGTGAAGGCTCTTATGCAGGGAAAAGAAGATTGTGAACATAAGAGGGAAAAAGTAGAGGCACAGCTTCTGGAATCGCAAGTCAAGGTGTCAGAAGGTGACCGATTGTGTGCTAAGCTGTCAGAGAAGGCAAACCGACTGCAGGTTGAGTTGGACAATGTTACAAATCAGCTTTCTCAAGCAGACAGCAAATCTAGAGAAATTGCGGAAGATTTTTCTATCTTGGAATCGCAGCTGCAAGACACGCAGGAACTCTTACAGGAAGAGAGGTGTCAAAGGCTGAGTTTTAGCACAAAGCTCAAACAAATGGAAGATGAGAAAAATGGCTTCCTGGAACAATTAAAAAAGGAGGCGGAAGCAAAGAAAAACCTATCAGAGCAAGTCGCAACATTGCAAGCTCAGATAGCGGATATGAAAAAACGCATGGAAGAAAGCGTTGGTTCATTACAGTGTGTTGAAGATGTGAAAAAGAAGTTTGATCAGATGCTTGGTGAAGAGAAGACTGTGTCTGCAAAATATGCAGAAGAACGCGCCCGTGCAGAAACGGAGGTGCGTGATAACGAGAGCAAAGCCCTGTTCTTGGCTCGCTCTTTGGAGGAAGCTCTAGAGTGTAAGGCTGAACTAGAAAGTGTTAACAAACAGCTGCGTACAGAAATGGAAGAATTGGTCAGCTCCAAGGATGATGTTGTGAAAAGAGTTCAGGAGCTAGAAAAGTCTAAGCGAGCCTTAGAACAGCAAGTAGAAGAGATGAAGATTCCGTTGCAGGAACTGGAAGAGGAATTCCAGGCAACAGAGGATCTGTCCCAAAGAGGGGATAGTGTGCCTGATGCAGTTTTTAAAAGGATCAGTGTTTTGGGGTCTGTCCTGAGTGAGCCTCAGAAATGTGATGACATGTGGCTTGAATCACCCCTTTGGAATAAACCGTTCCTTCAAAAACTTCAAGCATTGGAAAATGTATCATTAGAGCTTCAGCAAACAAAGGAGCTGAGTAAGAAATGTGATGATTTCTCAGTTCAGGCTGAAAACCTAGTGGGGAAAACTAAGGCTGTTGGTGAAAACGTGAAGCAAATGAATAAGTGCCTTTCAGGGAGTGTTTCCAAAATGGAACTGGTGAAAGACGGGTGGCAGAAGTTTGATCGTGATCTTGAGATGCATTCCATGTGGAATTCAGATAGAGAAAAAGAACTAGGTGACCTTGAGCGGTCAAATAGTTCAGCAGAAAGTGCATTGAAGAAACCTGTAAAAGAATGTGTTGCAGTTCCATGCTTCTTCACTGATGCAGAGAGGAGGTCTATAATGGATACCACCCAGATCGCTGGGTTCAACTGTGTTGTTGCCTTTAACCCCTATGTTGGTGTAAGGAAAGTTGATGATCTGGTTGACTACTTCTGTGAAGAGTTTGGCAAGAAATATAAACTGAATATCAAATCAAATAGTAGGCCTTTACTGCGACTCGCTCAGGAGGGCGAAAAGTTTAAGAAGTTGATGAGTGCAAATGCTTCCGATCTGCCTATGAATATGAAATGTTTGGTGAATGATATTGATATCTCTGGGAAAAGGAACAGGGGTCACTTTGAAGAAATGTGTGACAGCCTGTTGTCTCAATTGGAAAATCCTCTGCACAGCATCTTAGAGCAAGCAAAGCTCAAGAAGGAAGATCATTCCCTTTTACAACAAAAAGTCAATGATTGTGTACAGATGTATGGAGAGGCAACTCAAGTCACAGAGGGATGTCAAGAGTCCCTACTTGGAACAAAGCTTAGTGAAGCAAAGGTTCTCAAAGTTTTGTGGAAAACATTTATGGATTGCAGAGAGAGGCGTCTTAAGAATGTTGAAGACATTAAGACTAGCCCAATTGAGTTGCCTATGGATCACGGTCCTCCATGGTGGATTGGACAGACGGTTATGAGAGACAAGCTGTCTGACATTTATGAGAAAGCTGTCAATGAAGATGACAGAAACGAGAAGGAGCAAAATGATGCCAAAAATGCAGTTGAAGAATGTGTATATGAGATGAGAGACAAACTGTGTGGCATTTATGAGAAATCTGTCAATGAAGATGACAAAACAGTTTCATCCGGAAGCTTGAGGATAATAGGAGGCTTATCAGTGAGTCAGCAGTGCCTGACACATGCGTGCCTGGAAATATGTGTCCCAACCCTAGGGTTGAAACAAGAGGGGGGGGTATGTGACAGGAAGTCAGGTAAATCTGGGAATGTAGTCACTGAGAGGAGACACATTCCCACCTGCTTTGAAAGTTCACTGATACTATAGGGTGTTGGCTGCAGAGAGAGCCAGCAGGAAGTTGAAAACCATTCAGCTGTTCAGAATGAGATCAAGGACTCTATAATTTGTCCAGAGAAAATCTATTGAGTGCTGCCTCCTGTCGCTGTGTGAGCTGGGAAGAGGAGGACAGACATACGTGTACCTCCCGACGCCGTGTGGGCATGGGAGAAGGACTGCTGCCGCCTGTCGCCGTGTGGGCTGGGAGAGGGGGACAGTCGGATGTGTGCCTCCCGACAAGCTGGTGAGCATGGGAGAAGACCCCCTAAAGCGATGTGAAGCTAAGGAGGGTAACCACGAGTGAAGACGTCTCAAAGGTGAGAAGACAAAGTGTTCCATGTGAAGAGTGTGAAGAGAAGTGTTCCATGTGAAGAGTGTGAAGAGTAAAGGGACCTGTTAAATGAACTGTGTTCCATGTGAAGAATCTGAAGAGTAAAGGATCCTGTTATAAATGAACATGTGCTGTGTGAAAGAAAACAAAGGGACATGTTCAATGGACAATGTTTGTGCTGTGTGAAAAGCAAACAAATGGACATTTGAGTGTCTGCTGTAGGATCAGCAGTGTCGGCCCAACAGTAGGTTGGAAAGACTTCTTAGGTAGGTTCCAGCTGTGAGAAGGTAGCCGCCCACAGAGGCAAGGATTTATTTTGTCTTTTATTTTATTTTGGCTGTTTTGATGCTTGCAATTGTGTTAAGTAAATTGCATGAATAAATCAGTCTTGTTTTTCAACCTCTAATCGGCTATCTCTGTGAAAACGCACCCCCAAAGGGGTCACCCATACGCCTACCACCGAGCTAATCCCTCACACCACAGAGACATACGATCCTACATAGCAGGATCGTATGATCTCTGCAGTTACACCAGGGAGAATGACAGACGGCTTTGTTTACATCAGCCACCTGCCTTTCTCCCTCTGCACCGGGAGATCGCGAGTGACCGGCGGACATCGGACCTGCCGGTCACACGCGCGGGGATGCAGGGGAACGAGCGGGGGCGGGAGCGCGCCTCCGGCGGCACGCGCTCGCCCCTTCAGGCTCCTTGGCTAGCGACGTAGTACTACGTCGCTTTGCCCAGGAGGGGCTGACTGCCGCAGTAAATGTACTGTGGGCGGTCAACAAGTGGTTAATCATCCAATGAAGAGGAAGTCATTGTGGCAGGAGGCGATGAGATACAACTGCGACATCTTATGTGTGCAGGAGACTCACTTCAGCAGAATGGCCTCACCTCAATGTACCCACCGGAAATTTTCCCACGTTTTTTTGGCTAATGCGGAATCCAAAACAAATGGAGTACTGATAGCTGTATAGGACACGGTAATCTCTGAAATTGCAGACCCTCAGGGCAGATTCCTTGTTCTTTGTGCGATCAACTCCAAGCCCTTTACAATAGCAAGTGTCTACGCTCCTAATACCGGTCAACAACGTTTTTTTTACCAAAACTATGAAGGTAATCCGCAAATATCAGTAGGGAAGCTTAGTATTATGTGGGGACTTTATTATCACCCCTGACCCTTCAGTAGGACTCTACTAAACAGCGATCTAGTATGCAGCACCCTCCTAGTTAGGTAGGTGCAGGGTAAAAGCATCTATTTGCTCCTGCTGCTTATCAGGGGAGCCTGATCTATTAGTTTGCCTGTCACATGTTTCCAGGTGTGATTCACTGGGTCTGAGGGAGTGTCCCCACTGCAGCCAATGAAGGAGCTTGTTGGACAGTGGAGGAAACCTAGCCAGTGACACATCAGGT